>NC_092440.1:11447732-11774160 GCF_036169615.1 Heliangelus exortis | reverse complement strand
GAAGCAGGTAAGTGTTAACTCCCATATGCACTTAGTGATGGTGGTTGGCTGAGCTTTCTGTGGTGGGCTGAAACATAGGAGAATGAAGGGTTTGCTCCTTAACACCTGTTCAGTGTAACTTAACCTGTTTGGCTTTGCTGTATTGAAATAGTTAAGGTGAAGGGCTAAGGACTGAGTGGTTTGTATACACTTAGAGAAACATTTTCCAAGACAGCTTAAGTGTCTCTTTGTTACCAGCTTTTCACAGCATGAATTCATGTTAGCAATCAGAAATGTTAAACTATTTTGTGGGTGTCTTCTAAAACCACTGTTAGAACTTGAATGAGAAAGAAGGAAAGTAAATAATATTTTGAGCAGTAATTTCCACAGTTCAAGGGGTTTTTTTGCTTCTTATGTCACAGTTGAATTTGCTATTTTGAATAAGATGTTTAGAAGATATTTAAGTGGGAAAAACTGAAGAAAAAGTATCAAACACAAGAGGGTTAGTTGTATCAAGAGTAGTGTGGTTGACTAAGCATACTTTAATTATTATTTTTATTTATTTATTTTGTTTTTTTGTTTGTGTATATCTTGTAAGAGGGCAGTTTAACTGGAAATCACTGCCTGTGGGAGCAGATGCACTGGTCAGAAGTTAATCCTGATCAGCTCTACAAAATTCTTTTAAAAAGGTGTCTGTGAACTGACAGTGTAGTATTAAGGTGAATTTTGTACCAGACTGTTTCTGGTCTGAATGTTCTAATTTGTGTTAGTGGTTACCAACTCCCTTTTCTCAAGTTCTTCATGAGATTATTTATCACTTACAATTTTTCTGCCTATCTTGGGTCCTTCCATTTCTGTCTTAAATTCTAGTAGCACAGATTGAAACACCAGTTGTGGGTTATTCTAGTGGATATTCATAGTGGATCATTTTAGGTCTGTTGACAGAATATGCTAGTGTTAAGGTTCCCATCACTTGATGGAAGTTAACGTGTCCCAGTACTCATGAATCATTCAGTATTTTGGTGTAGTTCTGATTCTTTGTGTGTCACCTTTTGCATTCTTAGTGCCCTGTAGGATTTTCTGAATGAGTAAAATGAAATACGACTTAATGACTACTACAGTTGTGTTTTTTCCCTTGTTTAAAGTAAAACAAGCAGTTTAAATGCAAATTGGTGTCTCTTCAGAGCTCCCAAGAAAGCGTTGCCAGTGTTCCTGTTGATTTAGCAGTATTTTCACTAGAGTATTTTAAATTGCATATTTAAAGGGTATAGAAGTTGGTTATGACTGCTCAACAGTTCGCTGGATCCTTGGAGACTTAAGAATCTAGCACACTCATGTAATGCTACAGCATCACTTGTGAAACTCTTAAGAAGACTTGTCTTTCTGAAGAACTAGTTCAAGTACATGGTTTGTGTCAGTTTTTATTTTGGCATGCACTTTCTACCAAACTTTCAGCTGGGGTGAGTAGAGCTGGGGTCTTTAATTGATATATATGTTACTTGCACTTAATGGTATTCAAGTTGCCTTCAGCATGAAGTGTAAGGCTTCAGGTCCCTGTTAATTTCAGTTATTATGAATGATATGCACTTACTGTTTCTAAAAGTCACTGAATATTTTGTATTTAATGATTTTGTGAAAACTTCACATTCTAGAACAGTTTTTTGCTTCTGCAGTGGAATTCAAATTACCTGAACAACACACGTGGGGAAAAAAAGGAAGGGGTAGTCATAGCTTAGGAATTTCTTCAGCTGGAAATATATCTTGTTGGATAGCCATTGGCATTCTGCAGGGGTTCTTTTAAGTACTGATTTTTGTTTCACAAGTCCTAGAGAAGGAAAATAAGTGAGATGCAAGTATTTTAATTGTAGTTAAAACACTTATTCAAGCTCTGTGCTCGGGTGAAGCCTTTGGAAAGAGAGTTTATAGGGCCAGCCTCAAGGAAAATTCTTCACAAGCCAGATAAACATGATGTGGAAAACCTACTCTGTTAAAAGTCAACTGTGAAATTCCCTCATTAATGAAAAGCAATATTGGTTATTGCAGTTCACAGGCTGTGACAGAAGCCTTTGGAAATCGTGGGGCTTGAACTTCTTTTGATGGTTCTTTGTATAATCTCAAGCTCATGTTTCCAAGTGATCTCTCTCCACTAGTGTTTGAACTCCTTTTTTGTTCTGTGAGTGTTTAGACCCTCCTGGCAGTTTTTGTGGCATTGCTCTGATGAAATGCTGAGTGGAAAACATGACACCATCTGCTTGTTTCAGAAGGAAGTACCTAAATACCAAAATGCAAATGTTTATTTCCTTGGTGTTTACCTGTGCAATAAAGCATCAGACCAAAGACAAGACCAAACTACAATAGCACAGGAAAAATGAGGGTATCTTTGAAACATGCATTACATCTTAGGAATGCAGATCTGACACTCCCCAGAGCCTGAATCTGCATCTTGTCATCTTCTATGAAAAGATAAGTCTGACCTCTTGTGCATTCTACCAGATCTGTCATGTAAACAGGGATCTTGTTCTGCCTTCAGCCTGCATTTCAAGAGGACAGATACTGCCCGTGGTACAAAGGGAAGAAACAGATTATCTGGATGCCATTTAAAGTGGCTGTTGTCAAGTTAGCTGTTACCTCAGATGGTTGATAATAGGATTTAAGTTTAAAATTGCAGAAACACCTTTGTGCATCCCAGCTTTCTGTTGGTGGCAAATCTGGGAAAGATGAGTGATATCTCCTGTGATTTAAGTTTTCTTGGACACTTCCATTGTCTGTGACTTCTTTGTCTAAAGATGAGAGGCTTAAAGAGGGATAAACCCTTATCTCTGGTACTGTAATGATCATGGCAAGGAGAAATAGTGCTATTAGTAGTTCATGTGTGTATTTTGAGCAGCTGTTGCTTAGATGGGCCTAGATACAGATGCTATAAGAAAAACCTGGAGGGAGGGGTGAGGAGAGGGTAACTAAAGGAGCGTGGAACTGAATATTTTGGTGTTTCACCTAAAAATGTGTTTTATCTGGGTTCTTTTCAGATTGTCAGGCTCAAGATTATGCATGTTTTGTGGTTCTCTGCACAGTGCTGTCCTTCTCAAGAGCAGAGCCAAGAGGAGTCACGTTAGCTTGATAGCCTCCCTTGAAGTTGTTGACAGCACATCTAGTGAAGGGTGTACAGAGGGGACAGATTCAGTCATTTCCCTGGGTACTACTCCAGTTTTTATGCTGTGCCTCTTCAGAAAGCTCACTTTGAACATGGAGTGCTGCTTGGGCTTTCATGGTTTTAAAGCATTCTTGTACCTCAGTCCATTTGTACAGTTTCCTTGTAATTGACTTCAGCAAGGTACATGATGATTTTTCTTGGCAGATTTTAGAATTAATCTCTGGAGTTGATCTTTATAAACACTAAGAGGGTAAACAAATACCTGGAGCAACATAGTGTTACTTTTTTTGCAGTTAGAAACATTCAGTTTTAGCTCTGTCTTGTTATAAGGCAGGTATGAATGTTACTTTGTTCCAGAGTAACCTCCGAAAGCTGCTCTGATGAACTCTCCAAATTAAGTAGTTCAGACTTGTAATCAAAGACTTTGTGGAATGTCAAGGTGTGTATTTAGCTTCCTTGTTTTAGCATCTGTTAAATTTGGTTGCAGGGAGAGAAAGAAAAGAATTGAAAAGCCCAGGAGGTTCAGCAGGAGTCACAGCCGGAGCCCCAGTCCTCCACCTTTTCGAGGAAGAAACACAGCTATGGATGCACAGGAAGCACTAGCCAGAAGGTCAGAAATTGTTCTGATTTAATGATACCTGATACAAATAAGCTGCTGCTCTTGATTTTGCATGTCTAAGTGTTTTTATTCTTGTGCATTTACAGACTGGAAAGAGCAAAGAAACTGCAAGAACAGAGAGAGAAAGAAATGGTTGAAAAACAGAAGCAACAGGAAATGGCTGCAGGTAGTACCTGGGCATTATATAAATTCCTAAGTAATAGCATGAGTGGGAGATAGTGCAGGCTTCAGTGCTGCCTGTTATGATCCTGTTCAACACAGGGACTTGTTGCCTGTCTTTGAAATTGTTAATTTGGTCTGTATATGAGCCACATACAGAACCTAGGACATGCTTCCAAATATGTCACAAACATAAAAACCCAAGAGAAATAATCAGGATTTCTTATGGCTGGCAGATGATTTTGTGATGGTCATTGGGCTTTCTTTTATGCCTCATTAATCAAGAGTTTAAAAACCATTTCCAGCTTGTGTGTTTAGAGGCACGAGGCACATTAGTTTCACTTTTAAACAAATAACATTAGTTTTCACTTTTAAAATAAATAACATTTATTTTGTATTTACTATTGGAACGTTTTCCTTCTGACAAAGGGGATTGTTTGGGAATTGTTTGTTTGTTCAGGGAGCTTTTGGGGGGTTATCTGGGCTTCTTTTCTGATGGGAAGTTGTCTTCCTTCAGCAGCTGCAGCCACTGGAGGTTCTGTTATTAATGTTGCTGCTCTTCTGGCATCGGGAACACAAGTAACTCCTCAGATAGCAATGGCAGCTCAAATGGCAGCACTACAAGCAAAAGCACTTGCAGAGACTGGAATAGCTGTCCCGAGCTATTACAACCCAGCAGCAGTGAACCCAATGAAATTTGCTGAGCAAGAGAAAAAACGGAAGATGCTTTGGCAAGGCAAAAAGGAAGGGGTAATGTTGTGCTTTTTTACTTCCATAGAACTTTTTTTGGAAACCTGTTGTGTTCAAAAATGCTTATTCACATTATTTCCAGTGAAATTAATTTCATACCTGGTTTCATAATGATCTTTCCCTATTAACAGCAGCCCAAGGGTAAAATTTTAGGAGTGAAAGGACTAGGATAACTAAACCTTCAAATACCATGATTGTGGCACAAGCCCCTGGAAGACCCCTTCCAAAAAATTCCTGTGAGGATGCATCAGGAGTGTCAGATGTGACAGAAATGTTTTATTTCCAACTGCTCGTGCTACACAGTGGTCTCACTTCTCATACCACATTTTGTCTTGCTACTGTGCTGTGTTATTAACAGAAACTTACCTAAAAGGCTGACACATCTTTTTTTTAACTTCTACAGGATAAATCACAGTCTGCAGAAATATGGGAAAAATTGAATTTTGGAAACAAGGACCAAAATGTCAAATTCAGAAAACTGATGGGCATTAAGGTAAAGAGTTCTGAATGTGTAATTAAGTTTATTAATTGTAGATAGTGGTTTCTTTTTTTCATTTTTTTCATTTTCATAAAGTGTACCTTAAACAGTAAAGATGTTAAGTTAGCCTGAAACTACCTGATGTAGTTAAGAACTTATTTCTCATTAAAATTCACAAGCAGTATATAAATCTGACTTTAGTTCAAATTCTGAATTTGAAGAATTTCATTATGTTTTTGTTTTACAAAGCAACTTGTGATCTCTTAACAATGGTGGTAATGTGAACCAGTGTTCCTGGTGTAAACAGGATTACTTTGAGTAAGTTAATTGGAAACATTTGAAAGGGTTAAGAAAAGGACCTGGTTAAAAGCCTCTACCTGTTTCTTGACAGTGAGAGGAAAGCTGCTCTAGAATGTTCTAGCAGTAAAACCAAATGCTTGAATTCTAGCTTTTCAATATGAAAAAGCAAAAAATATTTGTAGTAGATGAAAACACCACTTCATCCCCACCCAGCTAATGTTTGTTTTCTTCTGTCTGGTTTCTAGAGTGAGGATGAAGCTGGCTGTAGTTCAGTTGATGAAGAGAGTTACAAAACACTGAAACAACAGGAAGAGGTTTTCAGAAATCTAGATGCACAGTATGAAATGGCAAGATCACAGACTCATACACAAAGAGGAATGGGATTGGGTTTTACATCTTCAATGCGAGGAATGGATGCAGTTTGAAAAGAAAAAAAAAAAACAAAACAAAACCGTTTTAAAGTTTGGGACTATGGAAGGTTCTTGTTCAAATGTTGGGTCCTTGTTCACCAAAAAGCTAGCATTCTAGCTTGCATGGGTGTTGCATTGACTTTAATTTATTGAAAAATACTTTTTTTTTTTTTGTAAATATCAGATAAGTGATACTGGTGTTAGTGTTGTAATCAGGTTATACCCACTTCCATTAAACTTGACAGAGCTATAGAAGGACAGTATTTTTTAGTTAAAATTCTACTTTTCAAACCAAGCAGCAGATGGGATGAACTCATACATGGATATTTCGTGTCCACTGTCTTGTGTACTTTTGTACTTTAACCTTGTACAGTTATTTTCAATTCTTGAAACATGAAAGAAACATTGTGTAGATGTTATTTAGCGGTCTGGGCCAATAGGCACATAATCCAGTGCAAAAAATCTGGTTAATAATAAAGACATTTTTTCTCTAAGGTCTTTATGTTAATTAAGTTGTCTTTTGGGCCAAACCCTAAGGAAAATAGGTGGGAGATCTCAGGAAAAGTGGGGAAGTCAAAAATACAGCGTTTGCTTTATTTTGTGTATTTTGAAGTGGGATTTACCTGAAACAAGGAGACTTGGAGTGTGGAGCTCAGCTCAGGGTGAGGCATGCTGAGCACAAATTGTAGTGGCAAGAAAGGGAGAAAGGGTCTCACCAAACCACTGGTGAGAAAGGATGTTGGAACTTAGTTTTCTAATACTTCAGTATTTAAAAGTACCAAAAAGCGTGTTAACTCCTTGTAAGCGATAGTATCAGCACATGAGGCTGTGCCTGATCAGGAGCAGGACTCCTCTCCAGGCAGAGTGGAGTTTGGAATTAGGCCCTATTTTAAAAATAATCCTGTCCTACACCCTGTGCTGCTGCACAATTTTTCTGCACCCCGAGCGAGCAAAACCCAAAAGGAGCAATGGGGCAGGGGATTCCCTCCCGCCTCCCATTTTGCCTGCGCTTGCCCTCCAGAGAACTACAGCTCCCGGCATGCCCTGCGCCGCTCCCTCCCGCAGGGGGCAGACTACAACTCCCAGTAGGCACAGCGCCAGGGCGCTGGGTGCAGCCATGGCGAGCTGCTGCCGTTGCATGCTGGGAGTTGTGGTCCCTTGGCTCCGCAGCGGGACCAGGGCCCGCCCGCCCGGCGCTTCCCGCTGCGAGCGGCGGCTCCTTCTGCCCTTTGCCCCCTCGGCGGTTCCCCCCGCCCGCCCAAGCCCCTCCCTTCCTGCTGCAGCTTAAGATGGCGGCTGAGGTGGATTTCGGGGACCGCGAGCTCTTCGAGCAGTTGGAAGAAAAGGACGGGCCGCCGCCACCTCCTCCCCTCAGCGTCGAGCAGGAGGAGGAGGAGGGACCCGAGAAAGCTCTGCAGGAGCTCTACGCGCGGCTGCGGGACCGCGAAGAGACGGTGCGGAGGCTCCGGGCGGAGAATATCCTGACGGGAGAGGCAAGGCCTGCTCCGCGGAGGGCGTAGCGGGGCGGGGGGCAGCGGGACGGCGCTCCTGCCGCCGGTTCCCTTCCGGGCCAGCCTTGGCGCCTGCCCGGCCGGGGGTCTGTGTGTGCTTGGGTGGGGAAGCCCTGATGGGTCTCTGCCCGGCAGCCTGGGGCCCTGGTGCGTCCTGAAGGGCGATGGGAATTGAGGTGGTTGGGGAAGGGGCAGCCTCCCGCCTTGGGCCGCTGCCAGCCCGCCTCTCCCTGCGCTGCCGCGGTCTCCTGATTTCTGCTTCCATCGTTTTAAGAGGGAGTTTTCTCTGAAAACTTTGATCCTCAGCGCCGTGCCAGCTCCCCTTCCCTTGGCCGGAGAGGTGGTTGAGTGCTTGGAGTCCCGGGGTGGCCGTTAAACTGTTGGATGTTGGGCTGCTCCTTTCTGTCTGTACAGAGAAAAAAAACAGCTGTACATTCACTTTGAAAATAAACTTTTAACACAGAAATAACTTGAAGCTGTTAAATTGTGGCTGGCTCCTTAAAGGGTTTTTGGGGTAGATACTGTGGGAGAGTGGAATCTGAAATGGGGTTTTTTTAATAGCTTATTTTGTTTGCGAGAATGCATCTCTTACTGTTGGCTTTTTGGTGGCGATTGTAGGTTTTTTTTTAAAAATAAAATACCATCAATCTTAGGGTTCACCCATAGTGCATGTAGTGAATGATGCTATTTGGGTTGGCTTTCATCTCTTTGGCTGGGTTATTTTTGCATTTTATTGTGTTTCCTCAGCAACACGTGGCTGTGTAAATAATCCACTGTGCAGTGAATGGGAGGATCTGAAACCCATTCCTTAGTCTGTGGATTTCTTGTTAGGTGTTTTCTTGTTTGTTTTAATCCTTTAATGAACTAAGGTGTAGGTTTGTCTTCTTCAGAAAGCAATGTTCCTTAACAGTAACTTAACATCAAGAACTTAAAAGGAAGCTGAATATTCTGACTCGTCCTAGGTATGTTAATGCTGTCTTAAAACTCTTCGTATGACCTCTATATGTTTGAAATAGAGTTTGTCTGAGACAATAACAAGGTCTGCCATATATTTTAGATGCTTTGGCTCTGTGTCCCCATCCCTGCTCAGATGTTGGGCTTCTAAAATGCCATTGTCATTCTTTTAAAAGTGTCAAGGTCTTAAAATCTGTATTGCTGTAACTTGGTTTGTATTTGTCTGTGAAACTTACATGGCCCTCAGGGAGTTTTTTGTAAAGTTCAGCAGTGAGAACAAGCACATTAAAATCACTGAATAAATAAGAGATCTTATTTATAAGATTTATAACAGTTTACTGCAGTGAGAAGAAAATTCCTGTTGTGTGCTGTGTTTTGTTTTCTTTCTGCCACCAGGCAACCTGCTTTGCTGGGCAGAGCATGTTTTCTGTTTAAGTGAATATGAACTTCTCAAAAGGGCAGAACTAATATTGTGCAAACTTTCCTCTCTCCACAGACCACAGGCTCTTTGCTGTGATCAAGTGGACAGTAAAGCTGATCTGGTAACCACTGTCTGTGTCTCTGTTCTGTTCTAGTGGAATCTCAGTGGAAAGCTCCAAACTTGATGGACCTCTGTTGCAGATTTTATTTATGAACAATGTAATTTCTAAGTAAGTACTTGCCAAGAGCAAGCAATCCTGTCAGGAAATGGGATGTTTGGATCTGTTTGTATTTGCCCAAAGGATGCTTTTATGTTTTATTCAATAACATAAACTTGTTCATGTTGAAGGGAAGAAAGGATAATGAACAATATGATAGGAGGTCTGTTGTTTTCTTTAGCAATATCAGTTTTTATCCTGAAATGTGACTTCTAGGAACTCGGTCTGAGTCTGAATAGCAGCTTGAGTTTAATGAATGTTGTGGGTAAATACAGTAAATGAAATTTTTCCTGCTTCTGAGTTGATTTTTTGCCACGTTGATATCAGGGTGCTCTCTGATAATACATTGCATTTTTGTTGGTGGGGGCTGGGAGGAGGACAGGAGAGAAGTTAACTGACCCTTTTCTAAGTTCTTCAGTAGATGGTAAATGCTTAAAAATAACTAAAAAATACTTTTGGCATATATTTCAGTCTTGCTTATGTCTTCATCCCTGTGTACTTCTTCATTTCAGGCAGTATCGTCAGGAAATAGAAGATTTTGTTTTTAATTTGGTTCGGAAATATGAAGAGGAGAAAAGAAGTGAACAAGAAAAAGCACACTTCAATGTGAAGCCACAGGTACTTTAAAACCCAAACTGTTCCTGATGCTCCTTCTCTTCCTTTTTAGTGAGAATAATGAAATGCTACACTATGAAATAGCTGGACTTTATTTTTTTTCCAGTTTAATTGCCAATTAAACTAATATTTTGTGAAAGAATAGAAGCTATATTCCATATTCTGTCCCTTTTACATACTTGAGTTATTTAGGAGCTCTTCCTTTTACTGTTCTTTTAAAGTAATTATTTGCATTTTTACTTTTCATGTCAGCCCTCCAGTGTTCTTTTGGAAGAGAACTGTAAAACAGCAAGCTCGAATTCTGTTAAAAAAATCAAAGAAGCTTTTAGTGTAAGTTTTTGACTATGTGCTCTTCAATGGTAGGTCTGACTCCTCTTTCTCTATACTTTATATACACTGCCATTAAGAAAAGTTGTGTCATTTCATATATCAGTGTAATAGCAGTTAAGTTCAGCATGTTCTGGATATATCAGTGGAAAAAATACTTTATTTGTACAGGTGTGGGCGTGTATCATTTGTAAATTCTTACAGAGTGGGGGAAAAAAACCTGAAAGTATTTCAAGCAGTGTAAATTTATAGAAATGCTACCAATCTGACCTAAGTACTGACACATTTCTGACAATTCTCTGACTTTTTTTCTACAGGTTGTAGGAAGTGTTCTGTATTTTACCAATTTTTGTCTTGATAAACTGGGACAGCCTTTATTAAATGAGAATCCACAGCTGACAGAAGGATGGGAAATACCTAAGTATCCTGTTTACTAAACCAAGGGGGTTTTTCTATTTGTCAAAACCAAAGAATGTTAGTTGGTAAATTGAACTCAAATTTTGTTCATTTCTAGCAAAACCCTATCAGTTGTTACAGATGCAAAGTTACAATGAGTCCTTCATGCCTTTTTCTCACAAGGTACAAATATTTGGATACATTTGGCTCCCTGTTTTGCAGAAGGCTTGTGCCTGGGGACAGGGAATGCCATATCCCCATAAATTCATCTTGGGACTCTAGGAACTTTCTGAGCCAGTCTGCAGTCAGGTTTGGAATGACAGCTCATTCCAGGTGTAAGAGTTCTTCCTCTAGAAAATCTGATATTTGAGAGAAGAAAAGGCCTGAGGAAACTCAGATATGCTCTAAGGTGATTTTTTCCAAACATGGGAGTCAGTGGGAAGGTCTCCTATGGAATGCTCTTAACTTGCATCCATTTTAAAGTTGGTTCTTTGCTGTTTATTCAAGGCAGTGTTGGAAAGGTGGAAATGAGGGAAATGTTAGAAAAGTGGTTTTGAATATTGTACCCTGCATGACAAAAAGAAACAGGACAAGAAATTTCTCCATTTTTCTCAATCTCCCCTGGTTTTCCAGTATTGCTTCTTCCCCAGAATGAGTCAGGACAAGACCCAGTTTCATGGTTGATTTCTGGAATTTCTATTTACCAGTCTTGTAAGAAACATTATTTCCTAGTGTTAGAAAAAATTACTCATAACTGAACAAAAATTGCATATTTATAAGCTGGCTAACCTGGGTTTTCTTGTGCCTGCCTTTGACTGCAGTATGAACTGTACTGTAACTTGTCCAGAAGCAAACCCAAGTAGTATGGTACCTGGCTCCACATACTTGAGAAGTGAGTTACATTTCTGAAACTATATCAAAATCTGTTATTAAGATTGCTGTGTAGCATAGCAGAATTATTCACTTGAAACTTCCTGCCTGTGAACAAGAGGACTGGAGTTTTAGCAAGTGCTGATAAATAGAAAATTTGGTTATTGGATAGAAATTGGGGAGGAGGAAATAACTTCTCTTAGCAAACAGTTCATGGTGGATCCAGTTTTATAGTTTATAATATGGACATCATATCAAGGACCCATCTGTAACTTATATCCAGAAGAGTTAGTGTTCTGTTCAAAGCACTGTGAGGTTTTCACTGATATTTTAAACAAGACTGAAATTTTGCTTCATCCAGTAGCAGTTCCTTATTGAAATCTAAAGATATCAGCAAGTTTTCAGCCAGATTCTCTCCCTAGATGGACAAGAAATACAAGTAAAACCAAAAAGGTTTGTATTATATTCTTAAATATCAAGTTTTGAGCTGAAAAGTTCAGATGTACACTGTGATTATTCCCCAGTATACTAAACCCTTGGACATACTTGAGTTTAAATTCAGTAAAGCAGTGCTGAGCTTTGCAGTCAGTGAGTCTCTCTTGTTTATTGACTTTTTTTTAGGAAGGGCCTAAAGATCAATGTGTAAAAACTCTGGAGTTTGTGCTTAGTTCCTCTGTTGCTTGCATTTTTAGTGATTGCTTTGTTATCCTTGCACTGATGTACAATCATCATTCCTCCTGTCTTGTGGAACAACTCCTGTCTGACTCAGTCTGTCTTTAAGATCATTTTACAGGCTTCTGCATTGATTGTGTAGCTTTTATGCTAAAGAAGTAAAGCAAATTGAGTTTCCAAGCTTGTGTGGCCTTCACAGCATCCAAAATCACTGATTTTGGGTGCACTGAAGTCCAGACAAACTTAAAGTGGGAATTTCAAAGGCAAAGGGATGTGCTGAGGTAAAATCTGATTTGATTAGAGCTACCACTTGGATGAAAAGCAGATTGAAGGGTTATACTTGTGATCTGGGATGGTGATAAAATATTTGGATCACCACAGAAGGTTTGTTTGAATACTGTATAATTCACTTTATTGAATTAGAGACTTCAAGAGGTTGGAGTGTCTGTGTGTAGGGGGTTTACCCTGAGTTCTCATCCTTGTGTCACCCTTTTGTCTCCACTTTTAGTTCCCATCCTCAGTCAGTAAAAGTGAATATTGAGAAAGGAAATCTTTCTCTGAATCTTGCAAGAGATTGGGATTTCCCCCTCTATAATGTTAAAATGTTTGCTCAAATGCTGGGAATTTACTAGGGCAATTGATCTTGAAGGCAGCTGCAGTTAAATCCAGGTTGTCAGAGCACAACTTCACATTATGCATAATTTGTTCAAACTGTGGCTAGGGTTAAAAAAAATACTGAAGATATTGTTTTAATGTCTTCACTTTCCTTCCTCTGGACCTCGGCTTTAGTCTGCAGGTTTTGTTTTCATTTCTTTGCACTATCTAAGCAAATATTTACCTATTTAATCAGAAGCAAAAATCCCTCTGTGAGTACTCTATCTGCAGCATGATGCAAGGAAAAGCTTTTCTGCCTCTTGGACAGTAAACTTTTGGATCAGGTTGCCTAGAGAGGTTGTGCAGTCTCCAATCCTCAGAGATTTTCAGGACTCATCTGGATAAAGCCCTCAGCAACTTGATCTGATCTTGTAGCTCAGTCAGCTTTGATTAAAGGACTGGATTACAGATCTCCTGAGATACAGCCTGAATTCTTCCAGGGCTGTTCTATTGCCTGTCAGAGGAATCAACCTCTATTATGTGGGATAGAAAAGCTCCATTTCTGGTCCTGCTTTCCCACTCTAAAGTAGGCCCACTGTACTTTCTTTCTTCACCATGTGTTGTCATGTATCCTTCCCTTCCTCCCCAGTGTTGTGCCTGTGCTTTTTCTCATTTCTTGTGCCCTCCTTAGGACTGTAAAATAAACACTATTCTGGTGCTCTGTTTTTGAAGATTGACATAAAACAGGCAGTTTAAGAGGAGCAGATGATAGCATGTGAAATCAGCAAGCAATGCTTATTTCTAAGTCTAAACCAAAAAGTCACACAAGATTTAAAGTAATTAAGTGCACTTGGCATTGCAAAATGATTTTCAGGGTTAATCTCTTGTGCATTTTTTTGAAGCAGGCCAAAACCTCACTGTTTCAATTGTGGTTCTGAAGACCATCAGATGAAAGACTGTCCAAAGGTAAAGTCTGCAGCTCTCCAAGAAATGTTTCAATGTAACTTCATAATGAGATGCATTGGGGTCAGGATGTACAAATGATTATTAATCTCTGTTGATTAGCTTGTATGGTTCATACTTGTAAATTCTGGCATAATCAGAATGTAAATTAGTTTTGTAGCATAATGGTTTGAGTATCTCCTTGAATTTATGGAGGGATATTTTTCAGGGTGAACAGTCTTTCCTCCTGTTCTAGACATCTGCTAAATCCAATGCAAAGATGTTTGGGTTTTTTCTGATGTGGTTTTCACTACAACTGTAGTTGTATCACATGGCCATGTGATAAAGCACCAAGCATGCTGAGAGCCAGGAGCACCAGTTGTATGTTGGGTGAAGGAGTGCATAAATTGTGAATTGTCCAAATCTGAACTTCCCAATTGTATTATCTTTAAGCCACGAAATGCAGCTCGCATAAGTGAGAAGAGAAAGGAGTTTTTGGAAGCTTGTGGTGAAGCAAGCAACCAGAATTTCCAGCAGCGTTATCATGCAGAAGAAGTAGAAGAGAGGTTTGGAAAATTTAAACCAGGAGTAATTAGGTACCTCTTTTCTTTCCATTAGCTGTTGCACTGCTTTTCTGGGCTACCTTTTCTACCTTTGGAGTGCTAGAAATTACTTTCTGGAGTTCTATAAATCCACCTGCTACTCTTAAATATAGATGTATGATGTTCAGATTTGTTTCTAAAATAATTTTTTTTTAATAGATGTCACAGATACTTATCAAATGAAAACTCATTGCTGGCTTAATAGTCCTGCCCTTTCCTATGGCACTTGCCCTAATGTAGGGAAGTTAATTTTACTCTTTGGCTGCTCAATTTGCAGATACATTATTTTCCTAATAAATTAATACATTTAATAAATTAAATTTAATAAATTAAAAATGTGTGCAAGATTCTGAAAATTTTGAGCTTTGAGTGTCCCTTCCCCTCTTTCTCTCTCTATGCAAAATGTTTTTAAAAATCCTAATATGGCTGTAGCAGACTTCAGAGAAATCATCAGTAAATTTAGTGTTAAGTTCCACCTTTCCTGTCATGACAGGTACAGTTAAGGCCAGCAACAAGTCTAGTAAGTTGGTCTCATAAAATATTTAAGCATATGTACACTTGTATGGAGAAATTAAAGTTTTAAAAGTTATCTTTAATGTCAGAGCTGGTTTTGACTTTAAATTTTTATATCTGGTATTGACAGGCAACATAATTTGAGCTAAAACGCAGTTATTTTACCTTGACTGAAATTCAACAAAATGTTCATAACTTTTGTCAAAAATCAGTTATAGATTTTACTAGAGGACTTTCTGTTTTCTGTTTGGTTTTTTAACTTAGTGGGGAACTTCAAGATGCTCTTGGTGTCACAGACAAGAGTCTTCCTCCATTTATCTATCGCATGCGTCAGCTGGGTTATCCTCCAGGCTGGCTCAAGGAGGCTGAAATGGAGCACTCAGGACTTGCACTTTATGATGGAAAAGGTGGGAATGTGCAGTGAGAGTGCAGTTTTACAACTACTGTACCTAGTTTGTAAACCTTCACCTTTCTGGGGGAAGAGTAAGGGGGTTGTAAATCAGTTTTTTTTAAGTAATGAAGAAATCCTGCTCTTTCATCTACCTGTGACAGTGAACCAGCTTCTGTAATGACTGGATTGCTGAGATGAAGACTCCTTTTCAGTGTCATTTCACTCAAACCAACCCTTGATATTAGAATGTTGGAGTCAAATTGTGCTGTCAAATTTACTCTTCCTTTTTTAATAAGCTTTTCATGTGTTTTATGAAAAAAACACTGTACTTTTCCAAAGTTCTGTAACTTCTGTTATTGCCTTTGTGAATTACAAAGCCTTCTGTCTGTACTTGCATAGCAAAATAATTCTTAAATCCCAAGGATTTTTTCAGTAATGTTCTTAATTAGCCTCAATAATAATAATAATAATAATATTTTGTTATAGATGATGGTGGAACAGAAGATGAAGGATCTTGTCAAACAAAACGCATCACTTATGATGTCTCTAAGTTGATAAATTATCCAGGCTTTAATATATCCACTCCAAGTGGCATCCCAGATGTAAGTGGCTGTCCTGCCTTCTAAACAATTAACATTAGGTTAACATTAGGTGCTTTTAGGTATAGAGCATTTTGTATTCTGCATCTGACAGTTACTGAAGGTGTTATCATAAATCTAATAGCAGTTATAGAGAACTTCATCAGACCAGTGCATGACCACTGGGAAGCTTTGTAACAGCTGAACAGAATGAGTCATATCCAAAGACCCACTGCACAGAGCACACAAGGAATCTTCTTTTGCTGCTGCACTTTTATTTTCAGAAGTGTTTTTACCTGCTGTTAAAAAGAAGTACGTTTTGTTTTGCAACTTTGCATTTGCCCATTTAGTGGCCTCCACATAATGTGTTTCCATCCAATTTCTTAGCCAGATTCCTTCCTCAAGTTTGGGGGGTTTTTCTGTTTTCACTAAAAAGTAACAGTTTGAATTTCAAAGTAAGCCTTTTCCATCTTAACAGTTATTCCAAGACAGAGTCTGTAGATATGTTAAAAATGTTTAAGAGTAGTTGCTATAAAATGGCTAATAAGACATCTTGTAAAGAGGAGGTTTTTAAAAAAAATCTTTTTACTCTGATAAAACAGGTGTTTGATGAGAACTTGAATTCATCTTGGCTTGTATTCTCTCAGTGTTTCTGTTTTACTGCCATGTTATTAACCAACCATATGCACCATGTTTGGCTTTTTTTTTTTCTTCTTTTTCTATAGGAATGGCAGATGTTTGGTTCCATCCCCATGCAGCCCTCTCAACAGAAGGATGTTTTTGCTCACTATCTTTCTAATTTCCATGCGGTGAATATATCTCATTGTTACTTGCCAAAAAAATTGTCTTGTTCTTAGTGTAGCTACTGATGATTTCTTGTTAATATTTTCTTTTTCTCCCCAAAGCTATAGACTTTAGTATTCTAAGCCTGCCAGGAAGGGACATGCCATACTTGTGGTGGTCTCATAAGATCTATGTGCCCAGGAATGCACAATCTTATCTTCTGCCACTTAAACCTGACCTAGACTGCAGTTCTGTTCAGTTGCATTAAATCTCTGAAACTTCAATGTCTTAAGTTACACACTGGGTCACCAGATGATCATATAGTTACAAAATTGCTTTAAGTATGTACTTACAGCTGGAAATACAAATTGTACAATTTATTTCTTTTGTTTTCCTGGGCTGTTTCTCTTCAGCCAAGTCCAAAATCTAGCAATAAAAGAGCTGCAACTCAGTCAAGCTCTCATCATTCAAAACGACCAAAAGGAGACAGCGTGGAGGTACCAGCAGCTGACATGGACCTAGATTCTGGTATAGTTATTCCATGTTTTTTTCCCAGCATTCTATGTTCCTGTGCTTGTCATATCTTCCAATACCAGGCAGTTACTTAGAGTATGCTCAGAGCAATTAGGATGTTGGGTTATAAATTCTGATCTCTTTACTTCAGGTGTATCCTAAACTTCTGTTTAAACTTCTCCAAATTGTTAAATATTGGGATGAATTAATGTAGGAGGTTACAAGCTCATAGCTTCTTAAAAATGAGTCATACTCACAGGAGGACTTTACAGTGTTATTTAAATCTTAGAATAACTGGAGAAACCCCTGGCTTTGTTTTTTTTATTTTCTATGAAGAAATCCTCCAGTGTGTCTCTGTGGAAGAGGTTTGATCTTAATACATGCAAGTGTGTTGTATTTTGGTTTTTTAACTTGAGTGGCTGGCAGAGTTAAAAACCCCAGCAACACAGTTTCAGCAGACACTAAAACCTCCAAGAAGTTTGTTCTGTTTCCACAGAAAACCAAGGATGAGAAGACATAAAACGAGTTAATCAGAGGATTGGTATTTTGAATCTTGTCCCAGTCAGATTTCAGCTTCTAAAAGATATTTTTCAATCTGTTCCTAGATCTGGAAGTGTCCCAGAGATCTCAGACTCAGAACAATTTTGAATTCCAACCTCCACTGCCACCTGGACGTCCCTCCATGTCAACTCCTCCTCCTTTACCACGAGGAACTCCTCCACCTCAACCTTCAACACCCACCCGCACGCCTCTTCCTAGGACTGCTCCACCATTGAATGCTTCCAGTGATAATCCCCAGCCAAAAATAGTGGACTCAGTTATGGATGAGGATACCTTGACCTTGGAAGAGTTAGAGGAACAGCAGCGATTAATCTGGGCAGCACTGGAGCAGGCAGAAAGCACCAACAGTGACTCTGATATTCCTGCTGATACACCTTTAACTGGGAATTCTGTCACCTCGTCGCCATCTAGGAATGAAGTGGATCTTGTTGCAGAAGGAAGGTCATCTGATAAGGTGATGACAGTGGAAACTGGGTTTTCTGACATCAGTGAACAGGTGTCAGAAAATGAACCTTCTGTAATCAGTCATAATCCAGGAGATAGTTTACTTAATTTAGAGGAAAATCCTGACAATACCAAAGCTGAGGGCTTGCTGGATGACACCACACCTGCTCCCAGCAGTGCTGTTAACAATGGAGAAAATACTGGTGGTCATAAAATGGTCACAAGCACTGAATCACCTGCAAAGAACTCCAGTCTTGTTCCTGACATGAGCAAGTTTGCTGCAGGCATAACACCATTTGAATTTGAAAACATGGCAGAATCAACAGGTGTTTATCTACGAATAAGAAGTGTGTTAAAAAATTCCCCAAGAAGCCAGCAAAAGAAAAAGACTTCATCCTAACTGGTCTTCCTTTGTTTCATTACGTCCAAATCCCTGCTTCCTTCTCTCTCCAGTTTTACAAACTTGGTTAAACTTCCTTATCCTTTTGAGGGAAGGAGAAAATCTTGACAAATGCAGCTCTGCCCTGTTCATCTTTGGAAGAGAAGTTGGTGCAGGGCTTCTGTATTGATCAGGACCACCAGAGCACATAGGAAATAGAGAAGAATCTTCCCAAATTGCATTCTTCCACTGAGAAACAACAGGACTGTTGATCTGTTAAGAACGAGTTGCTTGCCAATACATGGAACTCTGAAAAGAGGAGTTTGTGGTTTGCTGTTCTTTATTTTGGCAAAGATTTATATTGTCCTTGAGTTTCAGGTGGATTGGTGATGTTTTTTAATATCTGTCCTTTGTGTACAATAATCTATACTTTATACATTTTGCTAATTACCCTGTAGATAATTTTAATATATTCAGAATGTTTTTTAAAATGTCTAATATTAAGATTTCCCACATCAAAATCCTGGCAATTGGATGGAAATAATCAGGGATTACCACCATTATAGTCACCATTTCAAATACTTTTATAAATTATTTATGTGGGTCATTTTTAATTACCACTGTATCTTTTGTAACATCATCCTTCATGTAAACTTGCTGTACATACATGTTCATTGCTGTGTACAGAGGTTTAATAAATGACCTTTTATACAAAGATTTTCTTAATGGGAGTCCTAAGCCATTAAACTGATAATTTTTTTCAGTCAGCTGCTGAAGATAAATAGAAAAAGAAGCTGATTAAAATGAGGATGAATAAAGGTAAATATTTTAGAAATGGTGACAACGTTGGGTTCAGGTTTTCATAACCAAGAAGCTGATAAAATTATTTTAGCTACTTAGAACCGTGCTGTTCCATTCCATTTTCATAATCTGAAGAACCACCCAACTTTCAAAAGTTCAACAGTGTAATAATTCTTCTGATTAATTATTCTAACACTTTTTTTTCCCCTCCTCTTGTCTTCAGAGGGACAGTAGATGAAGTGACTGCACGTTACTTGCATTGCCAACAGAGGGAGTGGTAGATTGACTTAACAGAATGCTCTGGAGCTGGTAAAGCATTTGTCCTTCTATAAATGCAGGATAAAAAAGCCAAGTGAGGTGCATAGTAAACCAAAGTATTTTAAAATATCTAAGAAAATACACTCAAAGGGATGTTCAGAGGCCTTTTTGATAAGATAACTTCGGGACTGAACTTGCTCTCCTAAGGTTTTCAGCTTTGCAGGTTGTACATATTCCCCAAAGTTTTTGTGATATATGATCTCAGCACACTCTGCTTTTGAATGATTGAGAACCCCAAGCTTTTTGTAGTTCAAGCTTTTGTATTTATTTCCTTCTTTTCCTCTAAACTTTACAGAAAGGGAAAACCAAAGAGTCTTTATATACAAACTGCTTGTTTTCTGAGAGGCTGAACAAACTTTTTGCAGAACAAACCAATTCAATTTCTCTGGTTACATTTGGAAAGCAATGGTCAAGGTAAAGGTTCATTTTGTGTGCTGAAATGAAAGGCTTTTTCTTTTAATCCTTTATAGGAAAAATAGTATTATTTTCTGTAACAGGAATGGAAAACTGATTAATACTTTGCTTCCAGCTGCCATGAACTTGACAAAGTCTGTTAAGAAGCAAATAGAGATCTTTTCTCCTTGTCTCTTCCTCCTGTGGAACTCAAGGTTGGTAATGACAGTTTACAGAAGCCATTGTGTGCTGCATCATTCACAGGTAGATGATAGTTTGATGCAGGGCATGAGGTAATGATTCCAAGTGTACACACCTTTTTGGGTGTGTTGAGGAGCTCATATTTTAAACATGCAGCTCTTCCTCCACACCTTAGAAGATCCCTTTTTATGGGCACTTATGAAACAACTTCTTGAGTAGGACTTGCAGCCAAAATATTACAAGAGTAGCTGAGTACTTCTGCTTTGCTTACAGATGCTTCAAGATAAAAATCAACTTTATATGCTTAGTGCCCTTTAGTGCTCTGTTCACAAATTCTTAATAAATCACCCTTCCACTTTACTTGACAAAAATAGATAAGTGTTTATACAAATGCTCAGACTTACAAGTAAAATAGCTGCTTATTGTTTCCAAGATGTATACAGAAAGTATTAGAGAATGGGTAAAATCTAGTTTAAGCAGTCTATTTTTACAAGGCTTTGAATTTTGAAATATTCAGTATTTTTTTATCATTTTGGTCACTCTTGTATTTGCTGCACACAAACTACTTGAGGGTTCTTTTCCATTTTTGGAAGATACATCTTATATCTAAAGCAAAAATTATTTGGAGCATCTTGAAGCAGCAATGGGCTGTGTTTGGATCCACAGTTCATATCCAGTGGAATTTTGCTCCAAAGTAAGTAGACTAACTAGTTTTTAGTCAGCAAAGGTGTTTGTCCTTTACCTTTAGCCTGCTACAACTGGCAGCATGAGCTGCATGCTGTCACACTGGGGTACATGCTTGCATTAAAATTCCCACAACTGGGATTGTTCCTAATTAACATAACAAAAAGATGTAGCCTTTTGTAAATACCAAATTGTCTGTGTGCTCAGAATTAGGGTTTTATTGCTTTTGTGCTTCTCTTGCAAACTGTTAGCAGATGTTTAGACTTGTTCCTTTTAGTCTTGATATTATCCCTGTCTGCCTTGAATGTTTTTAAAGGTAAGTCAAGCATTATTTTGTACCTGTGCTCATTCTTTCCTAATGATATCACTGTAATTAATAAGTAGGTGATGTCAGTGTTTTCCTATACAGTCAAAACCTGTATGATGGGTTGGTTATTGATAAGGAAAAGTAAGCACTTGATTAGACTGCTAGCAGGGGACTAAGAAAATGCTGACCCTGGGAGCTGCTTGGGGCTGGTTAATGGGAAACATTTGAGTTAGACACATGTATCATAAATTGAGCACTCTTCTTCCTTTTTTTCTTATTCTATCCATCTTACACATCTGGAGATGTTTACTTTCAAGTCTGAGGTTGTCAAAATCTAAACCCTTTTCCACTAATAATCTGTATAACCCATATATTAAAACAAAAAAATGTATCCTGTTAGCCTAAAAATGTCTTTGCTTACCTGGTAAAGCAAGACATAGCTGAGAATGGAATTCTGCCATCTGTTATTCTTTTGCCTTTCAAATTTTCAAGAAAACTGATAAAATCTCCTATAATACTACTTTTTTTTTCAAAGTAAGATTTCTGTAATGCGTGTTTTCTTCTCAGAAAAGCAGCCAGACAGGAACTATTTTTTTTTCCAGTAATTAATTTGAAATAAGGGTACTCTTACAAAATACTCAGCACTTAGAGGTACCTTTAAAATTGTTCTTCCAAATCTTATTTCTCAGATTGTCTTCTGTAGTGGTGCTGATGAGTATGGATAATACTCTGAGAAGATCAAGCAGAACCAATAAATAAAACTCCTGTTTCTGGCTCTGCTGCAAGACATACAGTTAATTAGGGATGGGGAATTAATCCCTGCTGGTTCTCTCATGGTTAGAAATGAACGCTTCTTGTTCTCTTAGCTATTTATCTACACTCCACTCTTCCTATCAAGTGCTGTATATTGTTGCTGCACTGAAGATGCTTGTAATTACTGAATTTTTAAAATCTGCCAGCTGTAACTACTCAAATGGGATTTGTATATTGAAGCTGCAATCAGATCCCACTGCAAAGGCTAAGAAAAAGCTGAATAGCAAAGTATTTCTAGGACTTTTAAGTCACATTCCCATGGTGATGGGTGTGGCATAATAACCTAGATTAGAGTTTACTACAGTGAATGAGTAATAAAACTTGTCATGAGGTGGGTACAGTGTGAGTGGGTGTCACTCACATTTTCCCACAGATTCCTGTTGGCATAGTCCTGATGTTTGTTAACAGCATTTGGCACAGCAAAAAGCATTTAAAAATGCTTTTGTACATCTGAAAATACACAATCTCTTCAAAATATTCAGGGGATCAGTCAGGTGAATAGTTGTCTCTCTAAAAGATTTTTATTTCTAACTTGCATTTTTATAACCTAATTCACAGTGCTTAAAATGTCACAAAAACAGAAATAGCTGAGATTCTAGAAGACACCTGGAAGACATGTTAGCTGCTAAGAAGATTTTTACTGCAGATTTTGTAAGGCAGGATAGCTGGGGGGGAAAAAAAAAAGAAAAAAAGAAAATGAAGGGGAGGAAAAAGCTGCAATGCAATTAGTGTTTCAGATGCATTGGTAGTTGCCATGGAGCTCAGCAGCACCTTCATTTTGTAGCATGGCTGTAGTGCCTCTGGGAAGTAAATGCCATTGAAGATTGATGCTGTTTCTAAGAATATGTTGTAGAGTCATAGTTGTATTTTGGGGGGTGGGAGGAGGTGAATCAGAGGTGGCAAGTGGTCTTGATCCTTGGAGAAGCTGCCAAACAGGATGGATTTAATAACATTTATTTGTGTGTGACAATTGGACACTACTTAAAATTCAGTTAACCACAAGCAGCTAAAGATTCGACATAAGATTTTTTTGGGTAGCATATATTTAGCTGCCAGCCAATGACTGAACAAAAATGTGTTTACCTTTTCTTTAGAACTCACCACTCACAATCAGTCAAAGGCTTCCAGTTTTAGTGGCACAAATTTAAAGCCAAAAATTGTAAGTATGAGGTTTTAGGACCTCATCTTTGGGATCAGCATAGCTGTAAATAGATGAACAAAATGTACCACACAGGTTGAAAGGGGAGGGCAGAAACAATTTTTCCAGGTGTTAAAACATTATTGAAGAGAATAATTTGAATTCTAAAGTAGGCCTTGTGGCCAGGATGCCAGTACTTATGGTGGCATCCTGAATCTCCCTGGAGCATCCAGCAGTTCCTGTTGTTGTAGGGTTATGAAAGTCTATGGATGTTGATTGAGCTGATCATGCAGTTCAGAAAGAAGAGCCACTAGGATTGCAATCAAACATTCTGGCTTTCAATTATATTTATTCCTTTATAGTACCATAATTTATAGTACCAGGATGGGTTTTTTTATAACGATTGCTGCTAATTGGATGTGAACATACTAGATGTTGTTACCACAGTCTGCATAAATCTCCATCTAAGTGTAGACTGGTACACAGAAGCTGTCAACCATTTCTAATTTGGATGAACTTCAATTGCTGTTGCTCTAAAACTACTTTTTCATGGTATGAAGGTTTCTACTGGTTCAATAATGGATATCTAACTCCCTTGCTTCCTGCAATATTACTTTGAAGCTATGATTCCATATCACTAGGAAATTGCATGGAAAACCAATAACACATTCACTTCATTGGTAAAAGCTTTTGATGAAATCTTGCTTCACTTTTAACTTAGCCTTCCAAAGGAGTAAAGAAAGCAACTTACCCGTTTGAAGCATGTTTTGCCCATTATTTCACCACTCTTAGTTACTGCTTGCACTTTATTACAAGGCCCAAAGCTGCAAGTCTTAGTTTTTGTCTTCAAGAGTAAGCTGACTTTTGTATTAAGGATTGTGTCCATGGCCAGGGGCTGCAGGGTCAATTTTTTTGTTTAACCAATCATCTGGTGTCTCTGCACTTCTAAATACAACCTACTGTTAAATCCTGAAGTCCTTATTCAGCAAAACTTTTATCACATTTTGCAGGGAGAAAGAAATGGTGGCTGCACATGGATTCAAGTGCCTGTTTCAACACCTAATGGCCATGGTAAGAGATTCAATTTAACATTTAGGAAGTGATATTCTAACAAACATTGTTAAATGCTGATCTAGTTGAAACCCATTATGTGGGGGACTGCGTCACACCATTTTGTGCTTTACTGTGCTGGATTAATGCCAAAGAATGAAGCCAAAATGAAACAAATTGCAATCGGTCTCTCAGCAGTGGAACTGCTTTCTCATCACCCTTTTGTTCGAATGGCATCGTGCAGAAACTAAACGATCTATGAGACTGCAGACCGAGGTTTGCTTTGTGATGAATTCAGCAGTTACGGGCCAGCCCTGGCTGAGCTCTGTTGCCCGTTTGTAAGAGGTTAAAGAAGTGAAGCAGAGTTGTGTGATTCGGCCTTGAAAATTGGTATTAAATGGTTGATGCTGGTGCTAGAGCTACTGCTACAGCTGTTTAAACTTCAGCAGTGGGATAACACCCGGGGATTGGGATAACCCAATGTGTTGCTTCCCGAGCACAATGAAAAAAAATAAAATATTCAGTACTTTAGATAAAGAGAAGGTGTGATAGCATTCTGGGCATCAGGACAAAAGGAAAATGGAGAAAAGCAGCAGACAGTAAAGTTATTCATCCCCTAAGAGCTATGTGCTTCATACCACCCTGTCTCTCCCCCCTCCCAGTCACGCCTGCTCCGCCGCAGCGCATTTCCCGGGCTCGGTGGGTGCTGCCGCTGCTCGGGCCCCTCCGCACCCACCCCGGGCCCTCTCACCCCGCCGGCTGCCGGGACGGGCGGCTCCCCCGGGGCTGCCCTCCCCTCAGGACCGAGAGCCGAGGATAGAGCCGCTCCTTCCCCCTCAGCCCGGCAGAGCCTCGGGCTGCCCCGGGGCGAACAAAGCCGGGGGAGACAAAGGGAAAAAAAAAAAAAAAAGAAAAAAAAAAAAAAGAGACTAGGAGAGACCGAGGAGAGAACGCGGCAGCGCGGAAGGGGCGCGGATGGAGGCGCGGTTCCCGCTGCTGCAGTCTCCGCCTCGCCGTGCCGCGGCCCCGGCCGGGCGCAGACGTTGACCGCCCGCTCCGCCCCCTGCGAGCCGGGGAGGCGCCGCCGCCGCTGCAGAGGAGGAGAAGAAGAAGGAGGAGGTGGAGGCGGCGGGGCAGGAGCTGCGCCCGGCGCAGGCGGCAGCGAAAGAGCCGAGGGCGGCAGCGGTGAGGGCGGCAGAGGGGAGGCCGCCGTTGGGGCCGCGTGAGGAGGGCGAAGGGCGCTGTCTGAGGGCGGGAGGAGCCGTCTCCCGCTTCCCGCCTCGGGGCCTCCGCTTCCCGTCCGGGCGCCTCAGCGGGCGCCGCGTTCGGGCCCGCGCCGGGCTCTGAGGGTGAGGAAGCGGTGAGGGAAGCGGGGGCGGTGCCGGGAGGAGGGGGTGAGCTGTGAGGGGACGGGGTGGAGGAGGCTGCTGAGGAGCGCTGAGGGAACCGTGGGAGGCTGAGGAGGCGCCTGAGGGGGCGGTGGGCAGCGCCGGGTGGGGCCGGGAGCCGGGGCGGGCGTCCACCCCCCCGGTGAGCTGTTGGCCTCCGCCACACGTGTCTGTGCTTCCCCGCCGGCCTGCCGGGGCCGTGGTGACAGCAGTGGGTTGGGCTGGTTCTGGAGCCGCTGTGCTGGGGCTTGCCGGGCTCATTCCCCTCGTGTCCCAGGTGGGCTGGAGGCCTCCCGGGTCAGCGCGGAGCAGGTAGGCACGGGGGGGCCTGGGGTGACTGCTCCAGGCTTAGCCTGAGGAGATGCAGCGCTCTGCTGTGGTGTTGGTGGCCTGAGTGGTTGATTCTGAGGTAAAATACCTCAGAACATCTCAGAACCTGCAGTTCTCAGCATCCCACGCTTCCATGCTAGTGTTTCACCTATGAAGAATTTGGTTTATATAGTACCCTGGCTTATTTTTATTTGGTTTATGTCTGCTCCGTATGCCTGTGTTGTTTTCAAAGCCACTGATTTTGCAGGTGAGTTCCAGGTGGCTCAGCCAGAGTTCATTGCCATGTTTACAGCAAGGTTAGAGCTGAGGGATCCCCAGGCAAAGCTCTGCTCTGGGCCCCTCAGCTTTCCGCTACATCACTACTGCTGCTACCTCAGGCGATCAGTGTGCTCAGTGTTCTCTTTTCTGTGCCTCGGCTGTCATGGGGCACAAGGTAATTGTTGCTGTTACTCACGTGTTAGTGTAGCTCCTGCTGCATTAAAAACAGGTGTTAGTGTTCCCTTTAATTATAGCATCTTTGCCCTTGCGTTTGAAATAATTAAAAAAAAAAAAAAAAAAAAAAAAACACTGCAAAAAACCACCACAAAAAAATGTGTTCCAAAGCATAGCATGGGGAAGAAAATTCTGTGAATGTTATGATTATAAACGTGACACTGAAATTAAGATTCTTCCCCACCCCTTCAGTTTAGCCAGTGTGCTGAATGGGTTGGGTTTTATGGGAGTTCACAGGTTGCTTTGAGATCTTTGAGCAGAAAGATTTAAAAATGTGATATCTCTATTTATTCATAGGGATAAGAAGGAAAAGAGGTACACAAGTGGAAATATCTTTATGCCTGCTGCTTTGTGAAGGGTTTTGTTTAAATAATAGAAATATGCGTGTAATTCTGAAAAAACGATGTCAGAGTGTGTTTTGTTTTGTTTTTTTAAGTGTGTGTTTATGTAAAGCGTGTAACAAGATAGCAAAAAAAAAAAAAAAAGAGATTTCAGGGTTCTCTTACTGTTCAGTCCTTTTACATTCTAGAAGATTTTCTGTTTGTGCTCAAGTGCAAAGTTGAATGGAGAGGGATGTGTTGAGTGAAGCAGAAAAGCTTGGGAATGTGCAGACAACCAGCTGCTTGTATCCTCATCATGGAGCTGTACTGTAGGAAATAAACAACCTCTTTCCTCATGTGATTATACTGTAGGAAGGAACAGTGCTTATACACACTGATTGCAGTGACTTTCTAGAGTTCCTGTAGATTTCCTGCCTCAGCTGTGGGCTCTATCTGTTTGTCATCTTCTGAATGCCAATAGCCAGGACAGCTTTTATTTGCTTAGCTTGGGCAGATTGGATAATTCCTTTAGTGTTCCTCCCTTTATCCCTTCAACCCAGTTAAAGTTTTTCTTGGGAGGGACTGAGACTATTTCAAAAGAAACAGAGCGAGTTGTCTTGCCAGTATGATTTTTCAAAACTGCTTTTCTTTCTCTCCCTAAAACATATGGGTCAAATGTTAACTCTGTATGCTGAATGCAAGTTTTCTAATGTTTGAGCATGATGACTGAATGAATGCAGCTCTTGTTTAATCTCTTGGCATTCCTTAGGGACTATTGGCTCTGCTGGCATGTAGAAAAAGTAACGCACTGGAATCCTTATTGGACTGGCATGTTTAGAAATGCCTCAGATGGATGGTGTTTTGTTATTTAATGAAAGGCAATTATATACTGCATTAACTGTAATCTCAGCTGCCCTCAGTTAGGTGCCAATTTCTGCTGGACCAACCATTTCATTCTTCTTGAGCAGCAGAATTGAAGCCAGCTCTGTCAGCAGTGTGGTCCCTGATGATTTCAAGCTTCTGTTTGCATGTCTGTGCTTACCCAGGTGTCTGTCCTCCACATGTATTTATTTTTGCAGAGTGATATTGCACTTGCATGACTGATAGTGCTACAGCTGACCCACAAATCTGCTATATAACCCCTGACTTCTGAAATGATGGAAAGAATTCAGATATGTCTAAGAGCAGACTTTACAAGTTGCTACCTTAGCACCTATAACAGTTTTCCACCTGGAATGTCTCATCCATTGTTTGTACAAACAAAGACACAAGACTCCAGGGTGAATAACACCATAAATTCTTTTAATTTGTAAGACTTTTTTTGCTCAGTTTTCCTGATCTTTATAATCTTTCTGTCCATATTTTCTAGCTTATCTGAGGGGAAATTGCAATGCAAAAAATAAACTCCATATTTGATAGAGTTAGCTTATCTGACACTCTCATTCTGCTTGACAGTGGCATCCACTCAATCACAGCAATATTTATCCAAGTTCTGAATTTGTACTTCAACTTTTTTTATATGCCAGCCATATAGCAGTCATGGTGTTAATTTAAAAGGCTAAGAACATGGAGAGCTAAAAAGGGGTTGCTGACTTGATGTTTTCAAAGAGTGTGAAACAGTTACAGTTTCATCCAAGTCTATCGACATGAAATTTACTATAAAAACCAGCATCTTTGTTTCAGCTGCTTCATAAATGAAGAGAAACCCTGTGTCTTTGTTTATATGCACTTGATTCTGAGGCTGAAAGGGACATATTTTGCTTCTCAAACTTTCCTTTAAACTTTAGATCCCAAATAATTTAAATTTGATGTCTAAAGTCATATTCTAAAGTCATAGTGATATTCTAAAGTCATAATTGTTATTGTGGGCTGAATGTACTTACTGAGATGGTTGCAGTGCATTATCCACAGAAGTCAGTGCAGACAGCCAAACAAGTTACTCCTGGTTATCAAAATCCTTTTGGGAAAGTCAAGAATTTTCTTGGATAGTGATGGTGAGCTTACCAGAAGAGGTGGTAATTATTTATTTTCTCTTGTGAAAACTTTCTCTACTTCTCAATCCTTGATTCACCATGTAGAGAATGATGTGTGCTTAGGAGGATCATGTGCTTTCTGATCTTTTAATAGACTATAGCAGTGACATTTTCATAATGCACATCTACAGTGGCAACTTGAAGTGTTAGAGTTTGCAGCATATTTTCTCTAATTTTTTTTTTTTTTTTTTTAAAGCTTTTAAACAGTTATCAGCTCTTTATTAATTACAGCTGGGAATCTTTTAAAAAATGGAAGACTGTTTAGAAATAGTAATGTGGATTGTGAAAAAAATAAAGTATTGCTAGCCCAAAATATTTTTTACTGTTACAGGCATCCTTTCTTATTTGTTCTTCATGCTCAGTCGTCTGATGCTCTGTTTCAGTGGTAATTGTTTTTAGTGAGAATCTCAAGGCATTTAGGAATCTGAATGAAAGTAGCAAGTTAAGACTGGTAAGACAAGGTGACATAAAATATCAGAATTAAAATCCAGCAGAAGCTTTAATGAATTGTCTTTCTTGTAGCATTGCTGCAATATCTGGCTGATGGTTTGAGGGTCCTAAGCCTCTTAAGCTTTGAGCTGATTCATCTTTTTGTAGTTACAGGAATTTACACTGCTTTTTCCCTTTCCTAAGCATATGCAGAGGGAATCCTGTTTTTCCAGTTTGCAGTGAATATCCTGCACTTTCCAAGGTAGAAACCCAGCCATGTTTCATACATACCAACTTAGAAATGTCACTAAGCAATTAAAGTCTTTCCCAAGATACAGAATTACAGCATCTGCTGTCTCCCTCAGTGAAGGAGCAGCTCTGGTTGAGCTCTAGAGCCATGTCCTTAGTGAGGGACTGCACTGTGGGGCATTTAGGCAGATTCCCAAACAACAAATTTTGTTCTTCCCCTGTTCCCCTAAGCGTACAGGAGAGTAGGAGTGTTTTCTGAGTTCTTAAGGAAGCAGAGATTCACTCTCTGAGGTTACAGACAAGCAGTGGCTATTTCTGGGGATGTCCTTACACTGGGGTGTGATGGTGCTTGATAGTGGATGAGTGATGACAAGGCAGAGTGTTTGCATTACAGTGTTGGGGCTGTTTTGAATATCCTCTGGGTGTCTTTGTTTCACTGAACTTGCTAGTTACTTCAGACTAAGTAATGTTTATCTAAACAAATGCCCTCTAAACTAGAGTTTGAAGATTTTTTTCAGGTTCTCTGCTAGTGATCGTATAGATACGATTTGATTTGAGTGATTTGTGACCCACTCTTGGTTTCAAGTTCTGTTCATCAGTTCACTGACACTGTCAAAAGAGCTGTGTCATACCAGTGGGCACACTTCCCAAATTATTACAAGCTTTTGATGTTGTATTCTTATAACAGCAAAAGTAAACTGTATTTTGAGTTAAAGATGTACTAAACCTTGCATGCAACAGGAATTTCCTGCAGTAATCCTAGCAGCTTTGAAGGCACTTCAGCAGAGGAAAGGACTGCTTTCATTCCAATAGTTTAATAGTTATGCCTAGATAAAATAAACAGAGATGCACTTCTTGAAGAATCTGCCCTTTATAGAATTTATATTCGTGCTAAGAACACTGTATGAGAAACTGAGGCCTTGTGGCTCATACAGGGTGAGTGCCTTTGTGGAGGGTACACCCCACCAGAATTCATATGGTGGTTGGATTGGATTGGGTTGGAATGACCTTAAATAGAATATCACACAAAGAATGATCCTCTATAAACTACAGGACTTTGCTTACTAGATTTTTATTTCCTATGTCAGTATCTGCAAACAACAGATAAGAGAATAAGGTCTGGATTCCTTTTTTTCTTTTTTTTCCCAACCTGGTCAGCTGAGTTTGAAATGCAGATTTTTTTTCTACCTTTGTAGGTGATGTACAAAACACTGGTTTGATAGGAGCATTCCAGCCTAAATATTTTGATTCTTGCATTAGGCAGAGCATCTTGTAAGCCAATATGATCTAATGGCACTCAACATGATGAACATTTAACTCCATGATGCACATTATTTTGGTGTCATATCTCATTATTGTGCTGCACCTGAAGAATATATTCAGATCATCATATTACTTGATTAATTGAGACTAAAATCCATGGTTTCTGGGAGACAAAATAAAACTGAAGGCGTGTTTTGAATGTTCCCTTTCTCTACTTTGCTCTGTGTTGAGTGAGTAATCAAAAGTAGACTCCCAAATGCCAACCCTTATTCTGTTGGAACCTTAGCATCTTAATTCTGTCTTGTTTTTTTTTTTTTTTTCTGTTTTATATTGAAGATCTTTCTGAAATTACATTAATTTCAATTTACAAGCACTTGAAGATGCCCCTGTAGCCCCACAGTCTCTAATCACTCTTCAGTTCTTGAGCAACATTCAGGTAATCAATTTGGTTTGACAGTGACTACTACAGAGCTGTTACATCAGTCCCAGAATAATGTGCTGTTTCTGAGTTGCTTTGTTACCAAATCCCTGCAGTGCTTTCTGGTTGGTTTCACTCTGAACTTGCAACTCATTCAGTAAATGCTCTGGAGCTGACAAAATGTGCAGAATTTGTACTAATTTATAAGCATTAGGTTCAGAGAAGAGTTCACTTCCCATCTCAGTACTTCCTTCAGTGGCTAAGTGCAAAGAGACCTTGTTGTGAATTCATAGCTTCAAAATGTTTATATTTAAGTAGAAAATGGCAAGGAATATGAAGTGTGCTGCATAATTACAGGAAAAGTTGTGAAAAGTTAATGCATGAAGGCTTCCAAATCCATCTCTGTGGTTTAACTACTTGTTAGAGTTGGCTTTGAAGCTTAGTGTGACATTTTCAGTGAATATTGTGTGCTGTGGAAATAATTAATTGTAGAGGTAATCCCACACTTGCAAAATGGTGATTCAGCCTTTGTGGTTGCCCGGGATGAACAATCTCCAGTAAACCCAGAGTGGGGCAGAGGAGGCATGTCCCAGTCTGAATTAATCAATTAATTCCAGTCTGAATTAATCTCATTATCAGTATCTGAACCTTCTAGAAGTTGGTATTTGTGATCTGGCACATTCTTGCACAGGGAGAAATTCTTTTAAAGAGGCAATAGCAAGAAGCAAATAGTGGAATGTGAAGGCATTTATTCTGTTCCAAGACAAAATGTTGTATTTTTAAATTGTGTATGGAAGTCAAAAGCCTATAAATTTGCCTAAAAGCATTACTTTAAGTGCTTTTGGAAACATACTCACTTTTTACAGAAATACAGTACCAGCCCAGGAGACCACAAATAAAACTTTTAGAGCTGTAATAAGGATTAGATCTGATACTCTTTAAAGTTTTAAGTTTGCAATAATTTTAGGATTTGTAAACTGTCTATAAATTTGCCTTTGTAATTCTGAAGAGTCTGAGCTCTCAGAGTAACTCACCAACCAGAAGAGAGAACTTTCCAGGTTCTAAATTCCAAGTTACTTTCTCTAAAACATTGTCAGGAGATCTGAGGAATGATTCATGAGCTTCTGAAAGCTTGGCAATATTTATTGGTATGAGCATCAAGAGTATGAAACAGATATTTAGCAAATGCAGTTCAGGCTGCTATTTCAATCATAGTGCTTCATGTGGTGAGTTTATTTTCACTCAGGAAAGCAAAATTACTGGACTGTGGTGATCTTTGAAATATATTTTCCATATCACTTTTCTGCAGATTTGCTGATTTTTTTTTTTTTTGCATGTTCCATTTTCTTCATGGTGTGCTCAGAATTAGTTTTCTAGATACCTTCTAGCTGACTGCCTCAGGGATTGCATCTGATGTTCTCTGGTGAGATTTCCAGCAGTTATCTATTCTGTACAGTCCTTTTAGGATCTTTACTCTGGATCTGTTAGTCTTGATGTGGTCCCTTTTTTGAGCTTAGAGATGTGTTGGCATTAAAAGGCATTTTCCAACGGTATTAAGTCTCTGAATGGTGTTTGCTAAGTTTAATTTTTAAAATTTGAAATATTTTTAAAGAACTCGTGTATGACTGATAGCAGATTATAATAAATTAAAATATTTGTTTCATTTTATTATACAAATAAACCATGAGAGTAGTGCTCCAGTCTCCCAGTACTCTGCCCTGCATGTATCTGCATGCAGGAGACAGAGGTTCCACAGTCTGTTTTGAGTCAATTCTGACATTATGCTGCTCAATTCTAGAATGTCCTCTTTGTTTCCCTCCCAAATGGGCAGACAACTTGCTTTTCTCCATGGAAACATCTCTTCCATGGCACTTGAAAGTAGTGATGTAAACAAATGTTTTTTCATTCATTTGTCAGGTCATTATTTCAAGTGTTTCAGCAGACAAAACTTTTTACTTTTTATGTTGGCACTGCCGCTTTTGGGTGAGGAGAACATGGTGGTGGCAGAACATTTGTCTGATACCAGTGAAGCTTAAAGAGCTATTGGTGCTGTTACATTCTTACTGTGACTACAGGGTGTGGAGTGAGCTGAGGCTTTAACGTTTTCCCCTGCCTTCTTGTGTCATTGTATTCTAGTTCTTTTTGGAGTGCTGGTTGTTGAAAATACAGTCTGGAAAAAAAAAAAAAAAAAAGAGTAGTGGACAGCTGTTTTCTTTTTATTATAGGAACTGAGACAAGTAGCTAGCTGCTCGCTCTTATGAGAACTAAAATGGGTTAATTGACATCTGGAGCCTGTTAGGAAATGTTGGAGTGCATAGTGCTTAAAACTGGTTGGTAGAAATTTGTGCTTTCTGTATTTAATGCAGTTTACTAGGAAATGCTGCTACAAGGTCCTGTCTCTTTCAAAGACCAGAAGTTGCATGTTCACAATTGCAGTAAGAGTGATTTACCAAAATGTGTTGCCTATATTTTACCAGGTTTTTTAATTAAGCTGCAATTTCAGTAACTCTGAAACCAGGACACAAGAGATTGTGCTACTTCTGGCCTAGTTGAAGGCCTGTATGTTGAGAAAAGCAAATGACACAGCAAATACATAACCCATGACTGCTGAGAGCAAGATTAAAATATGAATGAGTACCCTGAGCCAAGAAATGCAACATTAGAACATTCTAACTCACTGCTAAGCAGAGGTTTGCTAAGCATCTATTAATAAAAAATTATTTGAACCTGGCAAAATCTGATTTTGTGGGGTAATTTAGTGTTTGCTTGTTTTCACTCTACTTATCCTTGCACAGTATGGATGGTCACTACCTGGGTGGTGCTGCAGCACTCTTTGGGGGCAAGAAAAAAAGAGGTGGTGTATGGGAAAGGATGGTGGAACTCTGTAACATGGCTTCTAACTTCTGGGTGTTCAGAGGCAGCCTTTTTTAAGGGGGATTTGGCCTAGATGAGGCTGTTGAATCATGTTTGGCACTGAAAGAAAAGGCTGTGAACTAAAAAGCACCAACCTTGATACTTGTTGCATTTCTGTATTTGTAGCAACTCCTTCTTATCATGTACAGTTCTTCTGTTCCATGGATTTTCATGGGTTGAGGAAGGTGATGGAGGCATCCATGGAGATCCTGGTGGGGTTTTTTTGAAGGAGAGAAAAGAAAAGCTTTTCATGTCCTTGACATGTAATAGTGAAGTGCAGTCTTAGAAGATTTCTGAAACAAATTATGAGGAAATATGATGCATTTAGATCTAGCAGGGAAGGCAAGTATGTAGTAGGAGGGGAAAAAAAAAAATCCCTCAGTGTTCCTGCTGTGTCCAAAGTGACATCTCATGTGATCTTCTGGTTGTTTTTCTCTGTAACTCTGTGCCTCCCAGTTCTTTCAGTTTATTCCTATTTCATGCTTACCCTTCTGCTTTGATTAGAGAGAGCTAACTCTGCTTTCATGTTCATGAATGTGAAAGCTCCCACTTAAAAATTAATAGTAAACTGGCATGCACCTTGCAAAAACAAGGGAGAGATTTTCTCCTCAGTAGTCATAGCTCTGCAGATGGGTGGGTGACATGTTTCTGGCAATGCTAGAAAAAATGTTCAGAAATCTTCACAGCACTATTTCAGAGTTTTCATGGAGCATATCCTAAATTTAGACAAACTCCATACAGCCAAGGTGGTAATTAATGCTTTTTAAAGTGTGGCATTTTTGCAGACATCTTAGAAAATGGTTTGAATTTGGCATGGCCGATCTTCAAATAGCAGAAGTGTTTTACTTTGTTATTTAGGTTCACAAAGCAGCATTCCTGATACTGGGTTGTTGTTGGTTGGGTTTTTTTTCCACAGTGAATTGATTTTTAGAAACACTAATGTGCTGGCTATTAATAATACACAAGGGGTAAAATTTCTGCTGCTAGGTAAAAGACACAGCTGCCTTGTCTCTTTAGTCTTCTTTCCTGGAGTGTGGCAATCTCTCCTTTGGTTTTTGTTCTGAACCATCCCTGCACCCCTGGGCATTGCTCAGGTGTTGGGGAAAATCTGCAACTGCCCAGCTCTGCCCCAGCTGTGTAGCCCTGGTGCCAAAACAGCAGGACTGAGACCTGCTTTGCAGCTCTTGTTTGTCATGTTCTGAGGAAGCAGTTGAGCAAACAATCTTGCTACATGTCTGTATTTCCTTTTGTATTTGTTCAGATGCCTGCTCTTGGGTTTGCTGTGGTTTTTTTTGTGCCTTATCTCTAAAGCTTAGCAAATAGCCAAGCTGCTTTCATGCAGAACAGTTTCAGGTTTTGAAGTTGGGGGAGACCAGCACCTTGCAGGCTGGCTTTGAATTCACCTTTGAGGAAAAAAAAAAAAAAAAAAAAGTTCATTCTAGATGTAAAAGCCTTTCTAAAGCTTTTGTAATCAGAAGGAAGATGCCTTCTGAGGCAGAACCCTCATGACATCCTTCCCTGAAAAGCTTAGAGCTGGCTTCCAAGGCAGAGCAGCTCTCTATCCTAGCAACCCAGGGAAGAGTCCCCCCTGCTCCACCTCCTCCTTCCAGAGGATCGTAGCTGGGGCACCGTGCTGGGGACTGTGAGCCACTGTATCTCGTGATGGAAAAAAAACCACATACAGCAGAGGTGGATGTTTACTTTTTAGTTGTCATCATCTAACCCTGCAGATAAATTAAAAAAAACCTTTCTTCCTTTTATCCTAAAATTCCTGGTTCTTTTGGTTTCTCTTGCCCTGAGTTTTCTGGTCTCAAGGTGTTATTTGCTGGGATATTGCAACACTTGAAAAATGTGACTGAGGACAGTAGGGTGTGCAGGGTGGTTGTGTCTATGCTCAATGTTAGTAATGCTGTTAAGGGCTTTGTTCTTCTTTCTTAAAATAGCCTTTTAGTTTAAAGCTTGAGATAAATACAGCAGCATTCAGTGAATTGGTTATTTTGATGTTTTATTTTTAGGCTGGGTGTCTTTTAGTAGGAAGTGGCCTTCACAAGATGAAGAGCTGGAAATGCTGTCCTGGGAAGTGCTTCCAGGTGTTATTTACAGCATCTTTATTATGCATTTCACAGACAGACTATATGTATATATAGGAGTTTCCTCTGCAGGAGTTAAAATACTGATATTTGTGTCTAATATTTTTATATACAGGTTTATTCCAGTTGGAAGAACTCGAATAATAGATTTTATCCATGTTTGGAAAAAGCTAGTTGCTACAGAGAAAGAAGTTAACACTGGTATTACAAAAAGATGAGTATGTTAAAACCAAGTGGGCTTAAGGCTCCTTCAAAGACCATCAAGCATGGGAGCACATTGCTGAAAACTCCTGCACCTGTTGCAACTGGTAAGGAATATATATATATCTTAACTTTTCCTTCTCAGAAAAAATACCATGGAAGCTATAAGTATACACTATTTTTACTCTTTACACCAAGGTGTTTTTGCTTTTATTTCTGAGATAATAAAAATGATGTGTTAAGCTTCAAAAAAATCTGAAGGTATTCATTGAATGTGATAAAGCAGTTCTGTTAAGGAAAACTTGTCATGATAAAAATGACTGCATAGTTTTTGAGGCAAGACTTGTAATCTTTGCAAGATTTTTTTACCAAAACCTGCATTAAATGAATCAGTGACTCCATCCTTACATTTTGAATTCCTGTATTCCAGAGGTTGAAGTGTTTTCATAAGTAAGCAGATTTGGAATTGTGCTCTTCCTTTTAGAAATCATGCTTTTCCAAATGCTTGTTATATTGAAACTAAGGATGCCCTCTGGAATATTATTGTGTGTTTGATTCCTGTTGCTTTCTCATTGTGTTTCATTCCAGCTCCAGCAGAAAAAGCAGCTTCCAGTGAAAAGGTGTCAAGCACAAGCACTGCAGATACCCACGAAGAGTTTGTGGATGATTTCAGAGTTGGTGAGCGTGTTTGGGTCAATGGAAATAAACCTGGTTTTATTCAGTTCCTTGGGGAAACACAGTTTGCTCCAGGACAGTGGGCAGGGATTGTTCTGGATGAACCAATTGGGAAGAACGATGGCTCTGTGGCTGGAGTCCGGTATTTCCAGTGTGAACCCTTGAGGGGAATATTTACAAGACCATCAAAGTTGACCAGAAAAGTGCTGACTGAAGATGAAGCCAATGGTACACAGACAGCTCATGCTTCTAGAGCTACATCACCAACTTCCACATCAGCTGCTAGCATCGTGTCTTCGTCTGCTGCTGCACTTCCCCCTTCAGGAATTCCTCAAAAAACTTCCCAGCTTGCTGCTAAGGAACATCCAGCTCCTTCTCAGATCAGCAATCTTTCAAAAACTGCAAGTGAATCTATATCAAACCTCTCGGAAGCTGGGTCACTGAAAAAAGGAGAAAGGGAGCTGAAAATTGGAGATCGAGTTCTGGTAAGGTTCCCCTGCAGCCTCTGTGTCTGCTTCTTGATGGATGGATTTGAACTTTGAGGATTACTCAAAACTTTTCTGCTGTTTCCTTGGTCAGGGCAATGTAAATTTATGCTCTAGGTTTCTTCTGAGTGCCTTCTCTAGACAGGCTTTTCACATGTTTTTGCATGTTGTAGGAAGATCTTTGCAATGCCAAGATAAAATGGCTAATTTGGGAGTTCTTATCTATTATGTTTTGCCATTGTTTAAAAAAAAAACAAACCAAAACACAAAACATTCTGTCCTTAACAAGGTATTTGTAGCTTAGCTTTCCATAACATCAAGAACTGCAGTCCTGCTAAATAAAAACACAGCTTGTGAGATTTCAGTGCAGCTCTTCTGCCCTATTCAGGGCCGTGTGGGTAGAAAGCCAACAGTTCAATAATTGATTGTTCCCCTGGGTAGTGACAGGCAGCAACAGAAGTGGTCACATAATGCCACAGATCACCCAGGAATTACGTGTTATGCTGGTGGTGTGCCATGTTTCTTGGCTGCCCTTCCTAAATTCAGAGCCATAAATGCTTTTGCTGATGTATCATTCTGCTCTTTTAAAAGGGAATTAAGTTTTGTTAGCTTTAGCATTAAAAAAAAAAGATTATTTGTTGTATGCCTTTTATATTTGGGTCAATGTGATAGAGCATGAGTCGTTTTTGGTAAGTGGATTGACATAAACCAACTAAGGAAAGTGGGAAACTGTGTTGGAGCAAAAGCTTTTGCTTGAAAAGGCAGCAGAAAGGTGGTGATTTGTTGTTTTTGTTGTATTCTTTATTTAAAGGCCATGTCTGCAACCTTCAGATATAACCAGGGTGATATTTGTGTGTCCCACCAGCTCTGTGATCACTGCAACACATCTGTGATCTGAGATAAAAGATCTGTGATTCTATGATCTGATTTTAGGTTTGAAGTACTCGTGTGTCATGAAGCTGAAAAATTGCCTTGCTGATCTTTTGATGCAATCTCTCTTATTTATAATATGATTTCAATTCTTTTCTGTTAGGTAAAGACAAGGTTTTATTTTTTAATGGAAGAATTTGACTCCTCTTTCTGTGTAAACAGAGCTTCAAACATAGGACCAAGATGAAAAAAGTGTGAAGGAGACTAAGGTGAAGTGAGGGCAGGGTTTAGCTGACAGCCAGTGTTGGGCTGAGATGTGTTTTCTTGGAGTGGCAGTGGCAACAAAGATTCACCCTTTATCCCTAGCTATTTCTGTCAGGGACTAGAGCCCTGCTGGCTTCTAGTCAGCTTTGGGTTTTTAACCACATGTTTACCTTTTTCTCAAGGATCTTTATGAGATTATCTGGGAAGTCCTCTTTGGGTTGGAAAATTCTCTGATGCCTATGAAAGCATCACTAACTTTTCTGTGTCTTGTTAATGCAAATTCCAGAAACAGCATATATTGAGTGACAGAGTCTACTGTAATAGGCCCCAAATTCTGTCTTTTAAGTAGAATAGGTTCAACTTAGTGTTTTGTCCTCTCTGCTTCCTCTGTTTGTTTTAAGTCCTCCTACTGAATCATCAAATTATAGGTCGAGGTTTTGGGGTAGTTCCTAGCAGAGTGTGTCAGTGATGCATGGCTGTAATTTCTATGTCAGTAAAAAGAGAGTGGAGGCACAGAAATATGGTTGTTAAATGGACAGGATTCTTGTGCTGCCTTTTAACCCATTTAGGTCCCAGGATGATTTTTTTGTAGTAGATCCCAGACTCTGCTGATGTCGTGTCCAATAATAATTCAGATGTAAATGATTTCAGTTGCCAATAATAGTTGCAAATAATAGTAAACTTGGCTGAATAATCCATTTATCTGTTAGTATTTTTCTCTGCCACTGAGCTCCTGTCAAGCCCTAGGGACTGTAGAATTGAGCTTTTACTGAGTAATTGCTGAAAACTGTCCTCAGAGCCTTCAGCTAGCAATGGCTGTTGCTGGTGCCCTGCCTGTCACTTCCTGTAGCTTCCTTGGCCTTTCTGTCTCCATCAAAGGTACAAATGCAACTGGATGGATGGATACTCCATGTAATTTGTTTTTTATTTATCCTGACAGCAGTAACTTTTCCCTAATATGTTACCTAAGAGGCTTGGTGGAATTTAAATCCCACATCAGCACAGAATTTCCCCTCTAAGTGGCAATGTCATGTCAAGGGCCTGAGATGTGCTTCAGTCTGGCTGTACCACTGCAGGACTCCAGGGACTAAATTCCCCCCATTTCCATCATTTTTGGCAGTTTGGACTGACTGCTGTTGAATACTTGGTGAAGGCTCTTAGAGAGAATTACATCTTAAAAACAATGAGCCTCCAGGAGTGTGGAGCTGCAATCAGGAGAACAATGAATTAATGATAGACAAAAGCTCATTTGGGAGCCTTATGAAAATACCTCACTGGAAAAGTATGTCCTTAGGGGCAAATTCATAGGTGGGAAGATGGCTCATCAGCTAAGATTACCTTCTAGAATGGACCTCAGATGTGGCTTAACTTTGTTGATGTCTGTGTGTGATCTCAGGGTGTGGAGTCTTACACTGGAGTATTTCAAGCTGCTAATTTTTTTCCTCTAACTTTGATTTTAGAACATACTTAGTAGGAGTTACCTTGAACTCTTCTGTTCTTTTGGTTTTTTTCCCCTCTTTGTTTTTGTTGGCAACTGTTTCTGGAAGATACCTTCAACAAAACATACCAAATCATTCACCTCCTTTCTGCCTGATCTGGGTTATCATGAAACAAGTGGACATTGTGACAAATATTTAAATGTCAGAGAGATGCATTTGACAATTCACACCTCACCTCGTGCTCTTTCTCTGCATTACACAAGTGTAAATTTGACAGAAGTTATGAAAAGTTGAGTTCAAAGCCTTTTAGGCTTGACATTCTGACATATCCCACCAGCTAAGCTCTGTTGGAACATTTATCAGTTCCTACTGAGGTGTTGTTTCTGTTCCTCTACATGAAAAGAAGCTGTAAACTCCTCACAGTTGCTTCTGCATTTTGTCACAGCAACCTCCTGTATCCAGGGCTCATCATCAGGGGGATGAGGTGCTTTGATTAAAGGCTGTATGGGCAAAAAATCTTGAGGATATTATTCAGGTTGTAGTGGATGGCCTGTATTGCTTTGTATGGATAGAAAAACTCTCTTAAGCTTATTTCCTTAGTCTGAAACTCAAAAAGGAAATCAAACCGAGTGAAGCAAACCCACAGGCTGAAGTGTTACATCCTCTAATGGATGTTGCAGTGCAAAAGGAGAGGCCTTTAGGTTTCTTTACTCCTCAGAGACCATTAGGTTAAAACAGTACATAAGCCCTCTGCTCTTGGAAATCTCTGCTAAGTCTGTCTCCCTCAAATCCCAGCCTATCTGAGCCATACTCAGCAAGCCTGTACTTACTGGCTAGTTAACTTGAAGCTGAGCAGTAATTTTCCTTTCACTAACAAGTATTTGGAAATACTTCATGTTGATATGTAAAATGTTGAAAATACAGGGAGATGAAGTGGGTATTTTAAAGAATTGTGGTTTCTGGTATGCAAATCATTAGCTTTTCATTTGCATTAGTGTATAACTTTTACTGGAAAAAGTAATATAGCTAAACCAAAGAAAAAGGTATTAAAGCAAAGAGTAATGCAAAAAGTTCTGCACTGACCATAATTTGCATTCTTGACATCTGAAGTATGTTCTGGAATCTGGATATGATTTAGCTGTTAGAATTTGTTAACTCTGGGCAGCCTGATCTCCTATCTGGGGAAGAGCAGGAAGAGTTCATGGGGAAATCTGCACTCCCTGTATTGGGCTCCTCCAGTTTTGACTGGGTTACTGACAGAGGGCAAGGCCCATGAAACAACTGTAGTTCACTTGCCTGCTGAAAATGAGGCTGCAGTTTCATCATGTTGAACCTTGCATGGCTAAAAATGCCTGTGGAAGAAGGGATCTCTCCTTGTGCCAGTGGAAGTGTTGTCCCTGGTGCTAAAGCAGATGGGGAAAGACTAAAACTAAAAGTTAACACAGAAAACAAATCACTTTCAGGCTAAGCCAGTTTCTGTTTCCTCTCTGAGTTGCAGCCAGAGAACCTGTTTGCCCTGGTATTGCAAACACTCAGGATTTCTTCAGAGCCCAATGCAAAGTTGATTTAAAAAACAAACAAACAAACAATCAAACCCCCTGAACCAACCCAACAAACCCAACTTGCTGAAACAGAAGGGGGAAACCTGCTTTGTGTGACAGCATTGCAGCTACCAAAAGTTTCAGAGCACCTGAGGCTTTTTCCTGGAGAGACCAGATGCTGTCTTTTGAGTAAATAAATAAACAAAAATCTTATCAACCTAAGGGGCCTTAGCCTGCTCAAGGGATTAAAGTGCTTTCATTCATTTAACCAGTTACAGCTTCATCCTGCTCTGCCAAATCTGGTGCTTCTGGAGCTGAGCTGTAAAGCTGTAACTTGGGCCTCTATCCATATGTTCACAGAGGGTGACAAACTGGATTTACTGGCATGTGCTGCTGTGGCCTTTTTGTAAAGTTATTCCCTGTGCATGAGTAACATTAATTTCTTCTTCCTGTCTGTTTTACACTGCTCACTGTAAAGTTATTTCTTGCTTGGTTGTTTCTTGCTTAGTTCTCTAGTGATGTAATAGGCACTCTGAGAGGAGATTATTGTCAGATTTGTTTCCACCCATGTAACCTATCTTGAAGCAAACATGATGTAAGTCTGGCACCTGATTAAATTCCAGGGCTCTTAAAGCAGCAAAGGGGAAAGAAACATTGAAAGAGAAGTTTCTCCCTTTAGAAAAGATCCTGCATTGACCACGTGGTTTTCCATTTTCTAGTTTCTATCACATTCTGAATAAAAAACTGCCCTTTGGAGCATATTTTTAAAAATATATAATAGTCAGTATTGTACTGTTAGAGAAACAAATATTCATTGGTACTTTTAAAGCAATGCAAAAGTGCCTTTCCTCGATGCATATGAGGAGGGAAGGGGAAGAAAAATTTGGAAATTGAGAGCGTGGGCTTGTTGTGTGCTGGGGGCTGTGACTGTACCACACACAAAGTTTAACTGCTCGGTGGGGCTTTCACTTTTTCTTTAAGCTGAGTTGACTGGAAGCTGTTTTGATGGCTTTGTCATGTTAAGTCAAGGATGAAAGTAAATGGTCTGTTTCTCTGTGGCTGTTTAGACACAGTATTTTAGATACCACAAAGTATAATGTGGATTAACTTGCCAAGTGCTTGCAGCAGTGTGAAACAGATTGAGAAGTGGCTGAGGGATAGAGGGTATCCAAATGCTTTGTCTGTAATTCGTTCTCGTGGTGATTTTCTCTGTGCTAACTGCAGTCTCCTTTTACTGCTGCACTGAAGGAATTTTCAGGACACACTGTTACCATTTTGCTCACAGAGAAAAGTTCTTAAATTTCCCTTATTGCAGCAAGGTGTGAGTTGTGTCTAACTGTGAGTCATTTGGTTTTGTAGCTCAAAACTGCATGGTTATTGCTGGGATGGTGGCAGCAATAGGTGACCTCTACGTGTTTGTTAATAGTTGCAAGACTGATTTTTTTTTTGTGTGTGTGTGAGGACTCCCTGTCTCCCTCCCCTTCCCTTCCCAAGGGGAGTGATTTCCAGGAACACGTTGTCCTGGTTCATTTCAGCACAGGATGGGCCAGAGAACAATTTATTTATTTACTTATTTTAGTCTTGGCTTTTTTTTTTTTTTTTTTTTTTTTAGTGGGAAGCTCACACGTGGCTTTTGGAGTCTGGAATTGCTGTTAGCTTTTTGTATTGCTTCCTCTGTGGGTGAATGAGTTGATTAAATGAACTGAACCTCAGTACCAGATCATTTTTAAATGTGAATCTGTTTTCTTCTGGTAGTGAAGGGAGCACTGTGTCTGCATGAGTGTCTTACTGCACATCAGCTCTTTTGCCCACTGTGGCCTTGCTTTTGAGCTTGCTAATCAACTGCAACCAAATTGGGTAGAAATGTAGAGGTTTCAAAGAGTTGTTACAAGTTTAAGGGATTTGGAAAATCTGATTTTGGGAAATCTGCAATTTGCCCTCACGGATTTTTGCAGATCAGAGAGCCCACATGATCAAGGTCTTCTCTAAATGCTCTTCCCATCAGTAGAAATGTCTGTATGGACACACTTGCATTTTTAGATAGCAAAGTCACTCAACCATAATGTGCAGGAAAAGACCATCATTAATTCTGCTGCTCACAGAATTGCTGGTTTGAAAAACCAGAATTAGGGAGGCTGGGTTAAAGTTCAGTAGCTGCTGTAGCACTTTTCCAGTCACGCCTTGATAAAATATCAGATGTATGCAGATATTTCTGAAAGAAAATAGGGTAATCTGAAGCTGCCTAATATAAAGAAAAAAAATGCAAAAACTAACAGAGGATCCAGATGGTGACAAACTAAAACATGGCAGTTTTGTCAAACATATTTTATTTTCTTCTTTGAAACTATGGTTTTAATGAAGAAAACTTAAGACACTTCGTGTTGTATGGTGGGATTCTTTTTATTTTTTTAATTTTGACTACTACTGGGCAGTCTAACTTGAAAATGGGACTTTTGATATACTTCAGATCTTGGCAGTGGATGGCAAACACCACTAACTCCCTCAGAAAAAAATTAATTAAAAATGGGCTGGCTTGGTTCCATTGGATGTGGTCACTAAGTGTGTTTTTTTTCCTTGAGCTGATCTAGTGCCAGTACAGTTCAGCTCTTTGATCCATGCTCTGGAAGTAATTGTAAATCATTCCTGATGAAATCCCCGGGCAGGCAGGGTGGGAAAGAGCAGCAGGCACCAACCAGTCCTGGGGGAATTGTCCTTTCATCTCTTGGGTGTATTTTGCATTCAGTGGCAGAGTTTATAAGCCTAGGAATAAAAATATAGGCTGTGGAGCAGCCATGGGCAGCTGTCTGCTGGAGAACAGTGACTGCAGAGGATCCAGGAGCTGAAGCTACTGCAGGGGAGTTCTTGGGCTGATGTGGCAAAAGGATGATTGAAAATAAAGGGTGCTTTGAGCAGTGCTTTTGGGCAGGACTCACATTCTTATAGTTATGTTCTTTGTTGTTTGAAAAAGCCATTGGAAACATTGGTGAGAATTCAGAACATGGCTGCAGAACTAAGCAAGAGAAAGTATCTTGAAGGAAAAGATGTTATTCAACTCAAAATAATTGGTAAAAGGTGTCTTGCTTAAAAGGTGTGTTTGTGCATGGTGAGTGGCACTTGCTGCAGAGCTCTTCCAAATAAAAACGTGAGAGTCAGTGGCTAGAAGCCCCAGTCAAATTTGTTTTATTTCAAATTTAAATGTGTTTCTAACAATGGAGTGATTGACTCTGCAAACAGGCTGTTGGTGGAGGCAGATTTTCTGATGGTATCAGCAGATCCAGCTTAGCCCAGAGCAGTTGCAGGGTTAATTACAGATGTAACTGGGTGAAATGTAAAAGACCTGCTTGAGGAGAGGCAGAGATGATCCCGTGGTTCCCTCTGGCCTTGAATGGGTGAAATAATCAATTAAATACAATTGCTTTAGCCAGCTGGAAATGGTTCCTCTAGATTTTGACAAGCAAGAGAAAGAAGGCTCTGATGAATAGGTCCCAGGTGTTTCAAAGGCAGTCTTTGGATGTTTTTTGCTTTTTAAGTGTTATGTGTGCTGTGAACAGTTCTGAAAATGCCCACTCTGACAAACACAGAAACATCCAAGTGCTGCTTTTCAAGTCACTTTAATTCAGTGCCCAGGCAGAAGAGGAGGCAGAGCAATTGTAACTCCCTTTTTAACTTCACTCAGCTTGTCTGAGTAAGTGATACTGCTCTGCTGACCAGGTTTCAGACAGTGGCTCCCCTCTTTTCAGAGATCTGTATTTTTCAATGAATGTTTAAATAATAGTCATCACCTTTTTTCCTTTTTTTTTCCTGCAATACACTGGTTTATTTGTTTCCTACTTACCTGTGGAAACATAGCTCTGCAAAGGTTCTCACCAAGTCTGCCATGCTCATCCCCATTCATCAAGAATTTTATAACTGCTGAACATTTACAAACTCATTTTGCTACCTCACTTTACCCAGCAGCAAATTAACATAAGCTTAGTTTAATTTGATAAATGGGCTTCAGTCAGTTTTCCCATGTGTTTGACACAGTGCTAGTGAATTCCAAGCAACTTTCCTCACCCCACAGTGACCCACAGCCTAACCTGGATTCTTTGGCACATTATTCCTTTCTCTTTTACAGCCTGACTACACTGAGTGTGATAACTGACCATAAACAGGTCTGGCAGTTCTTTTCTCTGCTCTATTATTTAGTGACCTGCCTTAGCATGAACGAAGGTCATGGAAAGCTGTCTGAATGGTGGTGATGTCCCAGTTTTCCTTATCACTTTTAGAAACTCTTTAATTAATTTTTTTGCATGTTTCTTTTAGAAACTGGGCTTTTTTGCTAGTCTTTCATGCAGTACTTGGAAGTGGATCTGCTGGAAAATGCAGATAGTTCTTTGGGTTTTTTTTTCTATTTAGCATTTTTGGTATAATTCTTACCATTTTTAAGAATTTTTCTGTAATTCTATAATAAATTCTGTAACTACAGTTCTTTTTTCACATTAGTGTATATAGTTCAGAGTAATCATGCCTTAAGTTTTTTTACCATTTAGAGCACTAAGTGCAACTTTGCCTGTACAGAAACTCTTATGCATAGAAAAGCCCTTACCACACAGTGACAGCAGCACCTCCCATGGCACTACCAAGGGAATAAGTGGTTTATTTCTTACAGACTTTCAAGGTACACATCTTGTCAGACACAGCTTAACTGGAGCTGTTTGAGGCAGATGTCTGTGGATAATTCAAAGTACTCAGTAGATTCAGGTTTTAAAGGTGAAGACTTAACAAGGCTTTTGCTTAAAACTGAGCAAAAGTGCAAATATAGATCTTTATTGATGCTCTGAGCACTTCATGCCACGGTGTACTCTGGTTCCTGCTCTTGGGAAGGACACACAGCTCAGGATTTGCAGCAAGCAGTAAGCTGGTTATGCACAGAAGGTTGACTGGGTTTGGAAAAAACCAAAAATTCCTTGGCATTCTTCCTTGCATCTTGTTTTAAAATAACCCTGGTACCATGGTTACAGGGCTGGGCACATTGCTTTTCCTCCTGGGGACCTCAAGTTGTGCATCCCCATATGCTCCAGGAGATGAAATCCTCCTTTTGCTCACTCCCACCAGGCCCTGGGTTGCTGTCCCATGTGTGTGCTCTGGGGTTGCTGTAGCAGGTCCAGGTTTGGGCACTGCCAAAGCTTTTCTGCCAGATTGTGTCTCCTGGTTTGTTTCTTCAAAATAAATTCCATCGTTTCACCTAAGTGTGGAAAACCTTTACAGAAAGGGTTGTTAAGCACTGGCACAGGCTCCCCAGGGAGGTGGTTGGGTCTTTATCCCTGAATGTGTTTAAAAATCACCTGGGTGTAGTGCCTGGGGACTTGGTTTAGTGGTGGCTCATCAGAAATAGGGTAATAGGGTTAGGACAAGGCTGGACTTGATCATCTTGAAGCTCTTTTCCAGCCTGAGCAATTCTCTGATTCTATGGAAATGGGCAGAGCCAAGGCATGGAACAGAGAGGAATGAATATTCTGCACCCAGTTATTACCTGTGTTATCCTGGAGCTTTGCTGAGCTAGAGGTTTATTTGGAACAGATTGCAGCAGGGATTCCTGTCCTTGGGATTCTTTGCATCTGGTTGTCCTTTCCCATGCCTCAGGGAGCTCTTACCCTGCACACCCCATCTGCCTTCCTATGGGGAAGGGGTTTGTCTGTGTGTGTTTGAGTCACTGACTCACGTTGTTTATTAAAAAACAAAACCCCCACCTCCCCACAGAACTGGAGAGTGACTCCTTGGCCTGGTTAAGGGGAGCTGAGGAATCCTCTGTGCAACTGCAAACCTTGGTGCTGCCTTGGGAGGGAGGCTCTTTCTCTGGGATATTCTTCTGCTTTCCTCTCCAGTGTCATTAATGGGTTTTGACAGCTTCTTTTGATTTAAATCCTCTTTATTCAAGCAGACAGCAGTACAACATTGAGGAGGGAAATGGTACACACAGAGCTAACCATAACCAGCCTTTGCACCTAAAGATGTCTTCAAAATTTATCCTTAAAGAAAAACAGAACAACTTAATAACCCCCTCAGACTTGCTAGGAAAGGGATGAAGAGAAGGACAGTTTGGAAGCCCAGGACTGAAAGTGCAGACAGGTGCATGTTTTTCTCTCACAGTGTTCAGTGAAATTGTTTTGATGTTTGTACTGATGCTAATAAAAAACTACTGTAAGAAGTAGGTTATGTCTAAAGGTGAGTAATGTGAGAACTTAAGGGATGGTTCTTCCCAGGAAACACTTTTACCAAGCAATATTACATATTCTCTCTTTGCCACTGTGCCAGGGAAGAGATCTGGATTCCTGTGACTCTTTTTGTTGGTTACACTTCTGCTCTCCCGGGGCAGGATTCCTGCTTGTTTTTTGAGAGGTGAAGTTGATGTGTTCTCTGCCAGGAACACCGAATACCAGAGGCTCTGCTCCTTACTATATTAGGCTGAGTCATGCTAATTGTAAACTTGGTGTATTCCATGAAGAATAACAATTTGATACAGTGTCACTTAAAGCAAGATAAAAAGGTAATTTGCAGAGTAAATATTGTGTCAAGACTGTCTCTAATGAGGAAAGGGGGCTGATACCTTCCTTGTGGACAAAAGATCTCTCCAGCACCTTTCTCATCTTAGAAGTATCAGAAAGGTTTTCTGAGGTTTGTGTGGATTCCATTTTTGGTTTTTCCCTGCCCAGCTGAAGCCCCCACATTGCTAAGGGAGCTGCTGGCTCTGGGGAGTTGTATGTGGCAGCCACTGGGCACTAACTTAATATTTTGTGCACACTTTGTGCTTTCATGCAAGATAATCTTCCCCATTCCTGGATTCCTCACAGTTATCCTCTTCTCTGAACACTTCCCAAATGTATGAATTATCTGCTGTACTGTGATTGTGCATCTTAACTCATTGCACAAGAAGTTTATTCTCTGGTTACCCTGGGAAGCTCCCAAGAAATAGAATTTAAAATATATATGCTATCCTTATATACTTTTGAGGATATAAAAAGGGAAATTGCAGTCTTTGTGTTAGCAGCTTTTACATCCCAGCTCTGCCAAGGTTACAAAACATTCCTCATTGTATAATGTGTAAATGCAAGTGAAAAAATCCATGGCCCTGACAACATCCACGTTGAATCCAGTGAATCTCTTGAAGAGTTTTTCATTAACATTTGCTTGTTTCCATACTGCTGGTGCAGGCTGGACAGATTGTCACACAAATAGGACACAACAGATTGGCTGCAGGAATCCTGCAGTTCTGGCTTGGGTCCTTCCTTGGCAAGTTCAGCCACACTGAACACCTTTTGCTTCTTCACTTAATTTAATTCTTCCATCCCTTGGGCACTGCACAAAGCTGTACCCTGCAGGCCTTGCAAGTGAATGGGATGACTGTAAATATTTAGTATTACAATTTGAAAACAACTGATTTATAGTCGTCCATTTAGGAGTGTTTGGGGGGGTTGGGTTTTGGGTTTTTGTTTTGTTTTTTATAGTGAAGAAAAGGTAAAATAATTCAAAAAGCTGTTAGTGCATCATGCTTTCTAACAGATGTTTTTAATGCAAAAAATGACTGTGTAGTCTATTCCCTAGAGAAAACAGACTTTTTTCTCATTTTATTTCTTTACTTTTTCTCAGAGTTAGAAAGAATCAGTTCTTAGGAATCATTATTTGCTGATTCACAGGAATTTCAGTGAAACTGCAGTTCAAATCCATTGTGTTCAGTACTCTGCTTGTACTGCATCTTGTTAAATGTATTTTTAATTATTGCCATACCATGTCACCTGATAGAATTGTAGCCTTTGATCATGAAAATCTTCCTGAACACCAAGCTGGATGCAACTAAATACCAGGGAAGTTTAATTTCTCTGTTTTTTCTTCTTCTTCTGTAAACAGCTTGGGGTTGAAGATCTGTCCAACATACTCAAAACTGGCAGGCAAAAGAATGTGCAACTTGAAATAAGAACTGATGGCATCATTCATGTGCTTTGTGAGCTTGGTTGTGCTGAAAGCTTTTTATACTCTGGTGTTTTGGTTTGTAACTGCAGGTGTGTGGCTTTCTGCTTTAGGTTGGTGGAACCAAAGCTGGAGTTGTGCGTTTCTTGGGAGAAACTGACTTTGCTAAAGGAGAATGGTGTGGAGTGGAGCTGGATGAACCCCTGGGGAAGAATGATGGAGCTGTTGCTGGGACAAGGTTAGTGTATGATCAGATAGAAGCTGCCTTAAAGATTTTGAATCTCTGTATATTTTCAGTTTTTTAATAGCTTCTGTGAAACTTTATATCAAGGGAGGTAGTTAGGCTGTAAATCTGACTGTCTGCTGATTGGGGGGGGCTCATTAGACACTGATTTGAATTTTATGACACCTACATATCCCTGGAAGTCTACATCAACCCCACATTCATGGGATTTGTTGATCTCTAAGTGATCTCCCAGGTGAATTTTATTCATAGACTGGTAATGGAAAACCCAATTTCCTGCCTTTTTATATCTGCTCTCAGCTTGAGATGAATGCTCAATTAAGAAACCATCTCTGGGTATCTCAGCTTAAGGGAAATCTTCCTGCATCACAGGAACTGAAAGCTCCTGTACCAATAGTTGCCTCATAGTGAAGATCTGGAACTGTACAGCTGCTTCCTTCAATAAGTGACACTTAGAAAGCATTAATTCAGGTCATAATTTTAACATTCTGTCTCATTGGTATAAGGAACAGCTCTTTAATCATTGAGGTTTTCAAGGGTTGTGCCACCTTAATGTAGGTGATCACAAGTTAAAATTTTAAGTGGCTTTGTTTATATTTAATCAAAGATATGTTCTGTATAATCACATGTGCATACTTATATATATGGAGATGTATGTAATAAAATATAAAGCTACTTGATTTAATTGAAATTCAGATTTATTTTTAGCTTTCTTCTATCACGTTTGTTGTCAGCTCAGAGGAATCTATTGAGGGCTGTGCATGTCCAACTTTGAAATTTTTAGGAAATTAAGAAAGAGCTCTTCCTCAAGACAATTCTGTTGAATTTCTGAAGTCTGCTATTATCACACTTTCAGCCTCTGAAATTCCCATTTCCAAATCTAATGCACAAAAGAATAAATGGCAATCTAATATAAATTAGGCTGTCACCAGCTGTTACCCTTTCTTTTAATACTTCTAGACCATCAATCTTGAATTCTTTGTGCAGCCAGACCGTGCATCAGCCAGACCCTTCCAACCTCTAGGATTCTATGATCTGAAAAGACTGAAGTTCATTTGCTACCCTCACCTCTCTGCTTTGCTTTTTCTCAAAGGTATTTTCAGTGCCAGCCAAAATATGGTTTGTTTGCTCCAGTCCACAAAGTGACCAAGATTGGATTCCCATCCACCACCCCAGCCAAAGCCAAGACAACTGTCAGGAAAGTGATTGCAACTCCCACAGCCCTGAAAAGGAGCCCAAGTGCCTCTTCCCTGAGCTCTCTCAGTTCTGTGGCATCTTCAGTAAGCAGCAAGCCAAGCCGTACAGGACTAGTAAGCTTCTTTTTCTGTTGCATGCTTCACATTCCCAAGCAGGAATCCACGTGGCACTTGCCTGTGATCTACTTGGAAAAATTGAGAGTAGAGCAGATCTTGGCTAGGGCACAATATATGTTTAATTGTGCTCTGTTTTTCATTCAAAGCATGCATGAAGGAAGGAAATCTTAGCTAGCCCTGAAGAGCAGCTGGATATTTGAATATTGCAGCTTACCCAGTTAATTCAGGCTAACTCAGTGACTGCAATAAGAAAGGGGCTTAATGATGCCAACAAACCAAAAAAAGGCATCAGTGTTTCTGAGTGGAATCTCCTTTTTGTTGTTCATTTTCCTTGCACTGCCTCTGCCCAGTGGGGTTTGTGTTTGAGGATCTGCTGTGCACTAAAGTTTCCACAGATAAACCATTTTTATTGAGCAAATGTCTAAAATGTAAAAGGTTTTCTTCTACTGTTACAGAGATGAGTCAGCTGAAAAATGAAGAAGTAGCAATTGTCAAGTCTTTGCTGACAAGAAGCCTCTTTCTTTTCTTTTAGATTTGGTTTTAATCCTATGAATTCATAAAGGCTAAATGTTGCAAAGTACAGTGGCTCAGGTGAATTCTAACACTGTACTAATCCCACCTAATACACTTACTATGGATTCTTTTCCAGTTACTCTGTTACATAAATGTCCTACTCTTGGGTTGCAGCAGTAAAATGGAAATCTACTGGGAAAGCTGAATTGTAAGAAGCCTCTTTTAAGGCAACTAAAAGCATAGAAATAATCGGGTTTTTTCCAGAGTCACGCTCGATTTTTACCTTTTTTAAACCAAAGTACATCAGTACCCCTGATTAGGAGGAGATCACTCAAACTCCCAGTGCCCTGGAGAGCTGGCTGGCACACTGTCCCACTGACCAGCAGGTGCAGAGCAGAGGTGACATCCTGCAGCCCTGCACAGCTGAAGCAGATTACAAGTGAACAGAGGTCAACAGTCGGTCAGGGCAACAGGGCTAATACCTGAGCACAAAAAAACATTAAAGGGATTTTCGATTTGGCACAAACAGTGGGACTTTTGCTTAATCCACTTGGGAAGTTACACTTGTAGCTGCAGAGTGCCCTCTAGTTTGAAATCGGTGCAGAACATGCAGTGCTCAGGGCAGGCTTCCTCTTGATGGGGAAGCATTAATACTGGGGAAGAATTAATACATTTATTCCCTGTGCTGTGGTACTCTGAGCAACAAGAGAGTTGAGTTACACACTATAAATGTTTGGGGTATATTTGGGTTACCTCTGTGTTGTGCCCTGGGGTTTATGCACATTTGGGGCCATAACATACAAAGCTTTTGTAATCCATTATTTCTGGAATTAAAATTCCAGCTTTCTTCCAGCTCTTTTTCTCAGGCATCACAAGCATTTGGTTAACACCCAAGCTAAAAGGGCTTTCAAAATAAATCTGACACTTTTTTCTTTAAAAGTTAAGCTCCTGAAGAAACAGGATTTCCTGAGATGGGTTTGACACAGCAGACTTTCCTTGCTCCAGTTCTAGGGAAATTACAGCTTACATGGAAACACAGCCCCTCCACAGTCTTCTCAATTATTCAGGGCTATTGATATTTTCTTCTTCTGTAAGAAAAGTAAATGCCCAAGTAGGTGATCTAATGAGTTAAGAGGTCTCTCTGCAATTTGTATTTATTGCCAGTTTTGAAGGAAATTGATATTTCTCTGAAATTTTTCAGACTTCTTTTGGAATCAGAAATTAAGTAGAGTTTGATTCAAAGATTTAGGATTGTTAAAAAACAATTCATTCTAGAATGAGATGGCCTCAAGTTTCTGAGCTGTTAAGCAGAGTCAGTTTTTATAAGCTGCATCAGGTTTTTTGTTCAGTTTTTGCAATTTTCACAGCTCTTGTTCCCTTTCTCTACATAATCTCAGATTTTTAGTTTCCCTTCCAGCTCAAAAACACTTGAGAAGACTGAATTTTTACTGACACTGTTTCCATTCAGTGGAATAGAGATCATGCAAGGTCAAAGAAAACCCTGTGTTCATTTTAGTGATAGCTCTCCAGATGGATTATTTTTTATCTATGCTCTTTAAGTTTAATCTTTAGAATTTTTTTTCCAGAAGTAATTTAATTCCAAGTGACACAAACACACGTTTTAATCAGATACCAGTTGTTCTTCACAAGGTTGTATCTGTAAGACTGCCTTTCTAGGTCAAGGTAAATGCTTTTCATCCTGAATGTTTTCTTGCCATAATTGAGGTGCAAAATGCTAATTAGAGTTCCAGAAGCTTTTGACAGAGCATTTGGAACTCTTAGGCTGCTGCTGGTGACCCAAGAGGATGACTTGATAACTAGAGGCACAATGTTTTTAACTTGCTACTGAAAGGCCTTTTTAATGCAAAAAGATGCTCAGAACCCTAATGAAGGAGCTTTTGTGTGTTTACTAAGAACACCTTTGGCTTTGTTTTCACTTCAACCCTTCTGTCTCCTACATAAGAGCTGCAAACTGCTACAAAGCAGCCTCACCACACCTGACCATTGTTAAAAATCTAGAAAACGGAGTAATTTAAATGTAAAAGGAGAAGGAACAGTAGGTTACAGAAAGTATTTGCTTTACTAACTCGGTGTTTGTGAAGTTTGGAGATAGGCTCCTTGTTTTCACTTGGCACAGAACGATTTTTAATGGATTTGCTTTGTGAAGTTGACAGAAACGTCGTCCCGGTATGCACGGAAAATTTCTGGTACCACAGCCCTGCAGGAGGCACTGAAGGAGAAGCAGCAACACATTGAGCAGCTCCTGGCAGAAAGGGACCTGGAGAGGGCAGAAGTTGCAAAAGCAACGACTCATGTAGGGGAAATAGAGCAGGAATTAGCTCTGGTTCGAGATGGACATGATCGGGTAAGAGTGGTGTTCCTGTTCCTAAAACAGAGGCTTAAGACAATTGACTTAATTTCCAAAATTGTTTTCTTATTGAAAAGATCTGGAAGTAAGAAAGGATGTTCTAAAACTGAAGTAGTCCATAGCTACAAGATCTTCCTTGTGGGAGCTTTGGCTTGATGAGACAGCAGATCTGTTTCATTTCACTTCTCTGCACACCTCACCAAGTCATCTTTGTGGTTTTTTTTCATTACATGCATATTTGAAGATGAGAACATCCCTGAGCCTTGGCCCATCTCTTTGTTAAATTTTGATTACTGAGACATAGATACATAACTTAAAAAAGATTTCCAAGCTTTTGTTCTTGTTCTTCCTGCTAATCAGCATGTACTGGAGATGGAGGCAAAAATGGACCAGCTACGAGCTATGGTGGAGGCTGCTGACAGGGAGAAAGTGGAGCTTCTCAATCAGCTTGAAGAAGAGAAAAGGTAATAAAAAATGTATTAATTAGCATAACTGTGCTAAAAACTAATTTTTCATTAAAAGCAATTGCTGTGGTGACTTTGAAATATCAGGGAAATTTTGAATAATGCAGGTTTGGATAATTACTGTATAAAATCATATTGCAGGTTCTTAATAGTAAATTCTGAAATTTGTGGATTGAAAGCCAAAGAAACTGGACTTTGTAGAAGCTCTAACAGTTGATTATAGCTGAATTTCATTCAACTTACTCCTTTTATTATTGCTTCCTGTTATGAAGGGTTTTATGCCTCTCATGAAATGAATGGATTGTGCCTCATCTACTTGAATTCTTCTTCTTCCACTTCAAAAAGCAAGTTTTTGTAATCTCATTTCCTGACAGTGCTGGATTCAGAATTTACAGTTCACTTCTCTTGTGAATAATTCATTGCTGATAGTTGTGTGCTCCTAGGTGGGGTCTGTCTGTTCCAGGGAAATCATCAGAGACATTTGTTTGTTTTAATGCCTTTTCTGCTTTTTGTAACCACTTGGAGAAAGGAACTGAGCTTATCAAATAGGTGAAGTGAGGTTAGGACAGGAGATAATCTGATGAATTGCTGGGACAAGGTTAGGTGGGGAAATAATCTGATGCAATGTTTTGATTTGAATGCTTTCAAAAACCATTCCCATTGTGGGTCTGTGCTGGAGGCTGCTGTGGGCCCCTGAATGTCAGATGTCAGCCTCTGAAAAGCCTCCTTAAAACTAGAAATCACAGAAGAAAAAAATGCACTGGTAAAGCAGTTTTCCTGCTGCCTTTTTACAGCACCCACTGTAAGTGATTTTTCCAAGCAAGCAGCAGAGATAGGTCTGGAATTGTTTGTATATTCTCTACAAAATCATGCAGTGGGTTTTTAAATTAAAAAAAATAAATAAAGGCAGGCAGCTTTGCATCACCCCAGTAGCCTGGCTGTGGACCTACTTTAGCTGAATGCCAGGTCAGTGGGGGGCTGTTTCACTGCAATCCTCCATGGCCTTGAGCTCACCTTCAGCCTGTTGCTAAGCAGCAGCAGTGCCACTACCCAGGCACCCAAGTGAGGTCCTGCAGCCAGGAAAACATTTCACAGCTTCAGCAGTGTCATGTTTCTCCTTCCTCCTAACCACTTCAGGCTTAGGTACTTTAAAAATTCTCTGTAGTGTGTATTCAAGTCAGTCTCAGCAGTGACTTGAAGTCAAATAATGCTGTTTCCCAATGCACATCAGTGAGACCCACTTTAAATAAGTAGTTCTTACCCTCCTTTTTATTTTAGAGATCCATCACTTGTAACTCTCTTTGATGCAATGATTTCTACATCTGTCAGCCAAGCTTCAGGCACCAGCAGTGTGTAAAGCTCAAAGGAAAGAAGCCATGGTTGTCTCTTCCTTTGCAACATCTTAAAGTTCTGAAAGGATAGAGGGAAAAAAAAGGAGATCTGGTCCCTTGTTCATTGGAGCACACCAGAGGCAGGGGAGGGAAGGAATAATTGTTTACAATTTTATTTTATTTTGCTTTTTAAAGTCAGATAGTAGCTTCTCACTTGTGTTTTCTCAGCCTGAGACTCCCATATGGGCAAGGCAATTTCATGCCTTGCTCCCAGTCCATGTCTCTGGCACACTTAGTGCAGCCCCATGGGTATCCTGGGTGCATCCTGACTTCCTGACAGTCTCTGAGGTGAATGGTAGAATACAGAGAGTGCAAGATCAAGCTGTTCATTCAGGTCACCTCTTTTGAGGGTGTGCAGAAAGGTGAAAGAATGAGAGAGACTCAATGATGACCTAAAGGTTTTCTTTTTAACTGTTCAGAACATGCAAGGAAATACTTGACAGAGCTGCAGGAAGACTGGTGCTGTGCTTTGTCAGGGGTTGAGTTTTAAAGACATCAGCTCCCTCTCTCTCTGATGCTTCCTGTGAGAGATTTATGCTGGAAGTTTCTGGCACTTGGCTGGTACAGTTGGAATGATGTCACTCGAGTTCTGATTTCCACTGCAAAGTGAGCTTGAAAGCTTTTCCATTCAGCAGTACCTGATTTTTAATGAATTATCCCCACAGGAAAGTTGAAGACCTTCAGTTCCGTGTGGAAGAAGAATCCATTACCAAAGGAGACTTAGAGGTAAAATATATCCAACTGTGTAAGCAGGATGTGTGGTAGGACACAGAAGCACAACCAGCTCAGACCAAGTGTGCTGTTCCCTAGGAGAGCAGGCAGGGATGATTAATAGACACAATTCTGCTCTAAGCACATGAAAGTGATCCCCACTTCTGCAGTTCTTGAGTAAATAAACTGTCCTGAAACTACAGGATTGCACCACTAATGCAGTTTAAGAGAACTTTAAAAAAGGTTGTACTGTGGAAAGGCTGTAGTTGTTTAATAATTAAATTAATTCATAGAAAACTCTACTTTCCAATTCTTTACATTATTATATATTTTATCTTAGTCATGTTTCTGAAATTTCTTTAAAATAACCACCACCAAAGAATCATCTTGAAGTTATGAAATTGAAAGCTAATGTTTATGCCTTATAAAAATTGAAATTGAGGACCAGTCCTGTTTGTCTTCAATCAGTTTTTAAAATAATATTTTTAATAATACTGTGCTTTCCTTACAGAAGATTGGTTAGCAAGGAATGTTTTGTCCTGTGTTATTGTACACAAAGCTAAACAGTAGTTAATGTGTGCAATTCTTATCTTTCTGTTTCTATAACATTGGCCTAAACCACAGAATGTTATTGGAAACATTTAATGAAGGATTACTCTCAGATGTTTGAACCGTGCTGGTTTTTATTCCAAATTTCAAATTAAAAACCAAGATATTTTTTAGGGGTTACTCACAGTTGTCTAATCAGAAAAATATGAGAATTTCTTGCCCAGCATAAAGTACAAACTTAATTAACTTGTATTCCTGTGAACCATTTATGATCAAAGTGCTAGCCTTATGAAAATTATCCATTTCATATAACATTTCTTTTATTTTAGTCTTCCATTTGTTTTAAGATACCTATCTAGACTCTTCATAGAATGCTTTTTATTGTTTAGCCCATGGGAAACTTTAATTTTTTTTATTTTCTGTTAAACAGTCAATACTCATGGCAAACCATCTTAAAGACTCTGGTTTGCCAAGCTGAATAACTTCAAGAGTTTAAACTGAATTCAAGATAATGAACTGTATCCTGTTGTTTGTGTTGGAATGATAGTGCTAAGTCTGCAGGTGAAATATTTTTTGTTTGTTTGTTTGTTTTTTAATTTTACTGATAGCGAAAGAGGCAGATTTCGGAAGACCCAGAAAATGTAAGAGGGCACAAAAATGTGCAGAGACATCCCCTGTTAACAGATTGTGTGCAGAAAATGCTTTTACTGATTCACTAACTGCATAATCTGTTATTGAAACATTGACTCCAGTACTTGTGTGCATGTTGCTTCCAGAGCAATTACATTTATCCCAAAAATGTGTGTAATGACTAAATGTTTAATCCCCCTTAACTGAAGAGAGGGCAAATGTGTCATTAGGATTCTTTAGGGGCTGCAACTAATTGAAGAGTTTAGGAGCTCGTAGAAAATGCCTGTCCAGGATCATGGAAATGTCTTTATTTTAATGCAGGATTTTAGTTGTTTGCTTCACAAAATTCTGCATGCTACCCTGTGAGCTCCTTCTGTTCAATAAGTTCAGTATTTCATGAGCTGATTAATTTTTCTGAGGAAAAAAAATCAGTATGTTCCTCACCTCCCCTTAGGTGTTTCATGTTTTTTGGCATGAAAGGCTAAGGGGAGAAGATAAAAAAATACCTGAAGAATTAGTGTGGAAAGCTTTCTGTTTTCACTGTATCTTCACAGAGATTCTCCTTAAATTATGTAGGAAAATTCATGCTACCAGATAGCAGAAATGGCTTTACAAGACATTTAAGCAGCCCCCTTCTTCCATAGCTCAGAGTAGTGGAGTTTAAAGCCCTCTCTTTGATAGGACTCAGGAAAATGTACCCAGGCTGCATCCCCAGCTGAGATAGGAAGTTCTCAAGACTAAAACTGGTTTCCTGCTGTGCATTCTTAGGTTCCTTTTGGGAAGCTACTTCAGCAAGCTGGGGCTCCTCTATTCTTCCAATCAGGCTCACGGTGTGTTAGAAGTAAATCTGCATGTGCCTTTCCTTTCTCTTGTTTTGTGCACTCCCTGTTTAATCCTATCTTTGCTCCTGATTTCCCTGTTCTATTTTTTCCCATAAAAATGGACATCTTCACTCTCTGAAGGAGAGAGATGGCTGATCACTTAGTTTCTAGGTTAATGCTTCATAATCTCAGTCGTGCTCTGTGGTTGTTATCCCAGCACAAAGGGACTGGAGGTTTTCTTGCCCCTCTCCTAGAACTGATTATCAGCATTTATGGCTTCAGCACAATTTTCCAGCCTGACCTATAGATGGAGAACTCAACAGTGAGGTTTATTTTGAAGTGAAAGAGTAGCTAGAATACATAAATGCTGAAAAGAGTTGATGATGGATCTCTGAAGTTTAGTTGAGTGGAATTCTTTAAGGCTCAGGGCAGAGTAAGGCTCATCCCATTTCCCTCTCACTCTTAATCTAACAGCAAAGCTTTGGAGAAGGTGAAGATCCTTCCTTTGTTTTTTTTTTTTTTCCTGTGTTGTTTGGCTTTTTTTCCTGTTTTTATTTTCCATCCAAGTTAATTAAGATTTGCAATCAGATTCTTTTCTTCTTGTTGTAGTTCTTTGCTCTTCTCAGTCCACTGTGCCCTGGGTTTCCTGAAAGAGAAACAGAATCATTTTGACACTTCTCTCTAGATGATCAGGAGAGAAATTTGAGTGATCCAAAATTCTGCAGTGATTTTTACCTTGGTGAAACTGGGGCTGTCACTTGGAAATCAGACTCGTGTAAAGGTTAATCCCTCTTGTGCTAAGCAGGGAAAAAGGTGTCCAGCAAAGATCTCTGGAATATTTTTTGTTGATCCTTTAGTTTCATTCTGGTCGGATTTTAATTTATTTCTCTTTGTAATATATAAGATAAAGGATTTAAAGAAGCCCAGTCATCAGTGATGGCTTATCTGATCTTTGCAGTAGTAAAGCAGTGTCTATGAAGTTACTGTTGGTTTGGGTTTTATGTAGCATAGAAAAATGTAAGAGAGCCCTTTCTGCAAAGTCTTGCAGGGAGAATTGCAGATGATTTGAGGTTTCTTGGTTTTTAATGGATCCCTTTGAATTAAAGCAAGGAAGGTGTGGATATTCAGTTTTTAGAACTAGATTACTTTTCAGACTTACAATTTGGTTGTGGATTATAATCAATACTGACCTGTATCAGAGAGAGGACTGACTTACAGCCACTTAGAAAATGTCATAATTTCCTTTAGAATACTTGGCTATGTTTTCAAAGGCTGTGGGAGGCAAAACCAATCATCCATGTTCTCATGGGGTTTTTTTTCCCCCATATGCACTGAAGATCTTCTACTGACAGAGAAACAAATCTGCTATGGAATTTCAAAAATTAGACAAACCTAAGCAGCAACTTTTAGCATTTGTAGATTTTAGTGTTTTGGACCTCATAACTATGTAGTAAAACAGCCAACTGTTTTCAGCTAGAAAAAATATGTAAAAAATGAAATGCCAGATGTCTGCTTGCCTTTGGGGAAGAAGATAACTTGATGGTGTCAGGAGTGCTGTGTTTGGAGGAGACAAAACAAGAGGCTCATCCCCATCCCACTTGCTCTGCAGAGGCTGCACAAGATCTTTAACTGGGGCTGGTTTGGAGGCAGTGCTAACCAGCCTGTCACTCCATAAATAACACAGTTCACAGAGATCTTTAAATATCATATTACAAAGGTGGCAGGAGCAGCAGTGTCCTGCCAGCTGTGGCTTTGGATTTACTCACACATCTTCCTGCCTTTTCTTTTCCTGCCTTTTTGGATTCTTTCAGTCCAGAGTTCTGTGGGCAGCTGTTGAGGTTGCAGGACTCTCTTCTTTTAATAGCAATTACCAGGGTTTGGGGTTTTCTTCCTTTGTAAATTAGCTGTGGCAGAGAAGCTGTGTGGGGAGCTTTCATCAGGACTGATGGATGCAACTTCTTCAGTTAATCAAGACATCTGCAGCTTCATTCTCTCTTTACTCTCAATAGGACCAAACCCTCAAGAGCTGCTCTTTTTGAAAAAGACACTGTGAAGCAAACAGTAGCAATTTGGACTGTTTAGTTAAGTTAAATCAACAGTGCTGTGTCAAGATGGACACCAGACTTGAATCTCAGCACCTGATTCTTACTCCCTTACAATTTTTCTTCCCTTTTCCCCACTTCAGAGGTGCAGACTTGAATGAGGTGCTGAATTTTACTTGCATCTCTCAGACTTCAGGCTGCCTTGTAGACCTCTGGAAGGCATCAAGCCAGAGCAGCCAATATTCTTTGTTCTTGCTAAAAATTCTTCCCCTTTGTAAGCCAAAGGCAGAAGGTACCTGCTCACTTGGTTTCATCTGCTTCCTGCTTCCCTCTAGCACCCTACTGGAATTACAAAGATCTTACTTTTTTCTCCTTCCACCTCCTGTTCAGTGTTTTCAGACTACAGTAACTCCAGAGCACCCAGACTGAGTCACTTTTTTACCTGCTTTTGGAGAACATTCTTCCTGAAAGAGGAGGGGGGGGAAAAACTCTGAGTGTTCTGCAGTGTTTCTATCCAAATAATTCATAACATTATGACAAATGAACTTTAATGTTCCCATTTTTTGACCAAAAGGATTTTTATGACTGAGACTTGAAACACAGCGATTATTAAAAAAAACACACCAAAAAGCCCAAACCCCAGAACCAACAGAAAAGTTAGCAAGTTGTGATTTGTCACGTGAGCTTCAGTGGTGAATTTTTGTCCCCTGGTTAGCATTTAAATAATTTATAAAATGGCTTTTATTAAAGAATGAAGTTAGTGGGATGACAAGGAAAGGAACTCCTCTTCCTTTTAGAACAGGTATAGGGATATATACACATATATATTTTTTACATAACTACTCTAATTTGTGCTGAAAACTTCATGTACTGATAAATAACTTCTACTTGGCTGCATGAAACATTTTTTGTTCATATTTCTTTGTGATTTTTATTATTTTTTTTTTACATTTTCAGTTTGTTTTTGGGTTTTATTTTTTCACACGTCAGTCCATTTCCACTTTCAGTCCATCTTTCTCATCCATAGCATCTCCCTGTTCATTTTACCCACTGCATCTTCTCTGCTCATCATTGGTAGAAGATTCTGGCAGCACGGCCTGCATGTGGCTCCCTCCTCTTGTGCTGGCATGTGATGGTGGCACCTTTGTGTTCTCTTCCTTTCCCTTTTTACTAACAGACGCAGACCAAACTGGAGCATGCCCGCATTAAGGAGCTTGAACAGAGCCTGCTCTTTGAAAAGACCAAAGCTGACAAACTCCAGAGGGAGTTAGAAGACACTAGGGTAATGGTTTTCACTATTTCAATAACAAGACTGATTTGTGTTGTGGAAGATTTCTGATGGCACAGAACCATCTGGGTGTAACAAGTGCTGAAACAGGTTCCTTGCTCCTGCCTTGATCAGGACCTGCTCTAGATCTAACTCAGAAATGAGCATTCATGTTGAGCCTCAGTGGTGTGTGTGTGTGTGCCTGTATACATGTACTCATTTCCTCAGAAGAATTCAGGTAAGGTGTCTGAAAACTTCAAAATTAATACTTGAATCCAAGTCAAAAGTAGAAAATGGGGCTGGGCATCGACATAAAGGAATGTTTAGGGCTTCATTTTTTGAAGCAGCAAAGTGTATTAAGGCCAGAAAAAAAAAGATCTACTGTGCCAAAGCTTTCCATGCAAACTTAGGATCTGGGACTTGGTGTCTTAAAGCTTCAAAATTAATACTTGAATCCAGGTCAAAAGTAGAAAGTGGGGCTGGGAATCACCGTAAAAGAATATTTAGGGCTTCATTTTTTGAAGCAGCACAGTGTATTAAGGCCAAAAAAAAAAAAAAGATCTACTGTGCCAAAGCTTTCCATGCAAACTCAGGATTTGGGACTTGGTTTCTGAGGTCTTAAATAGTTGTTGTACTGCTTGGTTTACTAAAACGTGGTTTGCAGTGGCTTTTTAGTTCTTTTTTTTTTTTCCACCTATGACATAATCTTTTCATGGATATCTCAGTAGCATTAATAATACTGTTGGTTGTCAAAATATTTCTAGACACACTTTGTCTCTGGTCAGGAGTCCAAGAGATGTCAGTTCTTAAGGACAGAGATAGATTTACATTCATGTTTACACATGGAGCTTTTCTTGAAGTTGAGGTAGGAGGAATGTTGTAAACCCAGGAATGCAGCCTGTAATAAAGTGTTTTGAAGAGCAGTTGCAGGTAAGGAAGATCTTTTTCATGATGATGGTGTAATAATGAGGTTGAAACAGTAACTTTCTATGCAGAAATAATTGTGGTAGCTTTGCTTTTCCTTACTATAAACTGCCTCAGCAGTGAGGAGCTCAGATAATGTGAGGACAGTTTCTGGGAGACAAATGGAGTGGATGTAAAAGGAGTTTAAAAGGATTTTTAAGATAAAAATGTGTTTGTGTTTTTCTCTGACAGGCTCATAGCTGGGATGAGATTCATTTGAAAGCAATTGTTTCAACAAACAAAGACCTCGGGGGGTTCCATTCTTTCCCAATCTGCTTTAAAGTGATTCTGAGAGACATTTTGTTAAACACAGATAAGATACATAAGCATAGTCTGTAACTTCTTTCTAGATAGCTTCAAAAAAAGGAATTTAGCTAAATTCCACCTTTAGAGAGAATATGATACACACGGAACACTAAGATGGGGATATTTTTAGGTTTTTGTAAAGCAGTGATTCATAGAGAAATGAAACAACAGTTGATCTTGTTTCACAGCCTCCCATCTAAAAGCAACATTTCCTTGTATTTAATGTTCCTTCCCAACTTCCATAGAAATAAGAGTTGACAAAGAAACTCAAAGGCATTGAAATCCCAAATGCTGGTAAGAATGCACCCTCGGAGTCAGTCTGAGCAGTCACTGGTTACTTTTCAGTGAGGCCCAAGTCCTTGTGTATTAAACATCCCTTTTATAATTCTTTCTTCTTCCCTTAAAATGGTGTCAACCACAGGTGGCCACAGTGTCAGAAAAGTCTCGGATCATGGAACTAGAAAGAGACCTGGCCTTGAGGGTGAAGGAGGTGGCTGAGCTTCGGGGGAGACTGGAGTCCAGTAAACACACTGGTGATGTGGACACTTCCCTTTCATTGTTACAAGAAATCAGCTCTTTGCAAGAAAAAATGGCAGCAGTTGGCAAAGAACACGAGAAGGAGATGAACTCCCTGAAAGAGAAGTTTGGGATGAGTGAAGAAGCGTTGCAGAAAGAGATCAAAACCCTTTCAGCTTCAAATGAGAAGATGGCAAAAGAAAATGAATCCTTGAAAACGAAGCTTGATCATGCCAACAAGGAGAACTCAGATGTCATAGAGCTGTGGAAATCAAAGCTGGAGTCTGCAATTGCCTCCCATCAGCAAGCAATGGAAGAACTCAAAGTTTCTTTCAGCAAAGGTGTAGGGGCTCAGACAGCAGAATTTGCAGAGTTAAAGACTCAGATTGAGAAGATTAAATTAGAGCACGAAAGTGAAATGTCAAATTTAAAACTGAAGCAGGAAAATGAAAAATCTCATCATCTGAAAGAGATAGAGTCTCTGAAAGCAAAACTGTTGGCAGTCACAGAGGAGAAAGAGCAAAACCTGGAAAGCCTGAAGACCAAACTGGAAAGTGTGGAAGATCAGCATCTGGTAGAAATGGAAGACACTTTAAACAAATTACAGGAAGCTGAAATAAAGGTAAAGGAGCTAGAGGTACTGCAAGCCAAGTACAATGAACAAACCAAAGTTATTGATAGTCTTACACCACAGATCAAAGCTGCTGAAGAAAAGCTTTTGGACCTTGCTGCACTTCAGAAAGCCAATTCTGAAGGTAAATTGGAAATCCAGAAACTTAGCAAGCAGCTTGAGGCAGCTGAGAAACAAATTCAGAATTTAGAGACTGAAAAGGTTGATGGAAATAGCAAGGTTTGTATCAACATCCATCCTTTTATTTTTTATTTTTTCCTTTTATTTTACATTTGTACTGTTTTAATCTGCTACAGCAAACACATCACAGAAAAAAATAGTTTTATTGAATGTGTATCATGGCACCATCTGAGAAGGTTTAGAAAAGTGATAACCAGGTCTCTCAGCAGATCACTAGAGCTCACTCTGCACCAAGAAAAAGTAAAAAAATTCTTTCTGCCCTTTCTTGCTAAGATTTCAGCATGGCTCTGCTGCTAAAATTTCCTCTTATGCCAAAGTTACTTTGTTGAATTATTTTGGAGAACTCACACATCTTTTCTGTTTGTAACCCTTGGTGACAGAGGTATTCAGATGAAGTGGCATGGGGTTCAGTGGGGAAATATTTCCTTTGTACCTTCACTACCTTGCCTCTCCTGGAGCAAGATGATGAAGAGGTTATGAAAAACAAAGCCAAAAAGACCCTGGTGGAAAGTTTAAGACAAGGGGATGCAGAGATCTTGGTAGGGATTGTTTGTTTCACAGCATTTTTGAAGTACAGACTGCACTGTGATAGATCTTACCCAGTTTCTTCCTAATTTTGAATGAAATGTCTCTTTAAAGTTGATAGTGTGGCTTTCAGTACTTGAAAGTTGTTCCACTGCTAGGAATAAAAGTGCTAAGATACCATTTGATTTTAGGAGTTCCCCACATGCCTCTCTAACCATGAGCTGACAAACCAGAGCTCAGGTTGTAATAGTGGGACAGTAACTGGAAAAGCTTTCCTAAACCTTCCAGAGATGGTTCCAAGCTACTGAATTTTACAGACCCTGGTCTGTATTTTTGAGGTCACGCTGAGTTTCTGCACTGCCCCTGGCTGTGGTACTGAGCCTTTATAAAAATTACATCCCTGTATGTGTATTGGTCTGAACAGTCAGTTGAAAAAGAAATGCTAAATTATTAAGTTAAAAAAATCAAAACGATAATAAGAAAAACAAACACAGCACAAAAAACCCCAACATAACAAAACCAAACCAAAAAAACCCACTCCAAAAAACAAAACTTCTAATTCAGCTGATTCCAGAGCTTTGATTGGAGGTTTTGAATGTCTGGGATTAAATCCTGCTGTCAGCATTAAGTCCAAGACAACAAAATTCTAATGATTTCACATCTATCCAGTTATTGCTGTGATGTCATCAGGGGAAATCAGTTTTGCTCATGTAATGCATCACTTTTGTTTCTTCAGTTTTGGTTTGTTGTTGTTGTTTGGTTTATTTTTGTAGTTTTTCACCTTACAGTGATTTTAATATTACAGTTATTTCTTTCAGATTCAGTTTTTAATTTTCCTATTTTTACATTCATGCTTATGATTTTATTTTACTCCATTTCATCACCTCTGTTAGGCTAGTAATCTGGCCAAAGAACTGCAGGGCAAAGAGCAAAAGCTTCTTGACCTTGAGAAAAACTTGAGTGCAGTAAATCAAGTTAAAGATTCTTTGGAAAAGGAACTTCAAGTTTTGGTGAGTAATACCCAAAAATTTTGACTTTATCCTTTGGATTTTGGTTTTCATGGTGAGAGTGTAATTTAAACCTGTGGATCAGCTCTGAGTGAAGTCTTTTAAAAAGCTGTTTTACTCCTGAAAAGCAGGGAAGGGCTCATGACTCATTGGATCCATCTCAGGATGGAAAGAGCTGCTCACCTGAGTTCAGTGTTTATCAGATGTTTTGTCTGAATAGAACTCACCTCTCTGTGGATTTCTGATAAAATATTAAACCAAATCAAAAGCAGCATGGTGTTTAAATTTAGACTCCTTTGCTATAACTGTTGTGTGAACTAATGCTTGCTATACACACACCTTGCTAATGGGTTTTGAAGATATTTTTCTTCTGATTTCTCATATTGAAAATCTAATTAAATTTGCAAGTATCTGGTAGTTGGGATTTTCCTGAGAAACTACACCAGAATTAGGAACAAAGACACTGGTATGAGATTGATGCTGGGGCTGCAGATGTCTGCAGGCTGTGAGCAGCACAGAGAGCTTCTTGCCCAGAAATCTCCTTTGCACTGCACTCTGGCTGCAGTTCTGCAGTTCTGCTGGCTGAGGGAGAAGTGATTTTGAAAATTTCTGGACTTGCTCTCAACCAAGGCAAGGGAAAATCTTGCTTTTTGTTGCTAAATACACTAAACTATGATTCAGGAACTTCAGATCTTTTTATGATAGGAGTGGGGACCATTCTACTTTGTACTTGAAAAATACCTACTATAAATGCAGTGGTTGAATGACGTTGTTATTACCAAACCTTACCAAAAGTTTTTATCCATTTTTCAGAAAGAAAAGTTTACTTGTGCAGCTGATGAAGCAGAAAATGCTCAACAAACTATGCAAGGTATGTCTGCTGCTAAACTAAACAAAGCTCCAGAAAATAAATGCTGCAAAATAGAGGTAGTTTTTTTTTTCCACACACTTTCAAGTTGGCACCTGGCAGTACAGCAGTTTCAGCAACTATGGAAAGGACAGGATTACCTGTGGCCTCTCTCTAAGAGTAATATTCTTGCAAGTAGCTGGAATTTTCTGCATCTAAGTAGTTACTAACTTTGTTTTCAAAATTTTACTTGCATAGAAACAATAAAAAAACTAAACCAAAAAGAAGAGCAGTTTGCACTCATGTCTTCTGAACTGGAGCAGCTGAACTCTAGTTTGACTGGTAAGGAAGTAACAAAATGGAAAGTTTTGGATAAAATGCATCAGCTTTGTGCTTTCCTTGCCTCCTGCTCAGCTTGCTGCATCCTGGTGTGCAGTGCTTTCCCAAATGCATCACCTGCAGAAGGAAGCCTCTTCCCTGGGCAGAAAATGGCCTTTGTGGCACTGTGTTTAGTGACCCAGCAAGGTGACTCTGAAGTTATGGAAGTAGCAGGAGGTTTCCTGGTTGAGTGCAGTCTCAAATCCATAGTGAAATTCTTGTGTGACACTAACACACTCATGCTGTGGTGATGGTCAGGTAGCAGGGAAAGGCTTGGGGACCAGACTGGAGCACTGCAAATGTGGGATGTTCATTTGCAGGAGCCTTGTCTGTTAGTAGAGGGGTTTTATTCAGGACATCAGGAAGAATGAAATCTGCATGGCTGCTGCTTCCTGTCTCACAGGAGGGAGTCTGGCTGTACCTAGTTGTACATCTCAGTGTAAATCCAATGTGGAAAGTAATGAAGAATAATTATGTACCCTCTAAGCAAGCCTTTCAAAGCATCCTTGGGGCTGCAGAAGTCACCCCAAGGCTGCTCTTAACTCCTGGTGGCAGCACCTGCCCTGGACCAAGACATTTTTTCCCCCTGCAGCTTCACAGTGCCTGCATTGTTTCTGTTCCACTGCTCTACTGAATAGCTGGGGAGCTGCCTTGCCTGCAGGATGTGTGCACCTCTTATTTTACTGCTTGGTTACCCTCTGCTGTGGGGAGAACTTGCATCAGCTTCTCATGGCCTGAAGTTAAATGAATCACTGCTGCAAGAAAGACCCCATGACTGGTTGCTTTTTTTCCACTATTTCTGAAGAGTTTTCTTAACCTTCTGCTACAGTTAACTGTTCAAAAGTCAAAACAATGAAGTTTTTTATTTTAAAAGGGGCAGTTTGCAAGTTCAGTATTGCTCTGGTTATAGTTCTTTACTATCTCCTGGCCAGCTTGTGCCTACCCTCTCTCTGAAATTTACTGGACTGCTGACTTTTCTCTTGCTCAGAGATGGAGAAGAAACTGAAGGAGCGAGAGGAGAGAGAACAGCAACTGATTGAAGCTAAAACCAAACTTGAGAATGATATTGCAGAGATCATGAAGTCTTCAGGAGACAGCTCTGCCCAGCTCACCAGAATGAACGATGAGCTCCGGGTAAAAGAAAGGTATCCCCAGCCCTGCCAGGACATTTTCACATCCATTCTGGGCTCCTGCACTTCCAGCTTCTCATTTTAGCTTTTTTTGTAAATACCTGAACAAGATGCTCCTGAGTGTCACACTGATATGACAGGTGAACTTATTCTATCAAATTAAATTATCAGAACACTCTCCCCAGAGTGATTTGAAGAGCATCTGATAACATAACCCTAAAATTCTTGTGTGCCATGTTCCACATTGACAGGAGGAAATGAACATTTTAGCAGTCCAGACTGTTTTGTGATTCTGCTTCTTAACAAACTGAGAAACTTTGTTTATTTAGATAGATAAAAGAATGGAGTTATATTTTTGGCTAGCAAGAGAAAATGTGTTTTGTTTCAAATAAAAAGTGAATGCAGAAGAGTTGTTGTTTTCCTTTCCAAAACCTCAGCCTGGGAGCAAGGTAACTGGCAGCTGGGTTGCTCTGCACATGAGTAAGTGCTTGATCTCACTTGTGTATATTTAATTTAGCAGAACATCCCCTGTATGTTAAATAATTAAATCTCTTTCTAAATGCTTGGACAGAATATAGAACTTCAGCAGAATTTGCAGTCTTTCATCTCTGTGCTTGTTGTGCTGTCAGCAAAAAAGTAATGTTCTTTTATTTGGTCTTTCTAGGCAGTTGGAGCAAATACAACTCGAGCTTACAAAAGCAAATGAAAAGGCTGTTCAGCTTCAGAAAAATGTGGAGCAGACAACACAGAAAGCTGAGCAGAGTCAGCAAGAAACTCTCAAGATTCATCAAGCAGAACTGAAAAATATGCAGGATCAACTAACAGACATGGTAAGAACAACTTTTAAATGCAGTAGCTAACTGTGGGCAGAATATTGTGCCACAGCTTCTTTAACTGTGTTCCAATGTTTTCTCTTCTGACAGAAAAAGCAAATTGAGAGCAGCCAAAGTCAGTATAAGGATCTTCAGGCAAAGTATGAAAAAGAAACTTCTGAGATGATCACTAAACATGATGCAGATATCAAAGGGTTTAAGAAGAACTTGCTGGATGCAGAAGAAGCACTGAAAATTGCACAAAAGAAGAATGATGAGTTGGAAACCCAGGCTGAGGAGCTGAAAAAACAGGCAGAGGAGGCCAAGGTATGTGTAGTTTGTTACTCTGCAAGAAATTTAAAGCTTTCTGTTTCAGTGAAACTCTGTTTTTTGCCCAGCTTCATAATTTCATAGTAGGATTTTTGCAGTGTTTCTTTTTTGAGCTTTTCCAGAATAGATTCATAATGGTCAGAGAAGAGAACCAGACATATCTCCAGATTACACAAGAATCCATGAAATGTGGTTCTTTGATGCTAATATTTTATGTTCATAGATACCTGGCTCAGCATCTGGCTGTCAGCTGAAGCCAGATATTGTTACTTCTTCTTTAAATGCAAAAATTTAAAATAAAATATGTTGTGAACTCTTTCTTTTAAAAGTATTACACACCTGAAATTCTGTTCTGTGTTATGTGCAACTATTTAGTAAGTAGCTTGACCGTAGCAATTTTCATTTTCTTTCTCCTGTTTCTTAAGAGCCATTGCTGCTTGCTTTCATCCCTCATTAGTTATTTGCTATGATCTTTGGTTTATGCTTGAGCAAAGTATTTAGTGTATAAATTGGCACACAATTTAAATACAACACACCAGTGGTGTATTTAAATTAAATGGGTTCTGACAGTTTGGGGCAGAATCATGAGGAGAATTAGCTATAGAAGGGGAATATGAGAACTGAAAATCAGTGTCTGATATATATTTTTATATATATATATATATATATATATATATATATATATAAAATCTTCACTCAGTTTCTCATGAAATCATTCTGTGGCTCTTTTCTGATGAGCTGACATTCAGAAAATTTGTTGAAAGTAGTTTTAAAAACAAGCTGAAGATTTTTTTATTTAACAACTGTAAAGTTTCCTGTGGTGTTTTGTAGTGAAACAGCAGGGGTGGCTGTCAGCAGCTGAATTTGCACAGGGACTGTGTGTCAGTGTATACACTTTTTTAAAACTTGTATTACAGTAGCTCTGTTTGGCCTTGCACCACACTTCTCATTTGTCTGCTTGACTTAATTTTTGTTTTCCCTTTTCCCTGACTTTATTTCTCTAGTCCTTAAGCTCTGTGTTAGCATCAGCCAGAAAAGAGATTGAACTAATGTCAGACAAGATGAGGGGTTTGGTATCAGAAAAAGAGACTCTGGCACAGGAGGGGAATACTTTGAAATTAGAGAGAGGTTCCTTGTTATCAAAACTTGTAGAATTGGAATCAAAGATTTCATTAATGAGAGAAGACCAAGAAAAGCTCCGGACTGTAAATGAGGAACTTAATTCAGAAATTACAAAAATTCTAAAGCAGAAGGAAGAAGCTGAGGCTAAAAGCCAGCAGGAAAGCACAGAGAAGGTAGAACTGATTTCTGAGAAAAGCAAATTACTCTCTGAAATAGAAGCAGCACAGGCAGACCTTCTGAAGATAACTCAAGAAAATGATGCTCTCCGGTCTTCAGAGTCATCATTGCTCCAACAGCTGAAAGAACTTCAGGCCAACAAAGATGCCCTGGATGTGATGTGTCAGAAATACACTGAGGAACGGGCAGAAATGGAGCATTACCAGAAAAAACTTCTGGAAGAGAAAGATGCAGTTGTTAAAACCAAAGATGAAGTTATTCAGAAGCTGGAAAGTTCTTGTGAGGCCCTGGCCAGAGATAAAAGCGAGCTGCTGCAAGAAGTGTCAGCTCTGACAGCAGAGAGAGATTCAGTCCTAGGGAAACACTCAGCTCTTGAAAACACACACACAGCCTTAAAAACTGAAATGGACACTCTGCTGCAGACACAGCAAAGTCTGCAGGCTGAGAAGGAGCTGCTGCTTACAAGCACAGAAGAGCTCCGTGTGAGTTTAGACACTACAGTTAGTGAAAACCAAGCACTAAAAGTGAGGATGGAAGAGATGCAAACACAACTTGAGACTGACCATAAAGAACTTCAAAGAGTGATGGAAGAAAATGTGGAGTTGAAGAATTCCCTTGCTGATGTCTCTCATCACCTTGAGGAAATGAAAGCCTCAAGAGAGAGATCCAATTCTGAACGTATTCAGTTACTTCAAGAGAAAGAGGCTCTTGCTTCATCAGAACAAAGGCTTTTGGCTGAAAGGGAGGAACTTTTACATGAAAATAAGGTGACTGCTGAAAAGCTTGCTAAGGCCACAGCAGATGCCATACTTGCTGAGAAAAGCTTTACAGAGAAAATAAACGAACTGACCTTCGAAAAGGAATCTGGTTTTCATAAGTTGCTGCAACTTGAAAAGCACAATGAAGCTCTTCTTCAAGAGAAGAATGAATTGGAGAACAAATGCTCAGAGCTTCTTGATGAAAACAAATCTTCTGCAAATACAATTTCTGATCTGCAGAAAGAACACGAGCTGGATGTCTCAGCCAAGACAGCTCTGGCCCAAGAGAACACCATGCTGCAAGGTTCCATTGAAGCCCTCAAGGAAGAACTGGGTAAGAAAAATGTAGAAAATCAAGAGCTGACAGCCTGTAAATGTGACCTTTTGCACCTCCTGAAAGAGGCCCAGGATGCCAAAACAATATTAGAAAATGAACTGGCTGCTGTGTCACATGCCAAGCAGGTCCTGTCATCTTCGTTTGAGAGCTGTTCCTCTGCCAGGGAAACACTGAGCAGAGAGAGGACTGAACTGCAGGAGAAGTGTCAGAAATTAAATGGAGAGGTTGAGACTCTGAAAGAAAACCTGACCACAGAAAAGGAAGCTAGAAAGCTGGACAAGGAATCCTTTGTGTTGGAATGTATGGAACTTCAAAACAACATCAGCTCCTTAGAGAAGGAGATAGAAGAGTTAAGAGAGAAAAATAAAGAATTTCTGACTGAAAAGGAGCTTTTAGTTCAAGAGAAAGAAAAAGCTGAAATTAAACTGGTGGAAATAATTAAAGAAAGAGAAAGCCTCAGCTCAGAGAAAGAGCAGCTTGCTTCCAGTATTGAACAACTGAAGAGTGACTTTGCCTCCTTGTCTAAATCAAAAGCAGAGCTCCAGGACTTGCACAGCTCTGTCTCCAAGAGGCTGGATGATCTGCAGCACAGACAGGAGGTGATGGAGAAGGAGAGAATAAAATTACTAGAGGAAAATGACAGCCTGCTTGCTGAACACAAGAGTCTGCTCATCATTAAGGAAGAAATACTGAAAGAGAAGGAGAAGTTCTCCAGGGATTATTATAAACTGACTGAGGAAGTAGCACTTTTAGAACAAACTAATAGTGACCTCTCAGGCAAATTGCTGGTGGCTCAGGGCAAAAATCAGATGCTGCAGGAGGAGATGAACAATCTGGCTTTGAAAGTAAAAGAAATTGAGAGTCTCCAGGCCCAAACAGTAGCACAGAAAAATGAGGTATTGAAACATGTAGTTAATCAATCAGCTATGGTTATACTAATACTGAGCACTAACACTGGTTTCCTCTGCACTTCACTGCACAATCACCACTTGGTCCTGCTGTAAACAGGCTGGAATTATGGTCTCAGTGTATGTGTTGGGGTTTTTTTCCAAGTCTTAACTTGGAACTGTGAGTCTAAAAGACACTTTAACTCTTTAATTCTTTTAAAGACTATTTCTAAATACAAAAGCCTATGCTGCTCCTGAATGTTGCAAGAAAACAAAGTAAACTGTGAATAAAAGGAAGTTTTATTTCCTCAGTCTGGTAGGAGAAATTGAGTAGCTCCTCCTGTTGAAGTACTCTGCAGCTTGCAAACTCGAGTAGTAAAAGACATGGGTTTAGATTAGGTCTTTGAAATTTTGTGCTAAATTAAAATTAACTCCAAATTTTGAGTTAATCAAAGCAATGCACTGCAAATGTAACTGGATAACAAACAGTGTAAATTTATGCTATAGAACTTCCAGTCTGTTAAAGCCATTGGCATCTCTGGTGTTCTTTTTATTCACAGAAGTGTTTTGTATTCACCACCAACAAATTCTGTAAAGTATTTTGAATTTCAGTTCGTGGGGCTTGAAGCCCATAAAACCACTTTGCATCCAAATTGGAATGAAGGCATCCTACAGGAATCTGTTATGCCTACCTCAGGGTTTTAATATTCCTGTGAAGTATTTAATTTTATAAAGGCATAATTAAGAATCCTGAAATCATGCTATAATTGGCTCTATCTCCTATTTAATTCCTAATTATTTTTAAAATTTTGGACTTTTTGTCCAAACTTTTTGTAATTCCCCATTTTTTGAAAACAGAGCAGTCTGTTGGAAGTGAATATCTTTTGATCTACTGCTGTCTGAAGTAGTTAGAAGCCTCAGAGCAATCACAGTGGTGGTAACTGGAAATCCAAGAATTAAAAAAAAAGAAGAAATGGGCTTCCTCAGTGGCTGCACAAGCATGGGGTTATGATCTATTGCTGCATGGAACTGAATCTTCCCATGTCCTTTTATTTTTATACTTTGTGCAGCTTCAAAACACAAATAAATTTGCAGTTGAAGTCCCTGTTTGATTGGAAAGCAGCTGGCAAACAGTGGAGCTGTGCATAAAGTAGTGGTGGTCATCTTTTGCTTTCAGGGCTCCTTTTGGTAATATTTCTTTTTTTTGTCCCCCTCCCCCTTTATACATAGGCTGCCAAAATAGCAGAAGATGTTTTCCAGACTGTGGAGAAGGTGACCAAAGAGAAGGATGCCATTCACAAAGAAAAGATTGAAACTTTGGCCTCTCTGGAGAACTCCAGACAGACAAATGAGAAGCTACAGAATGAAGTAATCACATTTAAATGCTTTTCTATGAAAAGTTCCAGTTTGTAAGGAACAACTATTGAATTACAGAGAATGAGTTCAGGCAAGAGTGGATTCTGGCATCTTCCCATCACAATACTCAGTCCTGACTGGCTTGTGTAAACTTGGTCAGTCTCACCCTACAGCTTTGGGTCAGCTCCTGGGTGTAAGGATGGGGTGCAGAGCTCTGGGCTAACATTGCACTGGCAACTTTTCTGCAGGTCTTGAGAATGCTGTGGTGTTTGATGCCCTTTTCATCTTCTGCAGCCCCTCTATAAGGGGTGGGGAGCAGCTGGGCTTACCCAGATGCCACAGCTTGTGCTGAAGCAGTAAAGATTTCCAACCAGATCTGATGAGAATTAAAAGTGGTGACGTTAGTAGTGGCAGGGGTTCACTTTCTGGATTTAAAAAAAAAAAAATCCACAGGGTCCTGTAAAGCCATGAGAATGTCTGAAGATTATCTGTAATGCAACATGAAGTCTCACTGAATGCAAACAAATCAGGTCTGCAAGCTGGTAATGTTTACATGGTAGACAGAAGCTCAGGGAGCAGACTTACACCAATTTGCCCCATGCAATGATCCCTGAAAGGCATTGATTCCTTATGGCTGCAAGGGCAACAGTCAGAGTCCTGTTTCTCAGAACTTAAGGTATGGTAAAGCAGATCTTTTATCACCCATCTTAGACGAATTAAGATCAAGGAAACAGCTAATTTTAGCAACAAGATTTAATTTCTTATAAAAAAAAAAAAACCAACAACAATTCTTTGCGTTATATAGCATTTAAAATGGAGATGCTCTGGAGCTTTACATTTCACATCAGGATAAACACATCAGGTTGCTGTAATCTGCTCTTCAATTGATTGAGAATTCTTTGTGCTGCTTGACTCCAATGCAGAAAGTCTTATAATATTTTTTGTTAGACAAAACAGACTGAATTAATTTGACTAAAGATGAAAAGGTGAAACAGCTCAGCTCAGGCCCCTGTTGTGCTAAGTACCTTTTGTGAGTGCTGCACCTAAGAACTGTGTAGTTTCATCAGTGTAATGAGATTGGCTTTTTCTCTTTAAGCTGGACATGCTTAAACAAAACAACCTGAAAAACGAAGAGGAACTTAATAAATCAAAAGAGCTGCTAAATCTGGAGAACAAGAAAGTGGAAGAACTTAAGAAAGAATTGTAAGTATTTCAGTGTTAAAATCTGTTAAACCATCCCTTTGTAGTTACGTTTACTTTTTTTTTTCTTTTAAAAACAACCCTGTCTTTCAGTGTCTCTCCAATATCCTCACTCATAAAGCAGATGGGAGATCAAATTTAACTGTGAGCTTGACACGCATGAAACTGGAAATCAGAATGTTAGCCCTGAGTTGCTGAAGGGCATTGAAGCAAATCCTTCATTCCAGGCATTGTTTGAAATACTTCATTGGAGGGAGTGTAGAGTTCTGCCACCTGAGGGCACCAGGTTATTTTAAAAGCTTTTTATTATAAAGAAATTCTGTTTGGACTGGTACACTTGGAGTGCTAAGTAGTTTTAAGTGGTTTGTTCACAGAAAATCTGGTTCTGCTTTTCTTTGTTATTGATGACTTTATCTAGTTTACTGCTGTTGCCCCACTCTGCCCTTACTTTCTACCAGGTGCAATACAAAAGCCATCAATAATTTGTAAAGCTTGAGTTAATTGCCTATTATTTGAAGTGCTTCATTTGAGAAACCACCTCTACAAATTAGAGGTGTGCTACAAACTAATGATGTGTGAGACTGTACACACACAAACAGCAAAACATCTGATAGAAAACAATGTGCCCTGTGGAATCTCATTGTATCAAAGCTTCTGGTGTTTCATTGTGAATTTTGATTTCACCATTATTAAAAATTTTAGGTTTTGCTACCCTGCAGCCCTTCCCCCATCTTTCAGAGATGTGATGCATTAAATCACAGATCTCTGTTCCCATCTGTACTCTGAGAAGAATTTCTTGACTCATGAAGTGAGAGCTGGGATCTGGACTGAGTAGCTTTGACTCATTATTTTTGTTGTTAGTTCCCAAGTCATTTTGTGGCAGTTCTTAACCTCTGCTCTAAGGTGAAGAGAGGGCACAAAGGAAATCAGCCCCCAGAACTAACACTGCATTTCTGTAAGACTGGCAGTTTTTACTGCTTGCTTTTTAAAACCTGCAGCCTCCTTTGAGAAATGCAGGATGTCATTCCCTGAGCAATTCCCACCTGCCTCAGTGCTTGTGGGAAATGCCAAAGCAAAATAATGATTTCCAGACTGGTTGCTCTAGGGGTAGAGCAGCAAGGGGCTGGCAGGCTCTGGTGTCACAGAAGGACAAGTATATTACACTGCTATTTGTCAAGCAGAAATTATTTATAGAAGATGAGTCCTTGAGAATCTTCAGCACTAAAAGGTGTTCTCATGATCCTGATCACTCTGGGGTTTTTTAATTATTTTTTTCCCTTCAGGTTGATCTTAGTCACAGTCTATTTCTGAACATGGTCTCTAATCATGAGTGGCAAGAGACATTGTGCTCAAGTGAAGCTTGTCTGGTTTTTTAATTTATGTTTGTTTTCCTAATTATTTTGTTTGTTGCTTTGATGTAATTAGAATAAGGAATTAGCTTGATAAGAGGCATTTCTTGATCAGCAGCAATGTTGGTAGAAAGAACACCTTTGTGTTGATCTAGGAGAGCAGAGGAGCTGTGACCATAGGTGGGGAGGTGCTGCTGCCTCTGGAGGACATCAGTGTCCTGCATAAAAGAACCTTCTGTGTAAAACCAGGCTGAAGGAGCAGCAATGCCTGCTGGATGTTGTGTCTTCACTTAGTAATCAGCCTCAAGTTCCTCAGCACTTAATGGGGGAGCATTTTACCCCAGTATTTTGTGTGCTTTAATGTTGTTTTTTTTTGACAATGCCCTTATGCTCTGCTGAAAGCAAAAAGAGAACTGGGTAGAGCTGCAGTTCAGCAAACAGTGGTGGTTAAAAATAGGTATGTTCCTGCATCAGCAAGTAGATTCATACCAAGATAATTTGAAGCAGTGTTCAGTGATGGGAGGGAGCCTGTTTAATCCAGTTGAGGTGGATGGGATTGGAAATCATTCAAGGTGAGACCAGATAGAAGAAAATGTTGGAAAATCATTGTCATTTTACATGCTGAACTCAAAGTAAATCAGAATTTCTTATGTTTTAATATGCCCAGTAATAGGCCACGGAGTGGCCTATTTTTATGACTTTGGGGTTCTTCTAGTTCCCAGAGTCATAAAAGTATATTTAATATTCCAGTCAGAGTTTAGCTCTGTGTGGTGTTGGACATGGGAGTGCTGAGACCCCTTTTTATGAAAACAAAACAGTCATAAAAATTACTGTTGAATGAAATGCAGTGCATCTTTTTTTTGAAAGGTGTCAGGTCTCATAAAAACTTGTGTTGATTGTGCTACAGGCAGGCATGCAAAACATTTTTCCAATTTATTTGTTGAAAATAAATTTACTTTAAGGCATCCTCACATATGAGAGCAACACAGGCTAAAGAAACCTGCAGATTTATTTATGTTTCTTCATCTTTTGTCTCATTTTAAGTTTTGTGTCTGTTAAAATAATGGAATAGGTGAAATACTTCCCTCTTTTCAGCCCCTACCCTGTGTTTTTAAACCCGAGCTCTCTGCCACCAGCAGTGTGCAGGACTGCCCAGCTGAACTCCCTGACATTTCTCTGAGTATCTGATGCATTTAAAGGAAAAGGAGCTTAGTGCTGCTGCTGCTTTTCAGGGTTAAACCCCTCCCTGCCCATCTGAGGTATAGATTGCCACCTTTATTATAGCTCCCTTGCCACACGTGACCTGGATGTGTTTTTCCAAGCTGTGAAGCTGAATCTCTCCCCCAGTTTTTTCTTGCCTCTCTGGTTCCTATGGTAACGATGCACTCTCTGTCCTCCCAGCGAGGAGCTGAAGCTGGCTGCAGCTCAGAAGTCCCAGCAGCTTGCAGCTTTGCAAGAGGAGAACGTGAAACTTGCTGAGGAGCTGGGCAGGAGCAGGGAGGAAGTCACAAGTCATCAGAAGGTAAAGTGTCCTGACCCCCGCGTGCTGTTCCTGACCTTGAGCTGCATGTTTGTGCTTGAAAGAGGAGTTGTTCTGAGGAGGTTTTCAAATCAATTTGGAAGCCACCTGCATTGGGAGGGCAGAGCTACAGGCTAGGAGGAAGCTAACCCTGGAGGGATGCTTGGGAGGTTTGGGAATAAGCATCAATTCCATAGGCTTTAGCCAGTATGTATTAACGGGCTCGTGCTGTTCCTGTGGGGAGTAATTCTGTTACACAACTGTGGAAATCTCCATCAACCCAGTACTAAGGAAATGCAGTTATTTAATTCTTGTTGCTGCTCTCCCTTCCCACTAAAAAGGGTATTTAGGATGTTTTTCAGAGTATGATTTTGAATTACTTTGTTGGACTCTGTGTCTGAAAAGCTCCATGCACGTGTGTGCTTGTTTCAACATCACACTGTGCAGGTCCATGAGCTGTGCTCCTGCCAGGTAGTGGGTGATGGAGGACTAGAATTGATGTGAAATGTTCTTATGGGGGCAGTTTATAGGAGAAAAATGAGTCTCTTAATTTTTATTTATTCTTTTAATATTAATGTTTCAGTGTGTTGGTGGAATCTTAAAGTAAGGGCTTAGTTATACAGCTTAGAACACTGGTACTTGCCACAGGAGATGTTAGATTTACAGCCATTAAATATGGGGGGTTTATTCCCTGTGGAGCAGTTCCAGTGACAGCCACACAATGAAGGCATTTTTGGAAAACCTAATCCAAAAGCAAGAATGTAGAAGACACAGGTTTGTATCTTGCCCTTCTGACACTTGCCATGCCTCTTCCCAGTGACAGTTGAACACCTCTCTTCCATCCTGGAGCAAAGCCTAATATTTTTTAAAGCCAAGAGGCTGTTTTGAAATACTGAGGAGTTGAAAAACTGGCCAGTTTCTAAACCCTTTTTGGCTGCTGACAGGAGTAATGCAGGAGCTGCTTCATCCCAAAGAGCCTTTGGAGATGATTAACAGGAGTCCCAGACGTGTGGGCTCCACCACTGACTCATGCTGCATGAGCAGTGTGGTAGGAGAACGCTGTCATCCCGCACAGCCAGTGGCAGCTCTGCTCCCCACACCCACTTGGTTCTTAAATTATTGCAGAATCTTGGAGGCAACCTGGTATTTTCAGAAAGAGTTGTAAGGATCTGCCAACGTTGGTCAACTCTTTCTGCCTGTTGTCTGTAGCCAGAATTAATCTACAGAAAGTCCCTGAGGGCGGGGAGCCCAAGAGGTGCAGGCTGGCATGGTCACTGCCATCTCATCCCTCTTTTCCCAGATGTCCTGCTGCCTGCATCCTGCCTGCTGGGGAGCTCTCAGCAGGGACCTTCTCTCATTGCCAGGATGGAGGGTGTAGTCAGCAAAGCAGAGGGATTAGTCAGGCATCTTGCAAGCTGGAATATTCTGAATTCACTTGCACCTGTGGCCTTTTCTGCCCGTGAGTAGATGGCTTCAAGATCAAAGAGCCCTGCAGAGCTCAGAGAATCAGTCTGTTTGCCTTCTCCAGCCATTTGTGTTGCACTGTGTCCTCCTCTCTGAGGAAGATGCAATCTAAATCTTGTGTGAATGCCATCTGCTGGGTTTTCTAAATTTATTATTTGGGCCATGGTGTCTCTAGGTCTAGTGAACTGCACCCTAGTGAACGGCCTCCTAGCAGACTGGAAGAGGCATTTGGTGTTCCAGGGAGCTCTGTTGTGTGGAACAAAGGCAAAATGGTGTCATCTAAAATGGAGGCTTCCTGCTGGCTGTCACATAACTAATCACTGCAGCTCTCCTCACTTCAGAATTGTTCAGCTCTTGGTGAAATGTGTAGTCCACCTGCCCAGAATGTTTCCTGGTTGCTCCTTAAAAGCATTCCCTGTCTCATCTGGAGCTTGGAAGGTCCTAACCATCCTTTTCAGTCTCATGCCCCAAGGAGTAGGACTTTTTTCACATCCCCTTTAGCTCTTACCCAACCTAAACCTCCAGTCCCCTTCAACTCTCTCAGGTTCTCTAAATGAAATGAAAAATGAGTTGTCCTTGAGGACTCTGGCACAGGCAGGAAAGCAGAGGGTGTAGCAAAGCTCCCATCTCTGAGTTTCTGTGCATGAGGCTGTCAAAATGCAGTAGGAAAGGCAGCAAGTGTTTGTTTTCTGTGTTTTGAGGAGAGGCATTGATAACAATGCACATTCTAGCACCTGTGTTAGTTGGGGAGTGAATCTGTGGCTGCACGTGACACACTTTGCAAAATTAATGAACACTCTTTCATGAATGATTTATCCTGACAGCTAAAGGTTAAAGTGTCTTGTACTAAAGATGCTGAGGGGTGCTTTTCTATATTGATCCATAAATAATTAGCTGTTTGTAATTAGTTAAAGATTCCCAGTCAGATAGATACAGAGAATTTTTCTGGCCTCGAGTTATTTGCTGTGGTATTTTTGTAGGCTCAGATCAAGCATTTTAACTTAATTGGAAAAAGTGTAGAAATGTGTCAGTTCTGATGGTCCATCTTTTACTAAAGGTCTGTGAGAAGTCTCCTCCAAGGCCAATGAGTGAGCAGATTGCTGGAGAAAAGTTGGCAACAGAAGGGAGTTTATCCCTTTCTCCCCTTCTACTTCAAAGCAGCTCAAGTCTTGTTCTGTGACTTAAGCAGCTGCAACAGGGGTTTAGCAGCTGCACAACTCCCCTCACATCCTGTTCTCCTTTTACTTTTCTCCCTTTAAAATCTGCTTCTATCTTGATCTGTACAGAAATCACTAATCTCTCTCAACCATAAACGAGGGTTTATGCTCACAACCCACCAATGTTGAAGGGTTTTCTGAGTCAAACAGACACCAAAACCTTTTCCTAAAAGACACTGATGCCAAAGAGGGGTGTGTATGTTTGGGGTTAGAAGGGGAAGAGCATCATGGAGCTGTGAGGACACGGCCTCTGGGGAGCAAAGGGTGAATAATGTCTGGGTGAGGTGTTTCCAATTGCAAGGAGCAGTCAAGAGCATGAAGAGCATCGAGTGAAGCTGGCCCAGGGTGAGATGGAGAGATTTGTTTGTGGAAGGTGGGCAGGTTAATGCTGCACAGTGTGACCACAGAGAAGTGCTGGAGCTGGCAGAGGGGAAGCAGTCCAAAAAACCAGCTGGAGAGGTGGGATGCACAGGAGATGGCAGCATGAGTCCAGGGAAGGAGAGGGGCTGTGTAAGACAGATGTCAGAGGGGGTCTGGAGAGGCAGCTGAATAGCATCCAGCTCACTGGGATTTATTTACAAGTGAAACAGTTCTCAGAATTTTAAGATTCTTTTTTCCTTCTCTCTTTTTCTTGGCATCAGTCTGTGTAGATGTAAGGAGTTCATATAGGCTGCCTCCGTGTGGGAAGTAGACATATATGTATATATATCCATATGTATATTTGGTGCTGCTGGTGAAATTGCTGGTTTTCATTTGCCTGCAGGAAAAAACTGGCCACACCTGCATAGAATTATGGCTGATTTACTGTGGTCAGTTTCCTTGAGAGAGACATTTTGATTGTCTTCAAAACTTCTTACTATAAGCCTCTCCATGCCCCTCTAGTATCTATTTTTAAATGTTAATGGAGTGAGAAGGTAAATCAGAAAATATGGAGAAGACATTTGATGTAGGTGAGCTGCATTTAGCTCAGAAGGAGGAGCCAACCTGGCAGGCACCTTCCTTCTCACTACAACTGGCTTTACACTTTCTCTTCCTCTCTGTGCTCAACATGAATGTCTGCAAACTGGAAAGTATTTGGTCAGTGAGAGTCTCTTTGCTGCTGTTCCCAGGATTCTGGGGTTTCCATTATCAATGTCCCACTTGCTGACTTTGTGGATGAGCCCTGAAATCTTGTGAAATCTGCACAAGAGATTGTGTTCAAGTCGAGGCATGGGGAGCTGTTACTATAAGGAGTTCTGCAGGGCACTGATTGCTGACTTGGGTCATTGAGTAAGAAGAAAGGGGGAGATGGTGAAAAAGAATTAATTGGTCTGAAAAATCCTTAATTTCTAACTTTCTCAGAAGTGGTTACCTCCGTATCTTCTGTGATGGGTTTTTTTTAAGTTTTGTTCTTGTACAAATTATGCTTGGTTGCTTTGTTTTCCTTTTCTAAACTTGTGTGTGCCTGGCAGTCTGGACCCCAAACATCTGCAGCAACATTATTTTCAGCTGAAGGTCTTGCTTGTTGGGAGGGTTTTAGGTGGCCCTGCCAAGTTACAGGCTCAGGATACAGTAACAGACACCAGAACAGCAGCTTTAGGGATCAATAATTCATCTCCAGATAATGCTGCAGTAACAAATACAGATCAGCAGCACCATTATCCAGGTCAGAACTACAGCAAATCCAGGAATTTACCAGTACTGGAATGGTTGTCTTTGGTGTGTGGGAATATTGTATAAGGCAATAGCAGCCTCACACCTCTCCTGTGTGCACTCAACATGAAATATTGTATAAAGCAGTAACAGCCCCTCACAAGTTAATATTTTTGGTCACTAGACAGTTCATGTGTGTTGTCCTTGTAGAAAATTGTGTACTTTGAGGTCTTGTAGCCTCCTACAGAAGTTTTATGATTACAGTGATGCTCTGATACATTAGACTTAGGAGGCAATTCTTAGTGTATTAACTGTAGTCTTTCTGTACTTGTGTTTTAGCTGGAAGAGGAGAGATCAGTACTCAATAACCAGTTATTAGAGATGAAAAAGAGGTAAGTTGTTTTTTCTGATGTGAGTTTAACTATGCAGTCTGATACAAAAACTTCAGAAAACGTAATACAAGGACAGTGCTAAGAAAAAAAATTATTTTCTATTGTATCAGTTAAAAGTCCTGAGGTTGTTCCACAGATTGGCTTACAGATTCTGTCTTCCCCATTTTCTTTATTTAAAGTGAAATGGAAATGTAATAATATTAATTTAAGAACATGTTAAGCAGTGGTATTTACCATTTCCTCTTCAGTTATGCACCTCTTGTGTCCCAGTAGTTCTCTTTGTTTTCAGTACCCACTTTAGTGTTTGGTTTTAGTCTGCCCTGAATTTTGGGTTGTCCATCAGTCTGACAAATATCTGTGTGTGCAGCTCTGAGCCATCAAGTTCTTAAGGAGCAATGGGAAAGCACAGTGAGGCTACAGACTGTTACTTTTTAAAAATAATAAATAAAAGCAGCAGTTTTTCAGCCTTGACTGGATTGTTCTCCTGGTTTGGGGATATGGAGTTCCTATTGCAGTTCATTCAGCACCGTTTTTAAATGCCAGGAGATTTGTCCTGGGTGATGGGGGCATCCATTTGTAAACTGTGCTGATCAACAAAAGGCCTGAGTTACAAAATTTCCTGTCTCTCTGCAATGTATGGAGAGCTCATTGGCCAAGTGCCACAATGGCTTCAGGAAAATGTGAGCTTTTCAGAAGCTGTTACAGAAATCCTGAGGGGAGGATGCAGCTCTCCATGGCACCAAGGGTGTTCCAGGAAAAGCAAACAAACCCCTGTTAAATTTCCTGCATTAGTAATGGTTGCAACAAAGAAGAGTTGAGTGGCACTCTGGTGTTTGTGCACATCCTTAGCTGCTCAGCATCATACCCTCTTCCCTTTTTTATTCCCTAATAATCTGTTATTTGGGAGTTAGGTTCAAATTAGGTCACATCTCTGGAAGCACTTTTCCTGCCTCCCTCCAACCCACAGGGATTCTCTTCCACTATTTTGGCAACTCCCTCTTATCAAACAGTCCAGCTAGGAGTAACAGGAGTTGGATATTGGTGAATCTGAGGGGGTTCTGTGTTACTGCAGCTCGTGAGGTTCGTTGTGGGTTGCTGATTGTCTGACTGTCTTTGAGCCTGCACTATTTATCAATACTCATTTCATTCCTCTCTCTTCCCTTTCCTGCCCTTGCTTCCCTTGCTATATCTGTGTGTCTTTAATGGTAAGACTCAAGAAAGTCTATCCACGTTACAATAAATAATTATTTTGATTTTTTTTTTTTTTTTAAGTAAAGTTGTTGTACATATTTTGGCTGCTTTTGTCCCTTGGTGTCTTGCTTTCGTTTTGTAAAATATTCAGCAAAATATATATATAGATATATATATGCAAAAAGTTTATCTTTTTTACCAAAGCAAAAAAGCCCCTGGGTGCAAATTTCGTTCTCCCTTACAGTATTTTGCATTTCTACTCCATGTTTCTAACATGTGGTTCTTGTTATCTTGCATTTTTAAAGCTTGCCCAGTAACACTTTAAGGTATTTGCTTCATTCTTAGAATATCTTATTTTTGTAGTAAGGGAAGAATCTGGGTGATCTTTATTTTTTTTTTTATGTTAAAACAAAACAAAAACCTCTCTCTCCCCTGGCTACTACACACTGCTTAAAACATGATTTAACCTTCTCAAGAAAGTGAAACTTTAAAACATCATGAGAAATCAGTCATTGTTGTTTCTCTTTAGCCCTTGCTGGCAAGCAGATGATTTTGGACTTAAATTGGCAGAGAAAAAGCTTAAGTTCATTGAATCAATTCACCTTTTTTTTTTTTCCCCTGATAAAATAAATTCTTTCCACAAGATTTTTCTTGCAAGTTATCACTCTGTAGTTATTTCACATTCAACCTGTGCTCCTTATGGTTCCTCTCTCCTATGAATCACTCTGCAAATGATCCTGAAGCTGAGAGCATCAGTGGGGTCACCTCTCCACTGGTGCTGGAAGCAAACTCAGAGCTACACTTGCCTATAAGTAATTATAAAATATAAGTAATTATGAAATCATTATAAAATATAAGTAAGTAGTGACACATACCTGCTACATGTGTAGTTCTTCCACTTTCAGCATTTTAGAGGGCCTCCCACTGGAGCTGTAAACTCTGGTTCCTGGAGAGACTGCTCTGTAAAAGAAAAAAACAATGTTATGGTACAGGGTCCTTTTTCCCCCCTCTTGTTTTCTCCTCTTTTTTCTTCTCTTGTTTCTCTCCCCTTGTCTTACAGTATTCCCAACTCCTATATTGAACTAGTAAATATATATTTATATGCTCACAAAATGTTTGCCTTTTTCAACCTCCTAAATGCTTGTGGCAGTTGAAACCAAGCCAAATAAATGGCAAGTTAATCATAATTACACAAAAAAGCATATTTGGTCTTGAGCTCTAAAATTAAGGTCTGGCCAAAAAAGTGGAAATCAAGAAACAAGCTCTTGAGCACGAGATGAGTCACTGGGGTTTCCATCTGCCCTTCTACAGCTGTGTGCAAAACAAAGGGAAGCCTGGGGGAAGTCTCAGGTAGAGGAGAGCTTGTGAGCAGTTGTTTAAATGCAGTAATTCCCAGGTGTGCATTCCCACTGCTGTAGGTGAATGCTGGATTTGCAGCTCTGTGCACTGGAGAGGGCAGCTGTGTTCTGCTGGCAGCATCTCACACCTTGGTGGCACATTTCTTCCCCACACCACCACCCCCCTGCACCTTTGATCCAGTTCAGCAAAGCATTTAATAAAAACATGGGTTAGGCTGGAGCATGTCTGTGATCCTGCTGAAGAACACCAGGACTGCTCTCGTGCTTTTACTGCTTTGCTGAGTCAGGGCTGGTGGGGAGATGTATTAAATGCCATTGTCCTTTTGGTTTTTGTGAACAGGAGCACAGCATCAATTTGAAGGCAAAATGGTGCAGTCTGCAACTTGTTGTGTTCCTGCTTCTGTTAATTCTCTCATTGTGAAAATATACCAAACCCCAAATCAACCTTTTGGTGCTTGTTTGGTAGCTGCACTGGCTTTTCTAAACCCCAGATTCTCCACTTGCTGCTTCCATTCCTGAGTATAATCTTAACAATGAAAGAATGGCATTAACTGTGCTCTCATTGTTGAGTTTCCTCTTCGAGTCAGTGAGATTTGTTGTATTTCATGGTCTGGGTATCGTGGCTCTCACTAACTGTAGACCCTGGATATGAAAATTCCTATATTTGACCTTAATATGTCCCCTGCCCACTGAGCATCCTCACACAGACACCTCCTGGATCCCTGAGCTGTCCTGACAGTGCAGTTTGTTTCGTTACTTAATGAACTCATTACCTCACTTTGGAGTCTTGGCTGCTCTGTGGCTTTTGTGCAGTGCAGGTACCCAAACTTGGCTTCAGCACTCTGAGCCACTGAGACCCTGATCACCTGCACCCAGATTTATGGAACTGTCCAGAAAAAAGGCTGCACCTGCAGCAGCCCTGCTGGACACAGCCTGGTGCACTGACCAGCAAGTTTCTCTTCTAGATAAGTAACCACAGATTTGGGAGAAATAAGAATTTGGGTGGTTTTGTGTTGGGTTTTTTTTAAGCAAACAAAAACCTTTCAGCTTATAAGGAAGTTTTGTAGCAGTAGTTCTGACACCAGAGGACAGTTGCTCACTGGGGTGTGATGTGTGACCTGTCAGGAAGAGTTGTTGGCATCAGGGTGAGGATCTCATAGCTTTGGTGCCTTAAGACCCCTTAAGGCAGGGTTTGTGGGCAGAAATCCTGTCTCTTCCTGGATCAGCTGGCAAGGCTGGGAAAACAGCAGATATGTACAGAGCAGGGAGCTGTGCCTGCTCTGGGGGATTTCTTTTTAACCTTTCTTCCATGAAGTAAACCAAATCCCACCTGGTTTTGTGCTGAAACAGCTGCTAAAGGCCCAGAAACTCTCAAAGTACAAGTTTCAGGAAACAATGTTACTGAAATTAGTGAGGACCAGCTGATATTTCCAGCATCATCAATGCTTTGCATGACGATCTGTATAATGAGCTTTGCATGTGTGTTTTGTTGCTTGTTAGTAATTTTTAAGAAGTAACAAAACTCTGAGTTAGGTTTTGTGGAACCTTGTGCAACATGTTTGTTTATCCTGTATCTCCCCAGTCTATTCTTGCTTCTTTAAATTCAAATGGATACCATGCTATGCAGATTCTGGCATGTACCACCTAGGTAAAGTTTTTGCTTTGTTTCCACAGTTGTAACATCTGAAATGTTTATACATTTATAAAACCTTAGTCAAGTACAGAATTGAAATTTATTTTTTAAGAACCACTTCTTCCAGTAGTCTGATACTTAAAATTAAATTAAGCTTCTTTAGGTGATCACAGTTATCTATTCTTTATATGATTTCTGGTTGTACTTGGTTTTCTTTTAGAGAATCTACATTAAAAAAAGAAATTGATGAAGAGAGAGAATCTTTACAAAAATCCATCAGTGTTACTAGTGCCTTGATCACAGAAAAAGATGAGGAACTGGAAAAACTCAGAAATGAGGTAAATGAGGCACAGTGGGATGCTTCTTGAGATGAAGATATGGCTGGAAGTACCTGGCTTTGTATGCTCTCTACTGAAGAGTTGGCCAATGCTTTTTCTTTATTAATTTAGCTGGTTATGCATTATAATTAAATCCTTTGGCTACCTGTGCCTCTTTGGTGCCTTATAATGTAAATTTTTGGTGCCTATTTTACCTTTACTGCTAAAGATGTTGCCTTGGTGCTCTAACTTCATTCTGGAAGGCCTGAGCATTCTCAAATAATTGTTACAGATCACGGTGCTCCGTGGAGAAAACGCTTCTGCAAAAACCTTGCAGTCAGTGGTTAAGTCACTGGAGTCTGATAAACTGAAACTTGAGGAAAAGGTGAAGAACTTGGAGCAAAAACTCAAGGAAAACAAGGAACAGCCTTTAACTGTAACCAGCTCCTCAGGTAAGGCAGAGCCTCTCGCTGCCCCTGTGCCTTCAGCTTCACTCTTGCAGATTTTTGCAACTTGAGAGACTGTCACATTGTTTCAGTCTCTGATTAAGCCGTTGTATGCTTCATGATTTACATTACTTGATACTCACACTCTGTTTTGGTTTTGTTGTTCTTTTCCTTTCAAGGTGACATTGCTGCTAATCTACTTCAAGATGAAATTGCAAAAGAGAAGCAGGTATTTGACCTGAAACACCAGTGTGCAGAAACAGCAGTCTCTGCAGGCAGAGTGGAATATTTTTTCCAAAAGCAGTTCCTAATCAGATTTATCTTGTAACCTCCTTCTCCTGAAGGGAAATACTAATGGCAGGAAATACTAAGAATCAAGTGATGAGTGTGGAGAAGTGGTTTAGGTTATTGGAACCCGAGGAAGCAAGCAGGAAAGCAGGGGTGGCAAGTTTTGAGCTGCAGCCTGCTGGTGAGGCACAACCCAGCAGCACACCCTCAGAAATTGCTTCCTGCTGTTCACACCAAAGATTTATTGGATGTGAACAAGGAATAAGGTGGGGCCCACCTGAATCTGTGGTGTTTTCCCTCCCTGGTACTTGAGCTCACGTGGTTCTTCTAAGTTTTTCACTTGAAAATGTTGATTTTTGCTTCTTGACTGCAGAATGTTACTCAGAATGGGGGGTGGCAGCAGTGGGGCAGGGAGGTTGCTGAGTGTGTGCATGGTGATGGGAAAATGGGTCCTCAGAGTATGGTGTAATCATCATGAGGGTGTGAAGCAGTGCTGTGCCACAGGCAGCCTGGGACAGCAAACACTGGGGAAACACAGAGCAGAATCACCTGCTCATTATAAAAAGCCCTTTTTAGATCACTGATGTCTTTCTCTGTTTTTCTGCTCCCTTGAATTCACCTGCTGATGGCCGTGCTTCCTGCCAATCAGGGCGAGGTTTGTTCCATTTCTTGGCTTTGTTTTATTCATGATGTTAATTTGCCAGGCATTCCTTGATCACATTCAGCAGTGACCTGCTGACCTCTCTGGCCCAAACTGGCTTTGGGAGATCCCATGTGGGTGGGCAGTGCTGTCCCAGTGCCCCTCCCAGGACAGCTCAGCGAGCACCCAGCAGAGCTGCAGGTCAGGAGGGACAGAAGCCTTGTTCTGATCAGAATCACACAGTGTAAGCATTAAAAAAAGAATTCAATGTATCCGTGGTGGGTTGAGACCCACCAGTGTCTCAGGGGTGCTGGCTGGGTGGAACTACCTGGCTCCCTGGACAGAAATCACCCTGAGGGGGTCAGAGGTGCCTTGGAACTCCTGGCCCTTTTTCTCTCTAATACCACGATCCAGTGGTGTCATTTTGTGGGGTTTTTGTTTTCCTTTGGTGCTCACAGCCCTCAGCCTGACAACTGTCCTGGTTCTTGACTACCCTAGATTGACTTCCTGAATTCAGTGATAGTGGATCTGCAAAGGAGAAATGAAGAACTGAACTTGAAAATACAAAGAATGTGTGAAGCAGCCCTCAATGGCAACGAAGATGAGATAAATAACTATGACAGGTATCGACCTCAGAGAACCTCAGCCTGTGTTTGGGGAGCTGCTGGTAGCAGTCAGTCTGCACCCTGCACCAGCCTGATCTCAGCTGTCAGGAAGGACAAATGTAGCTGGGATGGTTTGAGCCAGTTTCTAATTTTAGTAATTTTACTCCTCAGTGAAGTTTTTTCTAAGTAATGAAACTTCTGAGTTACTGATTGAGTCCAGCTTTCTCTTTAGGTGGTGCAAATGATCCCCTGTAGGTACCCTCACAAACACTGATACCTTGTAACTTATTTGCTGTCAGTCTTGGTGGATTCTGGCACTTTCCAAAGTTAGCAGAGTCTTTGCTCTCAGGGGACTGGTGGGAAGATGAGTCCAGAGAAACAGAGCCCAAACCTGTTTGATACATTGTGACTTCAGATCTCTCAGGGGAAAAGATTACTTTACATTTGTTTCTTTTTTAAATAACCTGCAAATATTTGCACAAACAGGGCAGTCTGTTTAGTAAATATTACTGTGTAGGGGGTTCTGGGCGTACTCAATAATCCCCAGATGCCTTTACTCTGGGGGTGGCAAAGGGGAAGCACCCATCCTGACTTGTGCTCTGATCTCACAGTGAGGAAGAAAGTTTGTCAAAGAAGAAACCTCGGCTCTTCTGTGACATCTGCGGCTGCTTTGATCTGCACGACACCGAGGATTGCCCCACCCAGGCCCAGGGGCTGGAGGAGCCTCCACACTCTGCTCACCACGGCAGCAGGAGGGAGGAACGGCCCTACTGTGAGACCTGTGAGGTGTTTGGGCACTGGACAGCTGACTGCAACGATGATGAGACCTTCTGAGACCTCCTGGGGACCTCCTGATGGAGAGCTTCTGAGGAGACCTCCTGATGGGGACCTTCTGATGAGGATGTCCTGATGGGGACTTCCTGATGAGACCTTCTGATGGTGTCTTCCTGATGGAGACCTCCCAGAAGACCTTCTGAGGAGACCTCCTGATGGGGTCCTCCTGATAGGGTCCTCCTGATAGGGTCCTCCTGATGAGACCTTCTGATGGGGAGCTTCTGATGGAGACCTTCTGAGGAGACCTCCTGATGGGGTCTTCCTGATGGGGTCCACCTGATGGAGACCTTCTGGAAGACCTCCTGATGAGACCTGATGGGACCTCCTGATGGGGACCTCCTGATGGGGACCTCCTGATGGGGACCTCCTGATGCAGTGCCCAGCCAGGACTGTCCGTGCACCCTGAGGGGACAGTTTCCACCACCAGCATTTGTCTGTGCTGAATGTCAGGACAAGGGACACCATTTCTTGGCCCCCTTGCTCCCATTCCCCATCCCCATCCACTCCAGAATCAGAACATTGATAAAGAATTTGCTGCCCTGTGTCCCTTTAATAAACTTTTAAGTGAAATATAAATAAATGATTTAACAAACTACTTTATGCTGTTTCTTCCCAGGTTCTGGGTTTGTTTCCCACTCTTAACAAGAAGTGCCCCTGTGCTGTTGCATCTGTTGATGGAAAAACATGTATAGGAATGAAGCACTAGAGTTATATTAAAGCTTATTTAAATACCTTAAAATTATGCTGTTAATTTTCGTATTTGCACTAAAACCATTTTAAGGCTGAATTTGTAAATTTAGATTTTTAAGCTTTCTGGGTTTGGTTTTTTTTTTTGACACTGGACTGGGTTGAGAGATGTTTCATCTTTATCTTCACTGAACTCATTTGGTTGTGGTTTGGCAGGGTGGGGGTTTGAGGTGAACTCACAGAGCAGGTAAGACACAGCTGCTGCAGGGTTCCTCAGAAACCTTTATGCTGTGCACACCTGAACAGTTTCTGGGACATCCTCTTGGGGTTGTTTTGGGGTTTTTTTTTGCGTTCTTTCAGCTTCTCTATAGTGTGTGTGTATATATGCATATATATATATTAAAATTATATTTTGGAAAAAAAAGAAGTGTGTTTTCTTTCGTGTCTTTCAGTTGTGGGAGCAGGCTGGGTGTGGGGACACGTTCCCTGCGGCTGCTCTGGGTCCCGCCTCCCGCGCCGAAGCGGAATTTGGGGGGAAACGCGCGGGTTTGGGGCGGGGCGGGGCGGTGCCGCCTGGCGCCCGCTAGAGGGCGCTGTGCCGCCGAGGGACCTGCGCGGCCCCACCCCCTGGAGTCACGTGGTGCGCGGCAGGTGACCGCGCAGTCACGTGAGCAGAAGGGCGGTGATGGCGGCGCACCTGAGCTCCGGGCGTGTGAATCTGACGGCGCTGCGGGAGGCGGGACGCAGGGAGCTGCGGGAGTTCCTGGACAAATGCGCGGGATCCAAGGTGGGGGGGGGAAGGACGGGGATACGGGGACATCACGGGGACACGGCACCGGCCGGGCCCGCGCATCACGCCTCTCTCTCCCGCAGGCCATCGTGTGGGACGAGTACCTGACCGGGCCTTTCGGGCTGATCGCGCAGTACTCGCTGCTGAAGGTAAAGGCTGGCGGGGCCGGTCCCTCGGTTTTGTCCTTCGGTGTCTCCTTGGCTGCCGTCCCTGTCCCCAGCGCTCGTCCCCCCCCAGTCAGCTACCGAGGCTGTTGTGTCCCTGCAGGAACATGAGGTGGAGAAGATGTTCACGCTGAAGCCGGGCCGCCTGCCCCCCGCAGACGTGAAGAACGTCATCTTCTTCGTCAGGCCCAGGCTGGAGCTGATGGACATCATCACTGACAACGTGCTGAGGTCCGGCGGGTGCTGGCGGGGAAGCAGCGGCTCTGAGGGTTGCTGGGGGGCTCCTCTCCCTGGGAGCCGCCGGGGATCTCGCTGAGGGAGGAGCCAGGTCTGGCCTGACTGCCCCGTGCTTTGTCTGGGCTCAAAACAGGGAAGCAGCCACTGGAAGTGCAGCACAGCTGCTCTCGGGGTGTGAGAGGTTAGGAGGGCAGTGGGGGTTTCACTCAGGCTGGGTGTGCAGAGGGTGCAGTCCTTGTTACAAGGATGTACAGTCCTAATAATTAGCTGGCACGAGCCCTGCTTTGATTGACCTTCCTTTTGGGAACTGCAGGGAAACCAGCTCCCTCTGCCCTGGCCTCAGACCCGAGGCTGCGGACACGTTCTGCTGGGTAAAAAAAAAAAAACAAACCATTCAGACAGGAGGCTGGGAATGGTGTTTGGCAGTGACAAGCAGCACAGCATTCCTGTGCCCCTCACCTGCACAGCTAAGTTTGCTCTGCCCCACCTGTGACCCTTCCAGGGAAGACCGAGGCCGTTCTCCCCAGAGGGATTTCCACATCCTCTTCGTGCCGCGGCGCAGCCTGCTCTGTGAGCAGTGGCTGAAGGAGCAGGGTGTGCTGGGCTCCTTCATCCACCGGGAGCAGTACAGCCTGGACCTGATACCCTTCGATGGGGACCTGCTCTCCATGGAGTCTGAGAGTGCATTCAAGGTAAGCACGTGGCTCAGCCTGAAGGGGAAACGCTGTGCAGGTCTGTGCTGGCAGCTGGGGTTTGGCACAGGGGCTCTCAGAGGGTTTGGGGGTGGCCTGCAGAGTGGTTTGATCCAGGGTGCTGAGCTGAGCCTGCACTTCTTGGTGTGTTTTCTGAGAAAAGGTTGAAGGAATAATCAATCACTGTGTCAAGATGCACCCTTGTTCCTCCAGATTTAGGAGCTGGTGTTATTTTCACACATTGAGCATTCGTGAAGTGTAAAATATATGGTTACAAAAGGCCAGCAGTTTGTGTCAGCAGGCAGACAAAGAGCCATGTACAGTGGTTAATGCTGCAACTCAAGAATGAATAATTGTCACACCAGCTGTGTGTCCTGTGTTCTCAGGATGCTGTGTGTGGGGACAGAAAGGTTTGAGAGTTTCTTTGGCCATCTCTGCCTCATTAAATGTAGCCCAGAGGACACATCAGAGCCTGTAGCTGCTTGTCAGCTCTGTGATCAGATTGGCCTAATCAGAAGGCAAAGTTCTTTGAAGTCACTTTCTGCCTCTTGCTCCTCTCCATCAAACTGGGACCAGCATGTGGGGTTCAGAACTAACACAGTGCCTGGTTTGATCAAATGATTCAGTGCAGTGACAGCACACATAATGTCCATATTTTCCAGCAGCCATGGTTCTACCCCAGTCTATGTCTCCTCTGAGCTGTTCACATGGACCACGTTCTGCTGTGGGAGCAGCTGTGTTGGATCAGCATCTTCCATTGGGAATCCTTCTTGTTGTTTAGGAATGTTACCTGGAGAGTGACCAGACAAGTCTGTACCATGCTGCAAAGGGGCTGATGACACTGCAGGCTCTCTACGGAACCATCCCACAGATTTTTGGGAAAGGAGAGTGTGCCCGGGTGAGGCAAATGTTGCTGGTAAAAAAAAAAAAAAACCTAAAACTCTTGTTGTTTGGGACTGCCTTCAGGAGTGTTTGGTTAAATGCACCTGGGGGGTTTTTTTAATCCAGCCTCAGACCCTTCTTGTCATATTGAAATTCCAGGATCAGGGCCATCAGGTCTTTATCATCTCTGGCCAAAAGTACCATCTTTGCTGTTCCATAAGTCACTTGCTTTGCACCTCTTCCCATTCTCTTCCCTTACACAGGGCTGCACCCCAACTCCCATGAGCATGTGCTTGTAGGGAATCAAATCCATCAGTCAGGGCCTGCCCCATAACCACCCCCGATGTGATTTCTTTCCAGCACGTGGCCAACATGATGATCAGGATGAAGCGGGAGTTCCCTGGCAGCCAGAACTCCATCTTTCCTGTCTTTGACACCCTCCTGCTGCTGGACCGCAACGTGGATCTGCTGACACCGCTGGCGACCCAGCTCACCTATGAGGGGCTGATAGATGAGATCTATGGGATTCAGAACAGTGAGTGCTGCCAGGCCTGGGGCGGTGGGGCTCTGCTGCACTAGGGGATGGTGATGTGGGAGCAGCTCACCTGAACTTAGTTCAGTCTCAAGGTAGAGCTCATCAAGATCATCCCTGGCCCTCTTTTTGCCTAGGAGGGGGAGCTGAGTGCAGTGCATGGGTATGGAGTGGGCATATTTTGGGTGCTGGCTGAGTGCAGACACGGTGACACGGGAGCAGAGATGTCAGTGTGTGCCACCACACCCAGGCTGGGTGGTCAGAGGGGAGCACTTTGTGAAAGGCCATTCCAAGTGCTCTCCTGCTCTTTCAGAGGAAGGCAGATAAACTCCACAGAGGCATTTATAGGTTTCAATCCCTCCTGCTGTACTGGAGGCTGGCGAGAAGGCTGCCCCCAAACATCTTTGAAAACAAGGTAGCATTTGGGTTCTGATCACTTCTGTTTCTGTATGGGTCCCTGGGTGAGTTCAGGGAGACTCTCCTTATTCAACACATTTGCACTGTGTCGTGTGGGTGTTTATGCAGCTTTGCTGCTCAGAACTCTTTCCAATTCAGGGCACAATTTCTACATCCTGCTTGTCTTATCTCCTGGTGGTGAAGTTCCAGTTTCCAGTCCTTACAGGGTTATTTCTCTCCATTTGGCAGCTTATGTGAAACTGCCACCTGAGAAGTTTGCTCCAAAGAAGCAGGGTGAGGGTGGGAAAGATCTCCCCACAGAACCCAAGAAACTCCAGCTGAACTCTGCTGAAGAGCTGTATGCTGAAATCAGAGACAAGAACTTCAATGCTGTGGGCTCTGTGCTGAGCAAGAAAGCCAAGATCATCTCAGCAGCCTTTGAGGTGAGGCCTGTATCCAGCCATGCATCCCTTGGGCATTTGTGTCACCAGGTAAATCCCAGTCTGTGTTCAGCAGAGCTGTGACTGGCAGCTTGAGCTGTTGCCATGGAGTAATCCCCCAGCCAGAGGAAAAACAGGTAGTCTGCAGCAGCCCCTCCACTCTGTACCCCTGCCCTGGGATGAGAGCAGCTCTGCTTTGACTGCTCTGAATAGGTGTTGCTCACATCTCCTTGGAAGAGTTCTGTAGTATCATCTCTGTTCTGGGGCTTTTTTGAGCCTCACTTTTAAAAGCTTGTCTTGGAGTTTGCCTAAACCACATTTCTGCTTTGTGAGCCTGCAGATCCCATAATAGAAATTCTTTCTTCAGCCTGCAGAACAGTCTGGTGCTGCTTCCTTTCAAAGAAGCCAAAGGTTAATTTTAGCATACTGATCAATTCCACTTAGCTGCTGTTGTTGCCTGTTAACTGAAAAGTCCTTTTCCCTTTGTATTGGCTGAGGATGCAGAGAGAAGACTTTATAAATGTCCAGAGTTTTATTTCTTACAGTGTTATGGCTGGCATGAAAACCAATAGGAATGTGGAAAAGGACAGTTGTCCTACAGGAGGTTTGCCCTCTAAGTTCATGGCAGGCAGCAGTACCTTAACTGTGTGTTCAGCCTCATGGTCTCCTAGTACATGTCTGTTAGTGCAGTGTTAGTGCTGAAGTTTCCAAAGATGGGTTATTCATAGTGGTTGTGAAGAAAAAGAAGAAATGTAAGGAATTGTCAGTGTTAACAGGTGATAATGAAACAGCAGGGTATTGGCAGCAGAGGAGTTCTTACATCGCAGGCTTCATCGTTATCACTCTCCTGCCTGCACTTGCCCACTGAAATCATTCACATGTGAGTCAAATTACTATTTTTATTCCAGGCTGCAGCCCAAATGAAATACAGACCTCTGGACTGCTCTGCCTTGTGTTTCATCAGATCCTTGCTCAGAACCTGGGACATTAGTACAGACAGACAGAGTTAATGCTGGGCTTCTGCTTGTGAGAGATGCAGACCCTGCCAGCCCAGTTCCTCAGCATCTTCCTCAGCTGCTTTGAGGGAAAACTTTCCCCATCTCCAACTGTGTTTGCCCAGAGCTCCATGTTAGGGTTAAAATGAGGTAGTTGGTGTTATTATCTGTACAAGGCCTAACCCAAGCAATGGCTTTCTTTAGGAAAGACACCATGCAAAAACTGTTGGAGAAATCAAGCAGTTTGTCTCACAGCTGCCACACATGCAGGCAGCCAGAAGCTCTCTTGCAAACCACACCTCCATTGCAGAGCTCATCAAAGACATCACCAGTGAGTATTTGTTGAATAATCTCTCTGACTAATTTAACTGTAGCAAGATGCAAGACAGTTGGCTGGACATCATTCAGCTTGCTCCATCCACTGCATCTCTGCTGAAATATTCCATGTAGAAAATAAGCTGTCAGTTGCTGCTGTACTGATTTTCATTCTTTTTCCAAAGCATCTGAAGATTTCTTTGACAATTTAACAGTGGAACAAGAGTTCATGTCTGGAATAGACACAGACAAGGTAAGAAGATAATGACAATCAGTGACTTAAGCCTTAAAAAAAAAGCAGCATATTTCTCTGGGTGGTTTCCATTTGGTTTTTTTTGAGAGGGGAAGCATCTGACCTACATGATGTCTGTCTCTTTTTTGTGTGAAGGTTGTGAGCTCACACGTGTATCTCCTTGCACATTCACAGTGTTTTCCAAGTGACATGCATTGTTGAGGGTACTTGGAGATGGGCTGTACTGTGTCCTTTGCCTGGCTGTGGTTCCTGACCATTGCCTGTAGTGCAGCTGGGGTGCTGTGAGTTGTTCAGGGGCACTGTGTGCTGTGAGGGATCTGTGAAAGATTCAAGACCATTAATCATATTTTTTAACTGTATCAGTCAAAGTACAGCTATTGCCTGTGGAATCAACATGCCTTAGAAAGATGCTGAGTGGGACCAGTGCTGGATCACTGTTTTTCAAGACGTCTTGAGCTGCCTGCAGAGCAGCTGCACACCCTCATTCTTGCTGTTTTGGAGAAAATAGGCAAAACTAAATCTTTCTTTTCAGGTCTCCCAGGCACTTTAAACCAGTCTTTAAATAACAGCTTCTGCTTGTTGCTTGTTTTTTTAATAGGTTAACAATTATATTGAAGACTGCATAGCTCAGAAGCATCCATTAATCAAGATTTTGCGTCTTGTTTGCTTGCAATCCGTGTGCAATAGTGGACTGAAGCAGAAGGTTCTGGACCATTACAAAAGAGAGATTCTGCAGGTTGGGCTGTACCTTTTACATCACTGCATTTCTGAGAAAATCCACATGAAACCCTCAGCTCTTCTGCTTGCATTCTAGACAAATGCATTACAGAGGGCAGTGTTGACTCCCAGTGTGTACAGAAAGCACTGAGGCTTCTGTCTGGGCTGATGACATGGGAGGTGCTTGTATGTGTTTTTACAGTGTGTAGATACAGAGAGGTTTGTGTCAAAGCACTTTTTGCTATCATGACTTAAACACTCATAACAAAAAACGTATTTCTAAATTAACAACTTTGCTTTTTTTTAAATAAAAAAACCCAAAAAAACCAACTTGGATTATTGACATGGAATTAACAGTGAATTCTTCATATTGCAGACTTATGGCTATGAACATATATTGACCTTAAACAACTTAGAAAAGGCAGGACTCCTGAAACCTCAGGCAAGTGGCAGGAACAACTACCCAACAATCAGGAAAACCCTGCGCTTATGGATGGATGATGTTAATGAGCAGGTAAATGGCACCTCAGCAGTGAACATTATGTCTAACGATACAGAATTACGTGCAGAAGAGAAATCCTTCATATTTTTAAATTTTATTTCTGTGGTGCTGTTTTGCAGCATGAAGTAGCACTCAGCTGAGCTCACACTGTGCTCTCCCCTGCAGAACCCCAATGATATCTCCTATGTGTACAGTGGCTACGCTCCCCTGAGTGTGCGCCTGGCACAGCTGCTGGCTCGGCCGGGCTGGCGGAGCATAGAGGAGGTTTTAAAGATGCTGCCAGGCCCCCACTTTGAGGAGAGGCAGCAGTTACCTACTGGCCTCCAGAAAAAGCGTAAGTTTTGCTTTGTTTTCCCATTTTTTTAAAAGGCAGATGCATGTGCGTTAGGCTGGAATGAGGCAGTTGGAAATGAGGGCTGGCAGAGTCCAGGCATCAATCTCCTCTCCCTGCCCCACTGCAGTATTGAACCTACCTACCCCTTTTTTAGCAGAGCTTTCTGGCCTCTTCAAAACTTTAAATCTTACACTTAGCTTGCTGTTAATGCACTGAAAATAGTAGAGTGGTACATTTGTTAAACTTCTTGACAGAGCACCAGAAACCCTAACCTTACACTGTGCTTTTAATAAGTAAGGTTACTTATTGTAATAAGTACCATTCACAGGTCAGTATCACTCCCCCAGGGGTAAGCCTGGGCTGGCAGAAACATCCTGTAACACTCCAGAGGTGGAAGCAGAGTCTGCATTTCTGGGCCCCAGTCTGCTACTCCATCCAAAAGCTTCATCACCACTTCAGCCGCTGTCTTTATTTCAGTTTGAGGTTATTCTGAGTTGACAGACAGGAGATGTAAAACTAAAGCTAAGATAACCTGTAAATTTCTCTGCATCCACAGGTCAGCAAGGGGAGAACCGAGTGACCCTGGTGTTCTTTCTGGGAGGTGTGACCTATGCAGAAATAGCTGCACTGAGATTTCTGTCCCAAATGGAAGATGGAGGCACAGAGTATGTCATTGCCACTACAAAACTGATCAATGGAACAACCTGGATCAAGTCTTTGATGGAAAAACTGGAGCCTGCCCCTTTCTAAGGTCTGTGGTGAGTGACACCAAAAGTGAAAGGCCTGTGTGACACAAGCACTTCAGCTTCTGGTCTCCTGGCACAGCTGCCTGAATGTCAGAGACACAGCACTGGAAGAAGAAGCTCTCCTGAGACCAGCTCTGATGCAGTTACCTTCATCCCTCTCTGCTCCTGTGTTCTGCTTCTGGACCTTCCACCCACTGCTTCTGGAACTTCCTAGTAGACAGGCAGTGCTGGAAGGCACTAAGGATGAAATAAACAAGAGAGATACCTGACTGTGGTCTGAATTGGCAAACAAGCACTGGGGGAGCAGGGATTTGCCCTGGTCCTCTTAGGCAAATTGCTGCTTCCTTTAATTTAAGATTAGTTTTAGTAGGAGGTGAGTACTACTTTTTTACCCTCCTAAGCTGCTGAGGAGGCAGGATGATTTCTGTTCCTGATTTCATACCAGTATCCCCAGTCTGTCTCGCTCTCATATTCCATCAATGCCCTAGATCTGTTCCTAGCAGAGATCTGTACTCAGCAGTACCCAGGATTTGTTTTCCTGCTCATCTTCCTGATGAAAGCCAGGGCACCCGTCCTTCCTGCAGCTTCAGCACATTCACATCAACAGCCAGCAGCAAAGGCCACTGATTTTTCTGACATCTTTGGAAGCTGATTGGACAATGGAATGAGAACTGCTGTAAAGGGGAAGCAGGAACTTTCTTACTGCATAGGTTTAGAAACTTACAGCTCTTGGGTATCCAGAACTAAACACCTGCAGGACCTGCTCAGCCTGTGCTGCACTGCAGGAAGGGGTCTGTTACATCTAATTGCCTCACCACACTCAAGTCCACTGTCCTGCAGGCTTTGGCCAAAGCATTCATTGGGTTTCCTGCAGCAGCACCTAACCTTGAACTGTCCACGTGCACGTACAGAGCACTGACTGAACACGACCAACTGCACCCAAATGACACGAGATGTTTGAGCATTCTGCCCTCAAAAGGCCTCAGTGTGAGATGGCTTGTTTGTCCTAGGTACACCCACCTGGCTCTGGAAAGCTCCTCCAGAGTATGAATGACATCAGTGTGTCAAGAGACACATACAAACACTCCCCATGTGGGACTCAGGCCAAAAATAGCTACATCAGTGACCCAGTAAACAACAGTGGGTTTAAAACAGACGCTTTTTTCACCCCTCCTGTTCAGTTTATAATTTGTGGTACTTGCTGCCACAAGCTGTTGGAGAGCTCAAAATGATAAAATGGAATTTTCCACAGTGTTGGTGACTGGGCCCTTGCTGCTGCTGAGCCAGTGTGTGCAAGAGGCAGCTTCTGGCTCCAGGAGATTCAGCCTTGCAAATGGCTAGAGGCGTGTGTCTGTGCAGCTGAGTGCTCTGCCTCAGCCCCTTCCCTGGACACCTGGCACTTGCTTCAACTCTGGGGCCTGTTTCACACTGCAGTTCACTCTTTAGTAGTTAAAAATAATTTTAAAAAAACCCAAACCACACAAAACAAAGAAAAAATTACACCTCACACCTTAAATTGCTCAGCAAATGGTTCTGCTCTTAGTTACCCTGACTGAAGCATAGCATGTGTCTCAAAAAAAAAAAACAAAAAAAACACCTTTGTTTTTCAAAGTTGTTACAGTTATGACTGTGGGGTTTTGCACAGTTTCTCTCCTTGGAATACAAAAATAAATAAAATAAATCCTTGCACTGTGGTGGCTGTATCCTTCTCCCTCTGTCTGGGATACCTGAATTACTTAAGTTAAAACTATTTTTCTAACATCTGGATGGTTTTGCACTGATTACATACTGTTCTGCCACTTACCATACTACATCAGAAATATTTATGGTATTTCTTGAGTTTAAAAGAAAAACATGTTTTTGATCATCTGAGACTTTCTGCTTAAGGTGGGTAGGCAACTTGCAGACTTGTCTTATAAAACCAAAACATGCTGCAACTTTGACAGTAATGCAAGGAGCAAAAGTGGATTGCCTTGCTCTGCATAATTTTGTAAAGCAGGTAATTTCACAGCATGTAAAATGAAAATTGAAGTAGCTTTGTATCAAAAATTAGATCTTACTGTGCAGAGAAAACCAAGACACAATGTGACTGCAGTCTTAGGAGTGTCCTTGGTTTGGCCCTGAGGGTCACTGTAGTATCACCATTTCCAGATTTTTTAAAATTTTAAAATACCCAACCTCTTAAAAATTAAACTAAACACAAGGAAATTATTAGCAGTGATCAGGCTAGTATGGGAACTAAGGTCATGATGTGTAAAACCTGCCTCATGAGTGACTAAAGGAAACCACACAAAGCAGCAGTTCAGCAGCTCACTTGCCTTTTAACTCAGCCCAGCAAATGTCATTGTTGGTAATACCAGGTCAGACTTACTTTGGAAATAGTTTATGCTGGACACCACTGCTGCTGCCTGGTTTTTTGCAGACTGTAGCCTGCAGCAGCACCACCAAGGAAGAGCCATGGGGACACTCAAACTACACAAAGTCTCTTCCTGGAACTATTCAACAATAACAAGCAAAAAATAACAGCCATCCTGACGTTGATCAATTCTCTGGAGGAGCAATTATTACTTAACAGGCTTCCTGATTATGTTCTGCTTCTGTCTAAGGCCTTGCTGACCATGCGGGTAATAATTTGATAACAAGAGAACCTAATTAAATTAAGGGGCCATTTTCTACATCATAATATCTTTGTAGGTAAGAGATTTGATTTGCAGTACATACTCTTCCTTCTCTTTGCTGTCTGCATTTGCCTGGTTTACAAGCAAAAAAACAAAAAGACCCAAATGCATTACCCAGCCCCCACCCTCCACCCCAAAAGTCTTGCACTTTTCATCTAGCATTATCAGAAAACAATTTTGCAAAAAATAAAAACATAGCTTACCTCCCCCCCCTCCCCTTGCTGCAAGAGTTGTTACACACGCTCCCTAAAAGGTGGGGATGACTTCTTGGGGATGCAAGGGGAAGACAGAGCAGTGGAACCCTGATGGGGCTGTCTCCAGTGCTCACTCTATTGATTTCAAAGCCTGACTCAGTCTGCACAGTTCCATCCTCTACTGATCTGGGATGATCCCCAGCTGGGCATCAGCATCCTCCTCCCCGAGTGGCCCACACTTAAGCAGATGCAGGTTTTTGACCTGGTAACACTAAGCCTTGGGGCTTAAACTCACAAAATCCTGTTGACAAGAGCACCCTGGGGAGGAAAGGAGCTCTCTGGTGTGCTCTGTGCTGCCTGCTGCACCGTGCCAGGGCGCTCAGTCATCCAGTGATTGGTGCTGACCACACCTAGTGCATCAGTCCCTGTGTGGGCTGCAAACACAACCTCATTGCTCTCGAGCCAGCAGAGCAGAAGGGGATCAAACTACAGCACAAAGCATTCAGAAGCCAAAAATTCAAGGGACAGCTGCAGAACAAAACTAGAGAGGAATAGGAACTTTACGAAGTAGAGCCCATCATCTATCTGGGTAAGCAGTTTATTTCTTTATCAACATCTTTTTGAGATAATCAGAAATCACGTAAAGCCTTGAGATAGAACACTTCAGTGCTCTGAACAACTGAGAAGCTGTAGTTGGTTTTAAAATACAATCATTCCTATAATGTATACTTGTGCCTGAGTTTAGAATTAAATGACTGAACTCCTTATTAAGACCAAAAAGTAAACCCTTTATCCCAAGAGCTTTTTAAAAAAATACCCTAAGTGGCAGGATGGAAATGCAGTTTACTTTGTCTGGCTTTAGAATGTTGAGAAGATAAATAATCCTTTTAAGTTAGCATTGTCAGGTTTGGTTTGACATTCCCTTTATGTGCCTGACCACGCGTGTGGATATTTTTGATCAGGCACCGTTATGATGAAAATTAAAAAGATCATGAAAGTTGGAGAGATGATGGAAATTTTTAGCTTCACGGGTCTTCACAGCTTTAAGTCTAAGGAGCCAACAACTTTTGGGAAGATTTTGGCATTTATATTAAACTTACAAATGAACAATCACTTCTAAAAGGATCAGTGTGACTACAAAATACAGGGAGAAGATAAATTCGAAAGCACCTTATCCCATGTCTCCCATGTGAAGGTTATTTTTAACGCGAGATACAAATATTTGCCTGTGCAAACTTGTATTTAAGTCCCACATTCTTAAACAAAAGGCTCTGTCTGTGCCAGTACCTCCATTAGATGCAATTATATTATTAAATATTAATGGTGGCTTCCTTGGAGGAATTGACTGCTTTGATCAGAACACATTGTTGGTAATGCACCATCAGCGACCACACTGAACATGAGGCTTCCTGGATGCAGAGCCACTGACACAGGGGGGGAGGTACCAGGAGCCAGCTGGACCCTGTCAGGGCCTCTTGTCCTTACCCAAACAGCAATGATGTCCTCTGCCTGTGTGTCTGTATTTTAATTTACCCAGTTACCAGTCCTGATTTGGAGACTATTATCAGACCCTGAACTCTTTTTCAACACTGCACAGCTCAGCAACGCTGTACAGGACTCTGACCAAGCACACACAACTCCAACCTGACACAAACAACCTTCTGGGAAGGATGGGTGGCCATCCACCCTCCCAAACACAGCCATTTCTCCCCACAGCTCTGCAGTCTCCTTGCTCAGAAAGACTCACCCTGTCCCCTCTGCTTACAGCCCAGGAAAGAGCAGGGCAGCAGCCAGCCCCGGAGACCCTACCTGCCACAGTGCCAGGGAGAACCATGCCTGACTCCTTCGTCATCCACTTCCTCAAGGTGCTGAAGGAGCTGCTGGCCTTCGTGCTCTTCAGTTACACCGTGCTGGTGGGGGCACTGCTGCTCGCTGGCTGGACAACGTATTTCTTGGTGCTTAAATGAGAGTTCCTCCTGTGCTCCTACAGCCACAGGCTGGCCAGGGGCTGGAGGCTCCTCCATGCAGCTCAGCACACAGGATGGCCATCCCTTCCTGCAAGCGTTTTGGTTTGTTACTGCCTCAATCGTATTTTCTTATGTAAATATTTAAAAAAAAAAAAAAAAAAAAAGTCTCTACATGCATGCACTTTACTGATCGTTGTGGCTCTTTGTCTCTCCTAGACATATGCCCCTGTTCTATGAAATATTTTAAAGCCACCCAGTAGTTTTCTCCTGAGACTCCCAGCCCACACCCCACCTCCAGAGCACCGCAGTCTGCGGAGTGCAGCAGAGGGACCCGACAGGATTCAAACATGAGCAACACCTCGAGCAAACAAGTCCTGCCTTGTCTACCTCTGCCTCATTAAGGGTGTGAAGGCAGAGATACAGTAATTACTTGTAATTTTTTTTTTTAATAACTCCTGGGAAAATGCATTTCAAATCAGCACAAGGTTTCTCCTCCTACAGCTTTATGAGTTACACTTCATGGGGTGGGGGGCACCAACACCACCTTACCCACAAGCCTGTTATTTAATGCTCTTAAGTGTGTAAAGCTTTCCAACAAATGCTTAAAAGCATGGAGCTAGCAGAAAGATATGCCTGTGATACAGCACTGCCTGGCTAAAAATAAACAGTAAACTGGCTTTCTGATTATAGGAATTTCTGGTATATACAAAAATAATAAATTTACCAAGGATGTTCAGGTACAACTATACAGGAAACTTTAGCTCAGGAAGATAGGGATTATCACTAGTGGGGAACTACCCAAAAGCAAAGCAACATCATACACTTTTGAAAACCCAAATGAAACACGGTTGGGGAGCAGAACCTGCGGCAGTCAGTGCGATCTCGGCCAACACCTGTGCTGATGAGCTGGAACGCAGCTGAGGGCTGCTTTCTGCTGAGCCGGACGGCCCCGCCGGGTGCACGAGCCGGAGTACAACCGAGGAACCGGCCAAGTACAGCCTGAGCTGGGAACTCCCGACATTTTTCAGCTCCCAAAGCCCGTGACGGGACCGCGTTACCTGCGGGGCCGGGGCCGGGGTCGGAGTCGCCTCACGCCTCAGCCGCCCTCACAGCTCCGCTCGCGCCGTTCCCGCCTTCGACCAACGGCCGCGGCGCGCGGCGCCACGCGACCCGCCCCACGTGCCCGCCCTCTGCGCACGCGCCGGGCCCAGCCCCGCCCCTTTCACCTCCCGTGCCTCGGGGCCGTGACGTCACTTCCCGCGCGCCGCCCGGTCCCAAGATGGCGGCGGGCAGCCGGTGGCTCCGGAGCTGCTGCTCCCTCCTCAGGTACCGCGGCGGGACCCGGGGTTGCGGCGGGAAGGGGGCCCAAGCGGCTTTCAGGGGAGCCGCGTCCGGCTGCGGGTAACGCGCGGGAGGCGGTTCAGGGAGCTGGAGTCAGCCCCCCGGCCGGGTTCGCTGCCGCCGAGCGCCCCACCCGCTCTCTGTCCCCTGTAACCACGCGAGCGGCGGCCGCAGCCTCAGGAGTGTCCCCAGCTCTGTGGTTCTGCGGCCACAGCACAGCTGGAGTAGCGCCAGGGGCTGAAGGGCTCACACACCGCTGGTGTGGTCTTCTGTACTTTTAATATATGCCACGAAAGAAGGAAAAAAAGGGAGAATTTCAGAAAGTTACCGTGCAGCAAAAACAGTTTAATGCCTGACTGCTGCTCTTCTCTGCTGGAGTAGTTCAGTGGTGCCCTGGAGCCCCCAGGCACTCCCACAACACTGATGTCAGTCAGAACCTCTGCAGGAGGCCCCGAGGGTCACTGGGTGACAGCAAAGTGTCAGCAGTCACCTGCTCACACCACGAATCACCTTTAAGGATGCTTTTTAAGGGTTTTTTTCAGTGTTACTGAACGTTAGCACTGTGTTGGTACCAGATGAGGTAGCTTCCTCTCTCAAAGCACTGATAATGCAACTACTTGAGTTGGTTCTGTGCTTGCCTTCCTTTTTTCACTCATAATTAATCACAGAATCAGCCAGGTTGGGAAGGACCTCAGAGCTCATCAACTCCAACCCTTGATCCACTCCCCCCGTGGTTCCCAGCCCATGGCACTCAGTGCCACATTCAATCTCTCCTTAAAACCCCCCAGGGATGGAGAATCCCCCCCCCTCCCTGGGCAGCAGGGGGAATATAAACAGAATTTGAAAAATCCATTTGCACAGAAGCTCAGTAGAGACCTGGGACCACCTCTAGGTGTTCCTTTCTCCTCTTCACCACCCGTTTCCCACCCCAGAGGGGCTTCTTTCCTGCACTTGACTTTTGTTTCTTGCATTTCCAGACAAAGCTTCCCTGTGGTGTCCAGCATCAGGAGGTGCTGCCTCTCGGGCGTGAGCGGGCGCTGGCACCGAGCGGTGGGCGTGGGGCTGGGAGTGGCTCTGTGTGCAGTCCCTGTGGCAGAGGTAACAAAAAGCATTTTCCAAGCCAGTGCTGACCCTCAGAATTGTTGTTCCTGCTGGGGGACCTCAGGTGTTGAAGCCAGGTAGTTGTCAAGAGATGAGAAGGACAACGTCTTACCCTCAGTCAGACCCTGAGGAAAAAAAAAAAATTAAAAAAAAAAAAAAAAAAATAAAGTGTTGCTCTGTTTGACAGAGGCCAAACCACAGGGAGAATTGGCCTGGTCGCTGAGAGCATCAGGATGGAGGTCAGGGGAATGTCAGGCAAAAAATTCTTGTCTCTTTCAGAAGCAGAACCCCATCTCCCTCAGTAACGAGGCGCTGATTAAACGAGCAGTTTCCTTGGTAACAGACAGCACCTCCACACTCCTCTCCCAAACAACCTACGCCCTGATTGAGGCCCTGACAGAGTACACAAAGGTGAGCAGAGATCACACACTTTGCTAGCAACTCACTCCTGGAAACCCTGAGTCATCTGGCAAAACTGCACCTGTAAAACAGCACTTGAGCTGGACTTTGATTTTTTAACGAGTTTTGACAGAGGAGGTGGGGGAGGTTCAGGTCCCTCAGGAGCAGTGGGGTGGGGGTTACTGCTCTGCTACACCAGATGCAGATCTTTAGCTTTGTCAGGTTGCTTGAGCTTACACAAAATGACTCAGAAATGGGGCTAAAAACTGATAAAAGTTACTGGACACCTCTGTACAGATTAAGTGGGATACACCACCCTCTGCTTCTGGGTGTTTTATTTACTTTCTGAGCCTATTTCTAAGGCCATGAGGTTGAGTTTCATCAGAAGAATGGAGTGAGGCATATTTAAGTTTGAAAGACTTAAATATGTTATATTTATATTTTAATTTATAAAAATATATATTTTTTAATTTTCGTTTTAATTTTTATTTATATAGATATTTATATTATATAGATATAGATATAAATCTATCTATATAAATTATAGATATTTATATAGATATTTATATTTATATTTATTTATTATTTTTATTATTTTATATTTTTATATTTACATTTATATTTTAATTTTATAAATAAATGCCAGCTTAAACATTTGCATTCCAGTTTACTTCCCAATTAGTCTATCAAGTATTTAAAGAGATGCTGTCCACAGCATTACTGTGGGCAGGCAGCAAAGCTGTCAGTGCCTCCAGAATTGCAGTGAACCCAATAACAAAGCACCAAAATTCAGCAATTTTTGCTAATTAGCAGCAGTTAACACTGTGACACCCTCAGAGATGTACAGATTGCCAGGTAACTGTGTGACATGATTCCTCTGCAGGCAATTTATACCTTGGTGTCTCTCTACAAGCAATACACAAATATCCTGGGGAAACTGAATTCAGAAGAGGTGGATGCAGTCTGGCAGGTGGTGATAGGAGCCAGAGTTGATGTAAGCAGCCACCTCCCTTCAGGCAGCAACCTGCCTCTTCAAAATGCTTGGAAACTTCTTGTCTCACTTGCTCACCTTGTCACAAAGGTGCAGAATGAAGAGCAGTCAGATGCTGTCACATCCAGATAATTAATGAGTCTTCTTTTGCCTCCAGATGACAACAAAACAGCAGGAATACCTGCGGCTGGAATCCAGCTGGATGACAGCAATCCACCTCTCAGAGATGGCAGCAGAAGCTGCCTATCAATCAGGTGAGCTCAGGATGAGTTTCTTGCAGCCAGTGCCTGTTCTTTAGAGATGCTGAGAATTTAGCTGCTTCTCTTGGCTACAGGTCCAGCAGAAGCCTTCTGAGAACAAGGTCTGGAAACTTCACGTGGGGTTTAGATCATGAGCAAGGGTGCCAAAAACTGCTGGAGGGAAGTGTCTGGCTATTTTTAAATGCAGTGTTGAAACACAGAAATAAAGCTACCCTGGGGGTCCATCAGGTCTTTCTAGCTGGATCTACTTTTATTAAAGAGGGAGAACATTTGCCTTTCACTCAGAAAAGAGAATAATTTTGGTCTTTCCTCCCTGCATATAGATTTTCACCACAAGTGTAGAGACTTGATGGCTCCAAGGTTGAGTTATGGGTTGGCTTATGGTAAATCAAAAGTTATTGGAGCAGAGAAGGGGAGGGAGGCACCCAAACTCTGTCAGTGCCTGAGACAGACACAGAATCTGTAGGAGCATGGGAGGGGGAGGGATTCCCAGTTCAGTGCTGTCACTCAGACATGAGATCAGGCTCTGGATGGGACCCACTTGGGTGGGAAGAATTCAAGGGGACAAAAACCCTCAAAGTGGGCACAGTGTTTGAGGTGTATGAACAGGAGACACATTTAGTTTTAATCAAGCTAAACACCTCTCCAGGCAGATGATAAATATAGACAATCACTTAATTGAAGGTTTACCAAGTGCTCCTCCAACCCAGTGTATTTCTGACACCTCAGGTGCAGACCAAGCCTCAGTGACAGCCCGAAGCCACATCCAGCTGGTGAAGTCACAGGTGCAAGAAGTGAGGCAGCTGTCCCAGAAAGCAGAGACCAAGCTGGCTGAAGTTCAAACAGAAGAGCTCATAAAAGCTCACGGGGAGGAATCTTCATTGCCACAGGGTGTTTTAGACAATATGGATGCAGATGATGACCCTTACCTTCGGGAGGACTGACAGGAATTGAAGCCTCACCACAGAACCAATCACAAATGGAAGGATCCCAAACTCTGAAGTGTGGCATAGTGGAAAACTACTGAAATAAGCCTATGATTCCATGGTGGTTTTTTTTTTTTTCCCCAAACAGGATTGCTTTACAAATCAAGTATCTGAAAGGCCTTGATGTTGTTTGTAACCTATCATGTTTGTAATACTTAGGGATTCAATTATTTAAATGATGAACTATGCAAATGTGACAACTGCTATCAAGGATAGCTTGGTCATTGTGTCTGCCAGGAGGGTCCTGTGGCTCCTTTGATGTGTTTGTGAGAGCTCTCTTAGAGGTATCAGCCAAAGAAGTGTATTTAAAAGTTTGTTCTTTTTAACTTGTGAAGTGAATGATGTCTGTTAGGAGATACCTTTATTAAACTGTGCAGAAGCATCTCCTGAGTGTGCCTCTTGGGTAGGAGATGAAAAGTTTTCTGAAAAGTTTGTCACAGAGCTGAGTGGTGGCTGCAGCAAGTAACATCTAATTGCAGTCAGCAAAACATTTGCTGGAGAGCTGAAAACCTCCAGTGGAGTTACCCAGGCTTCTCTGTGTGAACTTCTGCAGCTCAGTCCAGTGACATCTTTCACCACTGGTAGGACACTTTGCATCCCCAGGAAGAAGATTTGATTTTCAAGATTCTGTGGTTATAAACAAAGTCATTGTGGCAACTGCTGTGAACTTCTTTGCAAAGCAGGGAGCCAAAGTGAGTTTTTGATATTTTAATGCTTTCCAGCACAAATTTCAGGAAATTTATGCTCTCTTTTTGCAAGCTTAATGTTTCACTGCAGGCTTCAAAACCAGAGGTGTCTTTCACTGTTCCATTTCCTAACTTGCTCACTTCATGTGAAATTCACAATATCAACTGTTTAGACAATGACAGCTTAAACTGAGACTGCTCTGTAGAACAGCATCCACTAGGCCATTGCCACTGCAGATGTGAGTCAGGTAATCACCATTCATCAAGTTTTTGTAAGAAAACACACATTACAGGTTTTTCACCCCAAATACCTGCACAACATCTGTACTGAGGTTGCTGTAACTAAACTGAGCCTTGAGTCATGCTTGACTAGGAGTTTTTCAGCTGTAGCATGAACTTTGCTGTGTCTCACTGTGCCTGCCTTTTGAGCCAATGCACCCTCAGCTGCACAGCACTCTACATTTACAGATTAAATAGTAAAGGAATTAAGAAGCCACCTTTCCTTCTTCCTGCTCCTCACTGGGTGCTGCTGTTCCAGGAGTTGGGAAACACGGATTAGGGCTGGATCCAGCACTATTAAAAAAATAAAACAAACTAAAACAAACACACAAAAAAACCCAACCAACCAACCAAAATAAATAACAACCAAGCAACACTAACACAGGCAGATTATTTGCAGCAGTGACACAACTGCACCCTCTAAGCCAGCTGCTCCAGGGTAGCCTCTGACCACAACTGCTCCAGTTTGCTACAGGCTGCAGTTTAAGCACAACTGCCAAGCCAGTGACTCAAATGCACACAGAGGTTGTGCTCCTCTCAGGATGCCACAAGAACTCTCCTCAGATGCTGTGTTGCAGAGACACAGCAGAAGACACACAAGCACTGCTGCCAGTCTCCCCCTTTCAGAGCCTGCTCCCAGCCCCCTTGCTGCTCCACTTCTCACTCTATGCCCTGCTCCTCTCCCAGGCTGTACCCACACACCAAACCCCCAGACAGGACAGGAACCAACTGGTCAGTGCAGTCAAGTCACAGTGAGAGTGAGGAGCACAAGTGGCTCCATCTCACCTCCAAAACAGGGTGGGAAAGAGTCCCACACCTTAAATAGCACAATACCCCTAAGCCCACAACACACGTGCCATCACACTCTGTATCATGTTACAGATTGGCATTTGGAATCATCTCATGGCTCAGAAAAATGCTGCCACAGCATTGTGTGTTCACAGGGTACCATGGTACCTGTCCTGTCCAATCTCTTCTTTGGAACAAGCAGCAGTGCCCCAAAACTCACTTTTACTGCTGATACTCAGGCCTTGTTTACACACCCAACATACCTGAAAGTATGTGTAGACAGTTTCTCAGCTCTAACACAGATAATTAATCCCTGTCAGGGCTGTGGTGAGAAGATGCAGTACCAGCTTGCACAAGACCCTACTGAGGATGTACACACACACACAGGCTCACCCTTGGAAAAACATTTTTTTCAGGCAAACACCTACTCACATCTGGCACAGGAACAGCTCGGGTGAGTGGTAACTCCTGCCACAAGAGCCTGGGTGACACCAGAGGGCTCAGCAGGGACTACACCAGGTGCTTCAGAAAACCAAGGCAGCAAGAGATGGAACAAGGAAAGGAGCAGCCCTGCTGCCAGGAGTCCCTCAGCCTGAGGTGACACAGCACTGCAACACCACACTGGAAGGTGAGCAGCCAGCCTGCCCCTAATGCTCATCACACCTCTGCTCTCAGGATATCTGTCTCTCAGTTTGCAGTACAAGAAACCACCTCCTGAATGTTCTTCTCAGGCACCTCCAAAAGCTCCCACACACATCTGTGTGGTGAGCACTGGGCAGCTGGTACTGGACAGCAGTGACACCAGCCCAACACTAAGTGCTCTGATTTCTGTAATCACACTCTTCCTTTTACTTCTTCCTTAAGCTTTCAGGCTGCTTCCTGCTCACAAACAGCACAGCAGCTTCTCACCTAGCAGCAAGACACCCTGAAGCTGGTAAGCTATGTAAAAGGGTCACCAAATCGCAGTTTCATATTTGGTCTTTCCTCAAATTAGCAGCTCCAGCCCACTCACAGATTAATCACTTCTGCAGCAACACTTCTTGCCTGGACAGGGGCAGCAACCAGTGGCTGCTCACAGAAAAGGAAGTGGCAAGCTTCCATTGCCACATAACCTTCTCTGCTTCAGTATCAACGACTCCTGAATGCAAATGCTCAGCATTCTCTGAGCTTTTGGTTCCCTCAGCTTTCAGGAATACTCCTATGAAAACACTTTTCAAAACTGTATTTTATTTATTCCCAACATTACAACAGCAGCAGAACACTTCCCACACAATGTGAAAAGCTACAGCAGCCACTGTAACTACCACCATGATTATTCAGGACATACTTGATCCTCTCCAACCCAATCAGAAAGTGTTTGTGCAAAAACTTCCAGTGCAAATAAACCTGTAATAAACTCCTGGAAAATCCAAACAGCCTGAGCTGGAGCCCAGACCCTTGGATCATTATGCTGTGTTAAGGCAATACATTTTTGAGGCTTTTTTTTTTCCCCTCCCTCCAATCCACTCCCCTTCTCCTGCTGTCCAGTAGGACCTGTGGGATTGCTGGCCTGGGACAGCAGAGTTGCAGTGTAGCGGCCTTTCTTCTACCCTTTCAAGTAACTTCAAGTGCTCTGTCACTCATTAGTCATCATCAGCCTTCCCACACGAGACTGAATCTGCCTGGTAGTCAGACACCAGCCTTGGTGTTGCAAAGCCTCCATAGCTGGTGGCCCCTCACTCACGTCCCTGTGGTAGATGTGACTTCCCCTGGGTCCAGTCTGGGAGGAACTGAGCCAAATCCCCTACACCACATCCCCACCCTGTGACAGTTCACCTGCTCCAGTAACCCAACAACAGAAAAAAGACTTACAGTAAAACAACCCCCTAGGGCTCAAGTACAGTCTGTTAGTAGAGGATACGTTTCTACCACAACCCGATTTTTAGTTCCAGTACCCTGTGTCTGTCACCAGTCAAATTCCTGCTGTCCTCTCCTCATCAGTAGCTCCTCTTCCAAGCCCCTCTGTAGCTGTGTGTTACTGACACTGCACACCTAATGCTCTCATCCTTTACCAGCGTCCACATGATCCACATCTCAGTCGGGTTTAGCTTGTGCACAATCATCAGCCCTTTGTACAAGCAGGGATCAAAAGGATTGAAAGGTCTCTGGATCCCGAAAGTCTTAAAGCCAGCGTGGTTCTTTGGGGTCACTGCCATCTTTAACAGGCACATTCCTACAAAGACATCATCTATTGGGAAGAGCTCCGTGCCCTCTGCGGTGCTCTGGAGGCGGCGCACTGTCTCTCTGGACATCACGTAGCCCCCTCCGCCCGCGTAGAGGGGGTAGAAGGGGGCTCTGTACATGGATTCTGGAATAAAGTATTTGACCCTGGTGTTCCTGATGGGCCGGGCGTTGGCGATCACATCCCCAACAAAAAGATCCTGTGCGGGGTCCAGCTCTTGGAGGAACTCCACGATGTTGTACGTGTTGACAAAGACGTCGTCGTCGCCCTTCAGCACGAAGCTGGCGTTCAGACAGTCCTCCATGAACCAGCGGAGGAAGTGCAGCTCCTTCAGGGTCAAGTTGAAGAAGTTGTCAACAAAATCCCACTGCACAATGTCATCAAACTCCTGGCTCTCATACTCCAGCAGCTGGTGCAAGGGCTGCACCTGGATTTTGGCCTCCGAGCGCCCCAGGAGGAACACCAACCTGACCTGCTTGCCGCCGATGGACCCCTCCTTCCCCCAGGTGTTCCTGATTGCCACCCGGCGGTCTATGTTGATGGGGGAAGACTTGATTGCCAGCAAGAGGAAAGTCTCTTTGCTACACCTGGAAGGTTTCAGCAGGACCGAGAAGTTCCGGCAGTGCCTGTACGTGAGGAAGATGCGGTGAAGCTCTGGGAGGGCGAGAGAGGAATTGGCCAGGGTCAAGTCTGGCAAACACTTGCTGGGTTCAGCGTTCTCCATGACCAAAGGTTTCACTTTAGGGTTCTCTACATCCACTTTCTGGTTCGCTGACGACGCTGCCAACTTTGCCTCTTTCTTCACGTACAGAACCCAGCCCAGCAGCGTGATTGACAAGGCGTAAAGCGCGAGGCTTTTAATCCTGGGATACATGGCAAGCTCCGGCCCGGAACCCCGGCCCTGTGCGGGCAGAAGAAGAGAACCCGTTTGGGCACCGGCCCCGACACCCGCCGCGCTCCCAGCCCGCAGCCACCGACCGCAGGACCCGGTCCAGGGGAGCCGCCAGGACCGGACTCGGCGCTTCCCCTCGCCGCTGTCTCTCGAGTGTCACCAAGTCCAGGTGCTGCCGGCGAGGACGGGAGCGTTGTGACAGCTGCTCGAAAACCCCGGGGGAGCCGCCAACAGCCTCGCCCCAGGGAGAGCCGGCCCAGCTCGGGGGGCGGAGAGCGGGCTGGGAGCCCGGTGCTGCGCGGTACCGCCCGTAGCCCCGGTACAACCCATACCCACCTTCCCCGGGTCCGCAGAGCCGCCGCGATCGAGACTTACCGGGAGCCGCGACCGCGATCTACCAGGAGCTGCCCTCGCTCCGGCACCTCCCGAGGAGACCGAACCGCCCCGGCCCGGCCCCGGCCCCGCCCCCCCTGCGGGACACGGGGCTGGCACCAGGACTGGGGCAACGTGTCCCAGGCACGGCACACCGGCACCGGGCACTGCACACCCCGGGCACTGCACACCCCGGGCACTGCACCCCCGACCTTGCACACCCCACATTGCACACCCAGCCCTACCACCCGCACACCAGCACCCGGCACTGAGCAACCACGAGCCCCCGTGGCAATTCCCAGCTAAACCAGGGGCCAGGCAGTGTCCCGGCGGGGTTTATTTCCCACTCACACTTTTGCTACAGCCACATTACTGGGTCTTCCCTGCTGCCGTGGTCTCACTCTCCTGGCTCTGGGTGGCATCTGCCAAGGGCCACCGGAGCAGCTGCATCTGGAACTGAACTGTCAGAGGCACCGGCTCGAGCACTTCACCCTCCTCCGGTTCAGCACAGACTGTGTTTTCCCTTTTTCCTGTGGAAAGAAGTGCTTTGGAACTTCATGGCAGAGTAAGTCAGCATCATGGCAGAGTAAGTCACCTTCCAGGCAGCAGTGTGCAGGGGGATGCCCACTGCACCACCACTGACTTCCGGGCCCTGAGGGAAAATCTGTCTGAATATGACTTCAGATAAGAAGCCCAAAAAGCATCTGCAAGCATGCAATGGGGCTGGGTGCAATTTCACTTTTTGTTGTTAAATTCATTCGTAAGCCCTAGGGAAAAAAAGATAAAGATGCAGAAATAAATAATTTCAGGGATCCTGGAAACTAGTGTGGGATAAAATGAGACCTACGTGAGAATACTTCCAAGATGTCCTTCCATGTCAGGGCAAAGTGAGACAAAGCTTGCTGCCTTCCCTCTTTGAGCTGCCTGGAAGGGCTCCCAATCCCTTTGAGAGGACTTATTATTTGTGTGCATTTGCTGAGGGAGGGATGCAAATCAGCCCCAGCTCCTGGCTGCCAGCGTGTGGGTCCCTGTGCAGCCTGAGCTGCACTGAAGCCCATCCCCAGTGCTTCAGGCCACGGCCACCACCACAGCTCCACGGTGGGTCCACTCTACACAAGGTGATAAGCAAGTTCCAAGTGACTACAGTGTGGTTTGGTGACTGCTGGAGCAGCCAGGGTTCACAGACATGCAGCAGCACTCAAGCAGCCCACCTGCCCCCACAGCCAGGTTGTACTTTGAGCCCTGAGTCACCAGGGAGCACAAGGCCACGGTGCTGGGGGTAGCAAGGTGTGGGGGCAGCAAATCTTCAGGCACTACCTCTTTGCAATCTGCACTTGAAGATTGCAGCAACCTGGGGAGGTGGTCAGCCAGCTGCCACCTGCACAGGCATAAGGAGACACCAAGCCAAGTGCTATCTCAACCATTTATCACTCTGGGTCCCCTGCGTCACCAGTGGCTTTCTGTGCAGCCACCACCATCTGTGGCCACACAACATCCTGCAGATGGGCTTCTTTCTCACTTAGGCTGAAGAAAAAACCTCTATCATGCACAGTGACCACAGGTGCTGAGATGGAAGGGGAAGTAAAAAATCACCACTGCTAAACTTCAGTGGCATAGCAGCAGCCCCCTGCTTCAGCAGCAGCCTGAGCACACACAGCAAGCACACAGCTTCTTGTGGGGAACAATAATTCAAGTTTTTTCCCTCTTCTCAGGTAGCTGGAAAGGCCATCAGGCTTCCTCAAGTACAGACACAGCCCAGGGCTGTGAGATCCTCCCTAAAGAAAGGGACCTTGCCATGAGTGACTGTACATGGATAGATCTCTTGGGAAATGGGATTAATTGCTCTCTTAAATCAGTGACTAAATCTCATGTCAGAGCAGGGACACAAGGCTCCTTTGGTAGCTCCAAGTGGTGCTGGGGCAGTCTGGCCTGCTCAGTGCTCTCCTAGACCTGTGAACAGCTTTTCAGAGCTGTCCTGCCACCCCCTTCCCTCCCCCCCCCCCCCCCAACTTCCTCCTGCTCTTCATTATCCCTTCGATGTGCTGGCACTGCTGTTTTTGCAGTCAAAACAAGAATGCTGGAAAAATAACCTGCAAGAGGCAGGGTGAGGTTTGTCTCCAGTGGTTTAAGCACTCTGGCTCAGCAGACCATGAGCTCTGCACTGGGGAGGCAGGAGACACCCCTCAGGTGACAGGGTGGCCTCAACATGGGGGACAGCATTCTGGGGGTGTTCCCAGCCCCACCATGGGGTGGCTTGGGCATCTGAGGCTCCCTGGGCATTTCATCTCTTCTGCATCTCATCCCTAAGCCCGAAAGAACAGTAATCCCCCCTGCAAAGTGCTTTGGGATGAGAGCTGGAAACGGATGAGGACCTCATTATGCCTCCCAGACAGCACTCCACCCAGCTCAGCCTCAGCCCACACCACTGCCCACATTCAGCAGCCGAAGCTCAGCGGGCAGCACCCCAAAAAATCTCCTCTCCCCTCCTCCTCTGGCCCGCAGAGCTGGGCTCCCAGCACAGCCCACCCTCGGTGCCTGCTCACTGCTTCACCAAGGTGTCCGGGCGTGTGTCTAACCCCGCAGCCCCCGCAGTCAATGGCCGCATTCACAGCCCCGGGCTCAGGATGTGAGTAAGCACCGGGCTCGGCAGCGCTGGCAGCGCGGTGGGGACCTGCGGCTGCCTCCCGGCCCGGCCCCGACGCTGTTTGCCCTCACACACACAGCTCTCAACCCAGCCAGTTCCAGTCTCCATCACCTTTGGCAGACACCGAGCTTTTCCTGCTGGCCTGATTTGCTCTTTCTGCTTTCGGTTTTTTGCTCTTGTCTTTGCCTTTTTTCTTGTCCTGAGGAGAGAGATGTTTCCATAGTTAGGCTGTGTTGAAATTCACAGCCCCACGTTCAGTCCAGCATGTGGGCTCTGCCACTGAGATTTAAAGGGGGAAGGGGTGAAGGGAGGCAGGAGCACAGCGGTGGGACTGCTCAGAGAAGAAAATCTAGGAAACAGAAAGTGTTGGTACAGCTGGTGAGTGTTGCCATGCTGAGAGAGAGAGAGAGAGAGAGAGAGAAAGGGCACCAGAGGAAGTACACACAAGTGGTTACTTTCACATTCTCAGTTGGAAAAATAACCTCATCGATTTTCCTGGCCCACAGAAAAAGAGTACTCATTGCAAATATCAGCATTAAATAACAATATTAGTTGTGTTTAACGATGCTTAGGCAGGATTATTTCAGCCTTATTTTATGGAGTGGAAAGCTGAGGGATGGACAGGAGGGATGCCTGAGCCAGCTAGGACACACTATTTACCTTCTCCTCCAGACTTGGTGGCTGCTCAGTGATCAGGACCCCAAAGTCACACACAGTTGCCACCAGGTCCTCAGTGGCCACCAGGGTCTCCAAGGTCACCCTCATTGTGCCCAGGGTCTTCTGAATGGGAGGGTCGCTGCGGAATTCACGGGGCTTTTGCTTTTTCTTCTTTTTCTGCTTTTTCTCCTTTTTCTCCTCTTTGGGCACAGGACCCTACAGGACACCAGCATGGGGACAAAGCTCATCAGAGGGCTGGGGTCCCTTTACCAGACAGCAAGCAACCCTAACCCAGCCCCTTACCCACCACTGCATCCAGACTGAGATGTGTGTATATCAGCTTCTGCCTCCCTCCCACAGTAAGGGGGAACTTTGGTGAGAGGTCTGAGGTGACAGGGACATTCTCTGACTACACCAAACTGGCCCAGAAGAAAGGCCCTCATTCCTCCACCATCATCTTTGCAGCTCAGATGAGTTTGGATGTTGTTCTCCCTCAGCACCCTACCTTGGTGCTGCCTTTCCGTGGCCCCTTTTTTGGTTTCTCCTTCACGACTTCATTTTCTTCTGGGTCAGAATCAACAGGCCAGGAAACCACCTGCCCGGAGAGAGAAGCTGGTGCTGCAGGCTCTGGGACACCCAAGAACCCTGGCCCAGGGTCAGTGTCATCCCAGGCTGCCTCCCAGAGGGAACACAATACATTGCTGGGTCTCCCAGCAGCTTTTTCCATCCAGCTCTGCCACACACTCACCTTCTCCTCCACAACTGAGACAACTGTTCCTGCTGCCAAGTAGGACTTCAGCCCCACCAAGTCCTTCACAACGTGCTCCTTCCTGTAGCTGCAGTCGATGGTTTCTTCCCATGGCATTCCAGGAGTGGCAAACACCTTTGCTGCACAGGGACACAAAAAAGGTCTGAGGAGAGACCTCTTCTTACTGAGGACAGAAGGACCCCTGGGACACAAGTGGTGCCAATTTATTATCCACCAGCCACAGTAACAGCCCAGCTGCAGCCCACACTGAGAAGCATGACCTGATGCCCCCACATGCCAGGAAGAGCCATAAACTGAGCAGTGGGACAGGGGATTTGTAATTCCTAATTACCAGAGTGGGCCTTGGACTCCACCGTGGCTGCAGGCTCCTGTGGGCTCCTTGCTTCTTCTGTGTCTTGAGCAGAGCTGTCCATATCCAGGGTGGCCACCACAGGACTCTGATGGATTTTTGTATCCTGGAATAGAAAGGGATCTCTTGGCAGGGCCTGTCTGGTTGGGTTTGCATCAGGACCAGGGGGTAGAGCTGCTTCTGAAAGCCCACTCCCCAGCCCACCCTCATCATGGGAAGAAGGGGCATGAGTGCTGAGGAAGGGGTCTGCCAGGAAGGGTCCATTAATGCACTCCCACATACAGTGGGCTCCCCAAAAGGGACAGGGAACGTGGCCAGCAGGGTCTTGTCCTGCCAGATGTGGCCACATGTGAACTCTGTCCTTGGTGCTGCTGCTGCCCACACAGCTCCATTACAAATAATCTCACTCTTCAGCCTGGAGGTGAAGTCCCCCTTGCTGTGGTCTGACACGGCCTGTTGCTTTCAGGAGCACAAACCTCAGTGCTGCTGCTGTCCTGGATCTCCTCTCCCTCTGCAAACTCGTATGTCACACAGTAGCTGTAGGTGACCACTGAATCCTTGGAGCCATCCTCCAGCTGCTCACAAGGAACAGGGACTCCCTTGATTTCCCCAATACTCACAACCACTCGTGCTTCACTCCTGATCAGCTCTAGAAGGAAGACAATCTTTCTAAGAAGATGCAGTGTGCTCCTTCTAGAGCAAGAATGGTACAGAGCAAGTGGAAGCCCCCAGGACCCCACATCCCACCACCTGGCATCCCTCCCTGCCACCCTATGCTAAAGCTGTGACAAGCCACTGCCACATGGGGTCACCCCAAAGCCATGCAAACATCTGGCTTGGTTGCTTTGCCTCCCCAATTATCATTTTAGACTCCAAAGAGCACAACCAGCCCATAAACTCTTTGAGTAGGGGCCATCAGGAGGGGCTTCCCACCCTGTGTGTCTCCAGTCTCCTGCTGTCATCCCAGCTGGGGATGTGCCACACTGTAGAGGTGGCACATGCTTCATGCAGACAGAGCAGCAAAGATGTGAGCATCCTCCCCATCCTGAAGTACTCCTCTTTCTGGAGCTCCAGAGGGAAACACAATCTGAATCTGGATGGTCTCCAGATGGCAAAGATGGGAGGAGGCCACGACATGAAAGCAATGCTAAGATTAGCTTTTTCCTGCAGTCTTTGGACCTCATTAGAGCTAAAATTACCTTGATTACTACTTGTACTAGTGGGGTAAAAAGGCACACAGAAAGATCTCCATTTGAGGAGGGGCAAGAAGGAAGTCAGTACTGGAACCAGAGTTTGCCCTGATGATTCCTACCTCAACCACAAGGAAACCACCTCCCCAATCCCAAGTTCAGCATGGAGAGGTTCAAAGGCAAAGGCTCACCTGGCTGCCCTGCCAAACCATGGAACTGGTCCCGCTCCTCAGGCTCTATGTGGATGTCATCAAGGATGAAGAGCTTGGGCAGGCTGTCCACAAGGAAGCCTCTGTACGTGGGAATGAGAGCCAGGGGGTTCCCTTGGAGCAGCAGGATGCGGAGCTTCTGCAGACTGGAGAGCTGGGAGACCAGATCCAGCAGATCCGTGAGGCTGTTATAGCTCAGGTCAAGGGAGACAAGATTTGGCCTAAGGAAAGAACACAGAGAAAAGGGTAAACAAACAGCATCCACCTGAGGATAGAGAGGTACTGCCCTGGGTTGTAAAAGAAGTAAGTATTACGTTTCCCCAGCACAAACTGGGTCAAACTGGGAAATCCAATGGAACAATCTCAAGAAACAACCCTGCCAAAGGGCTGCACTTTCCTAACACGGGGTCATCTGTTCATCTGCCCACCTCCCCTTCAGAATCCCACATTCACCCTGTGGCATTACCAGCAGTTTGCAGTGAGGTACTTGTCCTGCCAGGGGCTGCACAACCTGTTGTATCCCAGCCCCAAGTGCTGCAGCTCTGGAAGAGGCTGAGCACACAGGTCCTGCAGATCAGCCACAGCATTGCAGCAGAGCTCCAGAACCTGCCCAGGACAGAGGGAACAACAAATACTTTGCAATAAGCTGTTCCTGGCACTATCTTTGAGCTGCTCAACTCATGCTGTGTTCCCAGACAGGACCTTCCTCCTCATCCTGCTGTCACAAGGCATCACTTGCTCACCTTCAGTGTCTGGGGCAGGTTAGCTGAGGTGATCCTGCTGATCAGGTTGGTACTGAGGATGAGCTCCTCCAGCTGCTCAAACTGCAACAGACCCTCATCCACCTCCTCCACCTGTAGAGAGCTGGGTTTGTCCAGTGTGTCCTTGAGCCACCTCGTGGCCAAGGGGACAGGGACTTGTAGTGTTGATCCCTGTGACACATGGGTAACATGGATTGGTGCCACATGCCAGGTAGGATGGGGGGCAGCAGCTCTACCCCAGCTGCAACAGTGGCATCTGTGAAGACCCTGGGGTGGGGAAGGTGTCCTTTTCTCAGGATGTTTTCCCTCCCTACGGGAAGATGTGGTTCCCTGGCCTGGTGCTGGGTAGCTTTATGGTCTGCACTTACTTCCTTGCCAACGATCCGTAGGGACCTGATGAGCTGGAAGAGGCTGGGGCCACGGACAGCTTTGGGTGTCAGCACAGCCACTTCCCTCAGGTGCTGATCCTGGGGGTTGCAGCCTGGTGGCAGAGCCCAGGGGCTGTGCTGGTCCCTCAGCAGCTCCATCAGTGCCTCAGGGCTCTCCTCACCCACTCCCACAGCCTCCTCCTGCCCTGCTGTGGCTGCCCCCAGCCCGGGCTGATCTCTGCAGAGGCTCCTGAGTGCATCCCAGCGGGACCTGTTCTGCAGAGAGGGGAGAAAAAAAAAAAAAAGAGGTGGTGACAGCCCCGCAGCCCACAGCTCCCCCCTGGCTGTGCCCACCAACCCCCTACCCAGCTGCCAAGGCCACAGGGGAAGTCCTGCAGAGCCAGGCACCGCAGGTGCTCCCGAAAAGCAGCAGACACACTGCAGCAGCCACGTCCTGCCATCCAGCCCAGCAGGGCACTGGAATCCCCTGGCTCAGCAGCAGGAGTGCCTGTTGCTAGGAGATGGCAGGGACGCGGATACCCCGGGATCCTGGGACAAAGCTCCAAAAGCAGAGCCATGGAGTGAGCCTGGAATGGCACCGAGCTCGCCGGGTTGGGAAAAAATCCCTGGTTTTCTGCATCTCCCCTGGATTCTGGGGGCTGTTGCCCACCAGGGAAAGAGAAGGTGGCCTAGTGCAGTGTTTGCAGGGTCAGCCCTGTCCCCTGGGCAGGGATTTGTGGCATGGCATTTGCTATTTCACTTATCCACATCCTGAGTGTCACCCAGGCTTTGGGGAGGAAGCAGTCAAGTTCTCAGCTGGAGAAGCTCTGCTCTTCACTTGCCTGCAGGGCACGGCAGCAACTGCAGCCCAAGGCCATTGGAAAACAAAGTTCAAAGCTAAAAATACACATGGAAAATGGTAGATAGGTCCTAGGAACAAAAGGCACAGCTCTGTCTCAGGTCAGATTCAGGTCTCCACGTTCCGAGGTTTATTTGCTTTTTCCAGCAGAAGGTGTTGAGTCAATGGCTAGAAAATCCACTTCAGGGAATCTACAGAGCAGAACCTGTGGGCAAAACTTCACCAAATGAATCGCAGGTGCTCCGTGGCATCTGGTGGCTACGTGGTGGAAAGCTGAACCTCCACTTGGGTTGGGTTTTAGAGGACAGATGTCAATCTGCTCCCTTATCAGCCAAGCAGCTTATCACAGCTGTGTACAGATAGGAAAAGATGTGCAGAGCATGCACACACCAAGAGACAGGGCTAGGGTGGAGTAGAATAACCAGGCAAACTGCCATCCTCAGTAGAAAATGAAGTCAAATTTTTGAAAAAGCATTACCAGTGGTTGAATCATGTTTTCTGGGAAAGCCAAGCTGTAAGAATGCTGCTTCTCTTATCTGTATCACTGCTACAAATAACTGGGCCCCACTGCCATCAATGCTGCACAAAGAGATGTTCCCTGCTCTCAGAAGACCACCAGCTGCAACTCCCTGTCCATCCTTGGCTGCACCCATCAGGAGCAGCTGGAAGGGGACTGGCAGTGCTGGCTGCCCAATGTTCTCTTGGATGTGCAAGCTCACACACCTTCCACATTCCTTGCAAGGAACCATCAGGCAGCAACTGGCCACTAAACTCCCTGCTTTTTGGGTGCTTCCAAACAAGCAACCCTTCAATATCACTCTTCTGCCTGAAAGAACCATCTGTACTCATCTTTGTCCTAAAGAACATCACAGAGAGTCATCATTTTACCCCCAAATAAAAACAAAAACCTTAAATTAAAAAAGCATCTGCCAGACCTGTCCTTTTCTGGGTCTCCAGCACTCTGCTGTACTGTCTGCCTCAGGCCACAGTCACGGTATCTGGTTCTTTCTTTCCATTATTTAGCATTTGGGCTCATGGGTAGTGCAAGAAGAAATGCATCCCTGTGCTGGCTGCATCCCTCTGCTTGGCTGTCAGCTGTCCAGGGTTCCCTTGCAGCACGTGGCAGAACCATTTCTGTGTTGAATCTCCATTATTGTGGCTTCAAGGAAAGAACTGAGGCCTGAGGTTACAGGGTGGTGGGACCTGAGTACAACATCATCCAGGAGAAATGGATGGATCATCCATCATCCATTCCCTTTTCAAACCCTGGGACTCAGTTCAGCACTGAGTCCTTGTACCTCTCTCAGGCACTTCAGAGAAGCTCATGCTCACATCAAGTTTTTATTTTCTGAGATGGATTATTTCATGTGGAAAAGAGAACTCTTGATTATTTTGACACCAAACTGCTGTTTCTTGAAAGTTTTCTGGTGACTTGACAAGCATTTACCTTCCAACCACTACCTTCCAGGTGACAGGGCTGGGAAGTACAAGTGTGTATGTGCCACTGAGCATTATCCCAAAGGTGCATTCATAGAGGTTTCCTCTGCTTTCCTTTCTGACCCTGCAGGAGAAGGCTGATGGCTCTGGGTACCAGTGGTGTGCTTGTGTGCTCCAACCACGTTTTTTAAAAAAAAAAACAACAGTTTAGGTTCTAAATCTTACATTTTGGAGAGGTCAAGGATGTAGATGATGTAGTGATGCCTAAGCCAAGCATCCTGAACTCCTAGAAAAAAAGATGGTATGGGACACCATTGGTGTCAGTCCGAAACTACTGCTAGATCACAATCAGGGCAGATGCATTTGAACCAACTTTTGATGTAATCTTTTAAAAAAGGAAAAAAAACCCCAAACTACCACCGCAAAAAAACCAAGCCAAACCTGCAGTATTTAAATGCAGCTTGGGTGTCCACATCTGCAGCACTCCGGGCTACAAGCAGCTTGAACACCAACCTCCAGCCAGCTTCCAGCCACATCAGCTGCTCTCCAAGCCCACCATGAAGCACCAAGCAGGTGGGTGAGACTTAACCTGGTTCTGCACTGTAAGCTTCCACTGGTTGATGTTCATAGTTACCTCAACCACTTCTTGTCTACTTGCTTTACAAATCCAGCACACTGCAAAAAACCCAGGAAGTTTTGCAAAGATGATGTAGAGGCTTGAGACTAACCATGGTACTCTCTCTCTCTCTCTCTTTTTTTTTTTTTTTTTTTTTTTGGGGGGGGTTTTGTTTTGTTTTGTTTTGGTTTGGTTTTTGTGTTTTTTTTAATTTCCCCTCTTCATTTGAATGCAGAGTTTAACAGGTTTGCAATCTTCTTCTGTTCACTGATACCTTTGGGCTCCTTGGCAATAAAAGCAACCTCGGGAGAAAGCAACTCTACTGCAGGACAGCTGCAGAATTTTACTACCAGAATAAAGCCCTTAGCATGGATGATAGAAATGCAAGCAACAAAGTTGTTTAAAAACTACGTAAGTGTACATTGCATTTGCTGTGTCTGTCTGTGGAGAAATCTCTTGATTACAAAAATCCAGAAGAAATATTTGGGTTAGGACCTAAAATAGTGTGGTCTGTATTCCACACAGGATGAAAGGCATTATTTTCACACAGAGTTGGAGCAATGTGAGGACAACTAGGGAAAGCCTGGGCAACTCAGCTAGCTGCTACCTGCTATCTTCTAGAAGAAACACATTGCCCTTTCTTGGTCTTCTGGGTCATGCTAGGTTTGACAGAGCCACTTTTTTTGATGAATTTAGTCAGATCACTGGAAACACGGGGAGACCTGCCTTGCTCTTCAGTCTGAGCCTCGTATTAAAGCAGTCAGGAGCACTTCTGCCAAAAAACCTGCTCCCTCATCCTCTCCTTGGAGATGGCAAAACGTGCACTGAACCTAAGGGTTAATGCTTCAGACAAATTTCAGTTCCTAGGAACATGCTCCCAAGAGTATGCATGTTGATAAAAATCAATGCAAACATTTCCCCTGAATTTCATTCTTGAAATCAAAACCGTCTCTTGCTGAAACTGAAGAAAATATGCTCAGGTCACAGGAAATCTCTTGCATGAATAAATTTTGCCCCCAAGACTTAAGAAAAGCTGAAACCAAGGCCAGGCAGGCAATGAAGATGGAAAATAGATCACGACCAGAGCCACGGGCAGTGTGCAATTCCTACCTGATGAAAGGAGTGTGGGTGTTAATACGGAGATCGAGTAACAAAAAACCCCAAGCACACACAAACCAAAAGATAGGTGTGTGTGCACCAGGACTTCCAAACATGAAGCAGCAACCAGGGAAAAGATAAACCAAAATAATAATAGTAATTTTTCCCTCTTCTTCCTCCCCTACAGAACATGTGCAGCTCTGTAAGCCCCAGAACAGTGAGCTGGCTCTCTGCTGTCCCCCAGGCTGAAGACATGGTGAAGAAAATCCCTGAGTGCCCAGCTTTTGACAGCAACTGCTGCACTTTCCACATCTTTTACAACGCTTTGCAAAGCTTGAGGAGTGAGATAGAATCCATCTGTGGCAAGCAGGTAACCATGTTTGTGGATGGCAACCTCAACCAGCTGTACGTGACGCTGAGCGAACGCGCCGCGCTCTACGCCTGCAGCAACCAGGACCTCCCCCGGGTGGAGCCCAGCCAGGTCCAGAGGATGAAGATGGCAGAGAAGAAGATGTACATCTGGAGGGTTTTAGAGAAATATGAGACATATATAAAAAACACAACAAAACTCTACTCTTCCTCAGAAATGTAATGTGCCAGGGCAAAAATACCCAACTGCTTTAAGATGCGAGGTTTGGGACCCCCCATCAGTAGTGGGGATCAGTTTGATGCCAGAGCAACACTGCTCATGGAGTTGCTACCCAACGTGTTATCACTATATAAACTAGTTTTTAATTTAATATTTAAAGGATAAATATCTTAAGTTATTAATTATATTTATTATAAAACTATTTATACTGGTTTATTTGCAGGAGCATATAAAAAGGATTGGCTAAATCTAGCCAGAGTGATTTAATTAACTAATCAAGCCAAAAATAAGCAAGCAGGAAAGCAGGATTTCAGCAATTTTAATGTTCTTTATATTTTTATCTTGCAATTATTTTTTTTAAAGTGGCTTGTCAGTAGACTGACTTTGTACTTTTCTCTGCTAGTGCCCTATATTTTTATAAAGTTAAGTAATTATATAGTTCATATATATTTATTCATATGTTCAACTTTTATATTTTAATACTGAAAGGGTTTTACTTATTTTCTGTCATTATAATTGGATAAAACCTGGACTTTAAATAAAATGAGATTAAATAAAACAAATACTGCTTTGATTCTTCTATTACTGTAATTTTTTTACAGTATTTTTGCTCTGAAAACCTGGTGGTTTATTAAGCAGCAATTCAGCCAGTTGCTTCTGGTCCCTAAGTTAAAGATATTGTAAGATTATATACTCATAAGCTCCATTAAGTCAAAGTCTTATCCAATCACAAGGATGAGATTAACCAACATCAACTCTTAGGCAATGATTTTTAAATTAAATCCCTATTTTTAACTAATCTATTACCTTTCACTTCAGCTGGAGGCTCAGTCACCCAGTGCTGCTTCCACTAGGCAAGAAAATCCACGTATCAGTGAGGTGACAACTGAAGCACAAAGAGCTGAAGTGTCCTACCAGGGAAAAACAAAAATCAGTCATTAAATGAGAAGATAAAATACTATTTGTTTCATTTTAAAATGGACTTAAGCAGCTCACTGCCTGACACTGACATCAGTTCCATGGGAATACCATGTTACCCAGTCTCAGTGCTGCTCTGGGGAGTCCACTGTCCCTGCAGCATCTCAGCCAAGAGCCCCAAATCCAAACCTGCAAGAAAATAAGAACATCAGGGTTCAAGGCAGTGGTGCAGCCCCCACAGGCTTAAGGGTTTTACCTTTCTTGGAGAAACATCAGCCTGGTAGAAGTAGGTGCAGAAATAAGTAAACGTTTGCCTGCTTATTTCTGTCAAAAGAGATGCTTCTCCTTGTTGTGCTTAATATAATTAAAGTGTCTGATTATAATTCAGAGTAAGTGCCCTCAACACCACTTCAGAATTGTAAAAAGGATGGCAGGTGCTGGTCGTGGTCCAGAAACAATACCATTTACCATTTCCCCACATCTAATTAGAAAATAAAGGCATTACATCCAGTTTCTTCCAAAAAATAACCTTTATTGTTTTGGTTGTAAATATAAAAAAATGCATTGCACAATTTAACAGACCTACTGAAAAGTGCTACATGTCAACAGCACAACAGCAGTTGTGTCATGCAACAGAACAGGAAACCTAGGCAAAGCAAGAGCACAACCTGAAGTCCTCATACATCCAAGCTTTTTTGTTTTTTGCCTTTTTTTTTAAAAAAAACAAGAATGAACTCCACTCACTTAAAACACATTTAAATACAAGGTAGAAGAAGAAAAAGAACAATTTATTCATTGTATGAACTAAAAGGCTTGCTCCTAACATTGATATTTTTTGATTCAAATCCTTATTCATGTTGGAAAAGTTCAGATATAAAAGCAATTCAGATCATGACTAGGAAGTCATTCTATAAAAGTCCAGAAATGTGATGCTTTGTAACTGGATCAAGTTTTACTTATCAAGATACTATTTGGTATTACCAATTCTGTTCACAGCAAATGAGGATGAAATACAACCAAGAATGAAACAAAAGAAAACTTGAGGCCTTGGCTGATGTTGTGAGAACCAAACTGGGGCCCTATAAAGGACAAAACCAAACAAATGACCTCCTCTGAAATTCAGGTGTATAAACTGAGAAGGAATAACAGGAACTCTCCTGTTGTCAAACCTCCTAAAAGTCATCAACAGTTGTCCACAGTCCTCTGGTTCTGGTATGACTGAATCCTTAAAAGCTCCTAAACCAGGTGTTAGACTTTTGATTTGGGGTGGTTTTTTATGCAATAAAGGTGAAGAGGTACCAAGAAAGAAAAAAGGAACTCAAAATAGTTCACAATTCTGTTTTCAGCAGTATCTCCTAGTTGGCAACGTTGAGGCAAGAATCATCCACTCCAGAAACACAGAAAGTGAAACAGCTTTCAAATAGCATTTTTGCAGTGAGCTTCCCTCTCCTGCTCTCAAACTGTATGTCAGGAGTTTTGAATTTTAAAAGCAAACAACCCAAAATCTACCTGCCCCTGTCACCTCTGCCACACATCCACAGACACACACTCCAAAGGGAATGTAAAAGCTGCTGAAGATGGAAATTGAAGGGATGGCATTTTTTAAGGCCATGTAACTGCCCTTGGTCTTTTCAAGCCATTCTAGGAGAGACTGAGAGATTTAAGCATTTGTGTTTTTGCTGGGTTTCTGTCCAACTTCTGGTATGACAGTGGGAACACGTGTGTGCACGTGTGTGTCTGTACCTGGGAGTGAAGGGTGGTGAAGTCAGCAGGAGAGCAGCAATTTTTTTCCATACACACACAATTTTTCACAACCTCAGTTTCAAAGGGACACAGTAATGCCACACAGATAAAAAAAACCCTTAAAACCCAGGGAAGCCCCACTTTGTGAATTCACTGAATTTTCCACAGAGTGTTTTATTAAGGGGAAGAATGAGTGACTTCAGATAAATCAAAAGCACCTATCACCAAATGCCAAGATCTAAGGCACAGATGGAAACATTCTAGAGAGTCTCCCTTCAAGAAAAGCTTCCTGAGGGGTCTAGAAAAGCATGGAAGAACATGGCCAGTCAGGTCAAATGGACTTAACAAAGAATCCTTTGGTTTTGTGCAGAGATCAGACTGCCAAGATGAAGCATGAGCTCATCTCTGTTCCCATTCATAATTTCCTTCTAGTCTACTTTGCTCCTGGACTTGTACTGTTTATTCCTCCTGCTCACAAGCAGCATCATAAAAGCCTAATAAGTAGATGAAATAATGCACAAGTTCTCCAGAACTTGTGTTTGGGGTAGGGGCCACCTACAATACACTGATCAATAGAATTCAAGTTCAGAAGGAACCATTAAGACAATCTCAGTTTGACTTTGTGCAGATCACAGGCCACAAATACTTTATCTCACCATTCCCTTACTGAGTGAAATATGTCAGCTTTGACTGATCATGATTTGTATTCAATTATATGTTCTTTAAACATTTAGCACCAATTCACTGCAGACAGACTTGCATCATCTGGAAATCTGTGTAGACTACAGGCACAGTGTGTTTTGCTTCTTAAGCATACTTTGGTGGCACTGAGGAAATCAGACTGCTTAAATTAAAGGGCAAAGTGTTCCTCAGTTATATTGTGTTGTTGGTTTTTTGGTGTTTTTTTTTTTTTTTAAATACAGTATCTAGACTCCTCAGTGTGTAAGAAAGAGACTAAGAACATGAAATATAAACCAAAGTGGAAATCTGAGCAGGAACTGAGCAGGAACATACGTGGTCAACCTGTTTTCATACCAATCCTCAGTACTTCTACTGTGCAGATGTGAGACACAACACAGCTTTTTCCTCCTGTTTCCAAAAGAAGTAAAATCACACCTCTCACAAGATTGACTGATAAAAGAATTCTGATTTGCAAGAACAGGGTGACAAAATAAAAACCAAAACAAAAAACACTGAATCACTGCTTCAAAGATCTGCCACATCATTTCTGGTAACTGCCCCACGTGGAAGGGATCTTTTCACTTTTCTTCCCTTCCCTCCTACACTCTTTCTGAAGTAAGCAATCCTTGATTTAGTTTTTTTTCTTTTTATTAAGATTTATGAGCTTTAAATAGTGCCATGATCTTGTTTCTCCACCACAAGGTATTAGAATAAGCACTTTTCCTCCAATTGTAACCAGTCCATGCTGCAATGAGTATGTTTTTTTCCTTCCAAGTCCAGATAAAAACTGCTAATGGGCCACTTTTTTAGCAGTTCAATCACACCACCCCTTCCTATTACTTTATGGTCCCTTTCAGTTTCCAATCCATTCAGTGAGATCTGAGATGTTTGGATTTCAGCTTCAAAGCTGTCAGATCTCCCTGGGCTTTGAAAAATGCTTCTAGTGCACTTGGCTGGTTGAGACAAAACTCTTCCATGTCATTCATAGTAATGAGAACAAGGTAAAAATGAAGCCAAATCACTGCCTGGCAGGCAGGAGACCACACTGCAAGGGAGGCATAACAAAATCTTTTCATCTGGAAAGTACAGCAGAAACACAAGTGGGTCTTGTTCTTGGACAATTTGCCTACTGATTTCTTTCTAGAAAACCAGATACATATTCTGAACATGCAAATAGGCAGGAGATATCTGTGCATCTCCCTGAGATAGCCCAGTGAAGAAAGAGCTTGAGGGACACCCCCCAGCTAATCACAGTGTTAAACGAGTTCACTGGAATCAAGTTGACAATCAGTGATAAATGGGGGGATTTAAAGCACTGATTTGGAAAAAAAATTTACAAATTTGATTCAACAGTTTTTACCCGGATGCATCTGAAAGAATATTGCTTCATTTATTGTAAAATTATGTATGAAAAACCTAGATAAAAATCTCCCCACAAAATCTACTCACTATTTAATCACTAATGACAACCTTTATACACTGGTTCAAGAAACTTCCTTAGCTGAGGCTTGAATTTTTCTTGGTTCTGTCACAAGGACACAAGTTTTCACGTGTGCCACAAACGTCAAATGGTTAAGTCAGATCTACTGTCAAAATTTAAAAAACAAAAATTAAAAAAAAGAGCATCTCTTCATCTGTCTGCACACCTACAGAAAGGCATGCTGGTACTTGGATCATACTGTTTTGTCTTCCCCTTCTTCTCCTTACCCCCAGCAGTTCCCCCCAGCCCCCAATTCCTCAACCCACAGTACCTCTGCTCAGGGAGAGGGCCCTGGGGTTAAACCTTCACTGCTTTCATCTTGCTACAGCCCTGCTCACACAGGAGTGAACCCTGCAATGAAAGCCATTAGCTGCAAAATCTCAGGAAGAAAGACAATTACTCCCCATGCTTATTCCCACTCCCCAAACCTACTGCTTTATTTTAAACTTTGGCCCAGCAAGTGGAGAAGGTTGGAAAGAAGGCAGAGAAATCTACGTTCCCCAGGGGAGAAGCTACTGACCCCATTTCAGCATGTGCAATGCCCACATGATTTACCTGCTCCTTTTAGCACTGGGACAGCCTGCTAAGCACCTCCAGGCAGCCTGCTTCTGAAACTGGAAGAGAACTATTCAGAGGAGGTACAAGGGACAAATTATCCACAGTTTGCATTGCTCTTAAAAAGCAGAATCAAATAAGGAGTGGAATCCTAAGGGTCACAGGATGACTCCAGACTATGAACAACATCTGGAGTGAATATCCCAGTGCTGTCTCAGGATGGACAGGCTGTCACTGATGTAATGAGACACAGTTTATCTGCAGCAGAGCACAGTACTTGCCCAGACTGTCACAGAAAAATGTTATGCAGTAGTTCAGGTTTTACACTTTCAAGTTTTATAATTAATGATGAATGTTACCTTCCCATATGGACCAAATTAGGCAAGTCCTTCAGGTTTTTCAGATAGAAGGCAAAAAGAACAAGCAAAAAAAAAAAAGATGAATCATAGAATCAATCATAGAATCAGAGAATGTCAGGTTGGAAGGGACCTCAAGGATCAATCTGGTCCAACCCTAGAAGCAAAGAACTGACTACAAGTCCATGTGGTTTGATACAGTGCCTGAAATAACAAAAAAGCCAGTTTCTCAACATTACAGACTCATTGCTTGTCTCTGAAGCACTACTACATTGACCTGTGGATGTGTTTTACACACACACGTTTTATGAGGAAGGCAGCTGAACTCTGCAGAGTGCAAGAAAACAGTTCACAGATTAAATTAGTATGAAAATTCATCTAGCTATCCTAAGCACAGAATCTATACAATTTAAAACTGCTTTCTTGCACTTACTGCACAGCCTGCTATTCATTTGCAATGGCTATATCAGGAAAAATAATAAGAATCAGCTACTTTATTTGCTAGAAAATAAAGCATGTCTTGAAAGTGATCATACCCAATGATACACTCATTAAAATAAAAATACACAAAACACAGCCTGAGATTTTAATTTTAGTATTTTTTGCCATGAGCTGACATCATAGATGGATTTTTCTTCTCCTTTGGTTTTTCACATGATCTTGTTTAACAATTTTCACTGTTCAAGTAAAACAAAAGGAACTGAATACCAGGAAACAAAATAAAAAGCACGTTTTGTTTCACAAAATCAAAAGTGTATTTCCCCCTTTAAGAGAACATTCCTTGGTGTACAAGATTTACACTTCAGAGAGTACTTTGAGCTGTTTCATAGAAATATGTTTGTTGCATACAGATGCATGCTGCATTGATGGAGTTATATTGCTGCCTGCAGGACTCAGACCTGCTGGATTTACCTGAGCTTGGTGTTTTCTCACTTGAACGGAGCACAGCACAGCACTGAGGTGGAATCAAAACGTTATGACAACCTTGCATATTACTTGCACATATCCTGGTGGCAGAGCCAGATGCCCTGAACGTCTTGGGTGATGGAAACAATTCTTTCTAAAGTGCACCAACTGAAAGGAGATGTGCCAGGCTGCTAGGCTGGCAGGTTCTCCACCCCTTGGATAAGCAACTCAGTGTCTTTGGTTGTTAGGTTTCGCCAGCTGTTTTGTTCATCTTGCTCACTGCCTCAGCAGCTTGCTCTGGCAGGCAGGATGGATCTGACAGAACTGAGGTGGTTGTACTTAGATGCCGGAGGGTGTTCAGCACCACTATAAAAAAAAAAAGAAAAGAAAAAAGCAGAATAGTATCAAGAAAAGCCATTAGTCTGGCTGCAAACAGCAGGATAGCGCGTGGGTACGAAGAGGCTGTTACACATAATTATGGAAATACTTCTGTAAAACATCCACACCTCCTCACACAGCAACAGCAGTAAACAGATGTGCAAGTACAAGGTAGCAAGAAATGGATTTCTAGGACTTGCAAAAAAAAAAAATCACCTATTTCTGCAAGAAAGCACACACTACTTGGCAGTTATAATTGTAAATGTAAATACTTGCTGAATTGCAAAGGGGGAAAGCTCAAACCACCATGGCCAAACGAAGCCATTTCAAAGCTCAATACAAATCTCAGAAGCCTCCCTTCATAAGGAGTAAGTTTGGTATGATTTATCTCCTGATTATCTCCATACATTCTGGTATGTATATTCAGCAATTTGGGTTAGTTTTTCTGTTCAGTAATAAGCATGAAAACAGGTGTTTTCACAGTCAAAAGGCAAAAGGGGTTCTTATTTTTCCACTGAAACTGGAAGTCATTTTCTATTTGTGCGTTTTCTTTGTCATCCTCCGACTTTCAGGAAATGCTGTTAAATACAGTCTCACTCCCTCTGACCTAGAGTAACCAGGGGATAGAACTTCACTTACTTGGTCTCAGAACAGGAAGAGAACAGTGCTGATCCAACCAGGCCATTGCAGTTTGATTCAGATCCTTAAAGCTTGTTGTGGAAACCATCCCATTGAAGGACTCAAACAATGGCTTAATAATAATGCTGAACTGCACATCATCCCACGTTAAGAAAGACAACAAAGGAGGTGTTCAAAACACTCTATGGGAAAGGCTACAACAGCTCAGTCTGCAGAGAAGACAACAGACTTCTAAATGGACACAATTTATTATTTATTAGTACCAAACCTCAAGTTCAGCAGTTAAATATAAAAGGATACAATCCAAAACTTCCAGTTCTGCAGGGTCCTGCTTCTCACATACTCATCAAACATCTTCCTCATGTGGTCAAATCGCTGCCGTGTTACAGGAACCCCAGTTGCAGGGAGCTGCTGTTGACAAGAACTGAAAAGATGATGTTCTGAGGTCAGAATCCTCAGCAGAAAGGAAACACTTCTCTTCCAGAACTAAATTATAGCAAGAGAAAAGGGTGTATCCCCAGTCTCCCTGACTGAGGAGGTTTCCTAGTGCGTGACCCTCCCAGAATATAACTGTAATGGCCAGGAATAGCTACTGTTTTCCCACCAGCTTTGTCTGTATTCACACAGCAAAGCAATTTCCCAAACTGCTACACACTTCTTATTACAAGCAACAAAACTGAAAACAGAGCATAATATAATAGCTTTTGGCATGTGTTTAGAAAAAGGCACACTAGGGAGTCCAGGAAAATTTAGAGAGTTACTCCTGAGCGATGCGAGAGACTCTTAAGAAACAGATCTAAAATAAAACCAGACAGACATCATCACCCTGCTAAAGAAAAATGAAAATACATTGTTTTGCGGGCAAGGCTGAGATAAAGCCTAAGCCTAAAAAACCACTGGGGTTCTCAACATGCTCTGCAATAAACTATTGAAAATGCACAGAGGAAACTAAGGTACCAGGAAGGTGAAGTGACTTAGCAGTTACCTTCAGCCAGTGACAAGCTCCTTGATTCCAAATCCTGTGTCTTACGTACTCAACCCTATTTTCCTATAAAAACTGACTGCATTTGGAAAGAAAACTGCAGCAAAGCCATCATGAAGGGTAAGAGTTTTTGAGCACACAGTGATTCTAGCAATACAAAACCACCATCACTGGCTGCTTCTCAGAATTATTCTAATGGAGCTGATGCACCTTTTCCAATGCTGCCACTGCCGTGCGCCCATGCTCAGAGCCAGCAGAAAATCCACGCAGTTTGCTACCAGTGCCCATCCCACAGCAATTCTGCTTTTTGTTTAGAAGTTGGTAGCAACTCCACTTGCTGTCCAACACCCATCTGTTGTCAAGGCAAACATTCCCTGCAGTTAGCCAAAGCAACAGCCAAGCTGCTCTGCCTCATTACAGAAAGCTCCCCAGATCTCACATGATGGCAGCGTTTAGCTCCTCGATTTCTTCCCGCAGGCGCCTGGTTTCCTCTTGCATCTGTGTTCTTTCCTGCTGCAGTTTAGCGATATAGTCTACTGTTTTCTGGAGCGTGATTGCATGGCTGATCTAGACCAAACACAAACATACAGCTCACTTTCTAGAACAAAGCTGGACAGGTGAAGAGTTTGGCCCTAAGCTGCTCTAACACCCAGGAAAGCGCTGCAGCACCTTCGCTTCAGCTCCCTTCACTGCGCGCGGAGAGGCAGAGAGAAACACTGCAGGTAACACCCAACACCTCCCTCTGACTCCTGTTTGCACATTACAGAGAAATGTGGTTGCAGGGGTAGTGTTCTGCCACAAATTACCCTTTTTGCTGCTTTGTTGAAAGAATTATTTTAATAATTTAACAGGTTTTATTACCTATCGTCTTAAAATATTTACAGTTCTTAAGTACTGAAGGGTGTGCTACAGCTGCTGACAGATTTAGTGGTGTTACAAGCATTGGTTGATGTTGATGATATAGATGATTTGGTTTAGGAAATCTGCAGCTACTGTTATTAAACAGAAGGCAACAGGGTCCAGCTGTCATCAAAGGAGACAGAAAAAATGTCACAGATCTTTTTTAGGATACTCTTCAGTTTTGAGGAATGAATTTTTAAAAAATCAGTACTTGAGAAATAAAATAATCAGATACTTTATTAAACCTCAGTTTTCAAAACTGACTTTCAGACAGGCCATTCAAATCAGAAAGTAAAATTCAGACAACTTATGGCCTAAATGTATAAACCTATAAAAATCATGTAAACAAATCAAAAGGCTGCAAAATAAGCTTCTGTATTTCCTATGTTTCAAGAGGCACTGGTATTTAAGAGACATTTAGAATTTTGCTGTGCAGACAAGCCTATGTTTTAATTATTTTTATTTCAATATAGTGAACTAGTGTGGCCAGATAAATTCTTAATTTGGACAAAGCCATTTGCCAACGAGAAGTCAGTTGGGAATTTTTTTTTCCCCTCTGTAAATCTATGCACAGAAGACACTTGACAGAGACCAAAAAAAAAAAAAAAACAAAACAAAACAACCCAAAAACATCAGCAAGGCTGTGGACACAGGACAAAATTCTTAAAGGCAGAGGTAAAGAGTTCTAGAGGGATTTTCAAAATCATCTGCACTGGCCAGGCCCCTGCCTTCTCCTGGGAGGTAGAGATCTCAATGTGGGAAGTTTTAGAAATGTCACTGGAGGGTTTTGTTTTTCCTTTGGCTCACTGATATATTTCAACAGTATTTGCAGGTGCAAATTTGCTGTGCTCTGAGCTGACCAAATGCAGCCCAGCTGTGGCAGCATGGCAGGAAGCCCAAGCTAACAGGCTGTGCTTTAGGTGGGTAAATTGGCTCAGGCCAAACCTCAAGGTGTGTTAAGCCAGGCCAGCATTATACCAACAGCATCTACCTGGCCTCTGGATGGATCATGGTTCAGGGAGAATAACCTGGACCAGAGCTATGGGGACCAGAACCCATCCAGAATGGGTACAAAAAGCCAATATATCAGAAAAAAGGTGACCTAACAGTAAACGCAAAGTCATCTTAGGCTGCATATGTGACAAAATCTTTGTTACTGGGGCCCCAAGAGCAAGAATTGTTTTCAGACAAAACTTGTTCAACATTTGAAGCTACATCAGAACAAAAATGTCTGGAAGATGAAGTGCTTTCATACACTCTTTTGAGTATAAGCCATGGATTTATCACCCTTCCCTTTCCATGTCCCTCAGTTCAGGTATCCTCACTGACTGACTGGCATTTTGAGTCAACAGTGAAGAGATTAAAATCATTTAAATCTTGTAGAATGGCTCTTTATTGTATTCCATATTAAACTGCTAGTGTTGCCAAGTTACTTACCAACATGGAGTTGGCTGAAACCAAGCTGTTCAGAGTACTGAAACCAATCTTGATATTAGACCTTCGTTTCTGTTCCGAAATGCGCCTCATCCTTCGATTCTGCACAAATAAAATGAGCTCAGGCTGTGCTGTTGTCCTTTACAGTTCCACTGCTATGACTTATTTCAGCTACTCAAATTCACAGTATCATTTTTGCTGAAGTGGGGCATTCAGTTTTCCCAGTCAAAGCCACATCACTAGAAATTTGAAATAATTTATTTTAAAAAGCGTCTAGCGCATTAAACTCCAAATCTTGTGGGTTTTCTTTCTGGAGTCAAAATTCCTTTTCTGAAGTCAAATTCCAACTTTTGAGGCATGTTACTAATTAGTATCTTGTTGAAGACTTTAAGTTTAAAACCAGCCATTTAGTTTATTCCTAGTATTTATTCCTAAGGACAAAGGCTTTGTCAGGAACCAGCCCTTTCAGTTGGAACATTAAAACCTTAGAAGTTGTTTCCACCAAAATTTCCACTAATGGTGCACTTTGAGAATGCACCAGCAGCAGAGCAAGGCTCTCCAGCAGTAGCTCACCACCCCCCATTTTATAACAGAGGAAAACAAAGTAATAAAGCAGAGGCTTTATTAAAAGAAGAAGTGGCTTTATTAAAGAAGTGGCTGCCCAAAAACTCAGAAAATAAGTGTGCTCAAGAGCATGACTGAGCCTTCCAACACCCTCTATGCTTTGCCAAACTGAAAAAACCACTTTAACCAGCAACCCAGAACTGCTCAGCCTAACCAACAATGCAGGGGAGCTACAGAACACACAGCTAGAGACTGGCAAACAGCCCCGTTTTTCTGTCTTACAGAAGAGCTATTAACAGCCCATCTCCCAAGCACTGCCTGTCAAAACGGGTGAGTTTAAACGGTCACAAAACCTAAGGCGTTGAGGTGTCCCCACTTTTAAGGTCACTCCTCCATCTAGTGGCCACTTTCCCCATCACCAGCCCAGTCCTAATTAGCAGTTCCTTTGCTCACTTCCTCTCTAGCAGCAAGAACAGGCTGCAGCCCCTCATTGTGAGCATTTATGCCAAGCAAAAGAACTGAAAACTTTTATAAGCAATGTGCAGTTCTGATTCTCCTCTGCAACAGAACTAGAATTGAGTGCACTCAGGCTGCAAGAAGTTACACTTACCTTTCTGTCCCAGAATTAGTCAAGCTGACAACTGACAGGGTATACAGAGAAGCCAAAAAGGGGTTGGCACTTGCAAAATGGTTAAGAATCAATGAGAGGGTTAGAGCTGACCACCCTGCACTGGCTGGGTTTTGTGGATAAGTTGCTCAAAGCACCACAGAAAGTGTTCTGACAAGGTCAGCCTGTGGGTGAGGTACAGTCAGCTTTCAGATGCTCTCTCTAGACCGCCGAGTTCTTACCCCAATAATTCTTGAAGTGTTTTACAGGTGTAACTTGGAGAGTCTGTGGAGCTGCCTCTCTGTGGAGCAGCATAGCATCACTGGAGACATGAAAGTAACTCAGCAGGTCAAGAACTCCCCCTCCAGCGCTGGCCAGAGCCCTGCAGACTGAAGAGCCCCAACAGAACAATGGCAAAAAGCCAGGGTTTAGAAAACTAAGCCTGAAGCTTTTGACTGAGTAAATTTGAGACCTGTCACAACACTCCTGTGAGCCACAGCAGGAACTGCTGTCGTGACCATAAGGACCTGCAGAGGTATGGTTAAGCCTGGCCCCTCTGGTGACACATCCCTGAGGAGCAGAGTAGTCTGACATTTTTAATTGTGAGATGCAGCACAAGCTTAGGCTGAGGCACAGAAGTGTCCCTGAAGCACAACTTCCTCTCTAGTCCATGCTCAGACACCAGGGCAGAAAAACAGTTACAAAAGCAATGAAAAAAAGCACCTCAAAGGAAAGGACACATACCTCAAGTGCAGCCATATTAGAGTCAGTGGCAGATTTTCCTGAGCAGTTGTTCTGGGGAGACTGTGGACTGGGGCTCTGCTCAGAGGTGCAGGGGGAAGCTTGGCCTGAATTCTGACAGTCTCTGCCTTCATAAAGGAAGAGAGAGAAGTCACATTAACAAAAACCTCCACAGCAAAGGGGACTGCTGAGAAGTTTCAATTCAGAGTTGAACTGAAATGCAGCTGGCAACTCAATTACACTCACTGATGCACCAACCACATGCTAGAAAATGTCACCACTGCTGGGAAAGCTTAGTGATTCCAGGCAGAAGACTAATACATCCCAAATATCAAGATACAATATTCCTTCCACACACAGGTTTCAGCAAGGGCATGTTGATTGCATAGGGTGCAAGTCCATCCTCCTGCTACTCAGCCATCAGGGACTTTAACAGCCTGGGACATGACAGCAACACTGAGCAGCCATTTACCAGCAGAGCAAGGATATGTCTCCAAACCCAGCCTGGATACCACTCTCCCAACACACATGCAAAAGGAGTCTTGGCACTTACCTGCTGTTAACAAGGCCTGTGTCTGTGATCCTCCAGTCACACTTACAGTTACAATACTGAACAACAAACCTATTCAATACTTTGTACTCAGATGCCTTTCAAACAGATTTTATTTCTTGGTGACAATGACAGCACATCCTTTTAGAAAGGAGCCACACACAGGAAGGACAAAATCACAGCTTGTGGGAATGCTGCACAGTAGCTTAAGACCAAAACTGCAAAGAACTGGATGCAACCAAAGCTGCAGGGTAGAAGGGCCTAAAAATCCATTGAGAAATTATCCAGGGATCCTCAAGACCCACCTACACCCTGCCTAACCCATGGAAACACACGTGTAGGGAAGAGAGAATGCTTAGAGCTTTCTAACTTACTGGGTGTAGGTGAGGGAACTTGTGAACTGCTACTGTGGGAAGGGATTTGCTCTCCTTTCACCAAGGCATCCTGGACTACACCAGGAGAGAAGAGATGGGAGACTGTGGACTGGGTTTGTTGGCTACTTGGTGCTCGCTGTGCTGGACCAACCAGAATGTTACTACGGAATTCCGTCACCCTGGGAGCCTGGGAACAGCACAGAAATAGCACAGAGAAAAAGAGAGAAAGAAAAAGACAAGAGGAAGGGGAGGATGGGGGCAGAGGGAGAGAAGGGATGAGAGAAAGGAGAAAGGGAGGGGAAGAGAGAGAGAAAGAGAGAAATTTATTACCTTGCCTTTCACTGAAAGTAGCAAATTAATACATGGTTAACAATCTGATGACATGAAACAAGGGCTAACATATAAGGAATTGGCAGGCACTGAAGTCAGACATCTGGCAGGACACCAGTATCCTTTCATAACTTAAAGTATTACAACATATCAACAGCATAATAGACTAAACTCTATGTCTATCTTCCTCCACACAGCATTTTCAGAAACCCACTCCAGGAATACTTTCCCACATGCAAACAGAAAGGTGAGGTGAGCATCCTGGGCTCCTTCTGCACAATTAAGGAAAAGCACAAACCATCCCCATGCAAGGCTCTATGTACACATGGCTCTTTATAGTCTTACTGTTGTGTAGGAGTCTGTGAAGACCACATAATGCTCCCAGGGCCATAAAGTAGCTCAATTAAAAATAAGCAAACATAATGCTGAATGCATAGATGCATATGCTGAGTACCAGGTGAGATTTAGTGGAGTAGTTACCTTCCTGAGCACATTACAGCTCTAACTGCTTGCAAATAACAGGCCTAAAAAACAAATACATATTTTTTTCTTCTCCTTACTCTGACAATTCCAGCTGGTGCAATTGCAACATTAGACTGAGACGTGGCTGGCGTCAAAATCCCTTCTCTTTTTAAAGGTGCTGGAGTTACAATCACAGCTCTGGACTGTCCCTGAAAGGCAGCTGAAGAACACAATTAAGTTAGAATAGTTAATGAGACAAAGGAAAAAAAAATGCTGGAGATTATTTGGTATGAAATCAGTTGTCATTGAAGGGGGGAATGGATTAACAGGCATCTACTTGGTACTATTTCACTGCAAAACAAAGTGCCACCAGTTTTGGGATAATCTCATCAACCCAGGACTCTACCACACCAGTTATTTCTGACTCTTCTAGCATCACTGCACTGTTTCAAGGTGAATTTACACAGACATCCAGTCTACCAGGGAGGTGCAAAGAGTCTCCATTCTCTCATACTCCATGTTGAGAGGATCATCTTCACATCTCTTCTTGGATCTCAGGCTTGCACTGCTGACCCAGAGAGGGTCAATGAGAGAAACCATCTGAAGGATGCAGATTCAGTACTTTATGCTTCCTTGTACACATAGTAAATCCTCCTCCCTCCTCACCACTTCACTAAACTACCTTCTTTTGCTATCTATATGGTTTTACAGCTGCAGTACATAACACACAAACACAAGACAACCAAGCGTGATTGGGAATCAGCACCAAAATTCCAGAAATCAGGCTAAAGAACCAGGAATTCTGCACTGTTAGAGGTAATTGTGAATAGCAGCACTTGAGTCCACAGAGAAAGTTACAAAAAAGACTTCTTTTCAGAAGTCTGTACTGGAGTCTTACCTCCATGACAGGAATCAGGATTCTTGCTCTAAGGTTTTTTTCAGCATCACAGTATTCAAACATAAATCCATTCAGATCTCAATTGAACCAATGCAGATGTACAGTTAATAAGATGGCATTAAAGCTGACATTGTTCACCCCCAGACTTTACAGAGAGCATGAATAACCATCCTGAATTGTTACTGAGGGAAGAAGCCTGCTAAGACACAACTTCTCTATGTTTTTTGAGAAAACTAAACCAAACTTACTCAGTTTCATTCCAACCTGTACTGGCTTCAGCTCTGCTTTGTACTAATAAAGTCAGGATGCACAAAAAGTGTCACAACAGCTCAGCCACTGCCAAGCTACCCCTCTGCATTTTGGCACCAAGATACTGAAGGACATGCCCAGTAGAACAGGGAGACAGTGAGGGATATCCAGTGTCCTCTCCTCTGCTGTGTTCTTATCTGTGACTGTGTTCTGAACCAAGGAAAGTTTCTGTATAGGCTTTATTTAAAAAGCCTGTGAGTTTCACAAGCCTTGTGTCAGCCCTTGTGTGGGTCTGTCTGGCAGAGAGCACTGCCACCCTGGTACAGGGAGATCATTCTCTGAGCATTCATTCCCACATGTAAAGCTGGAATCACAACCATTCCACTGTTCATTAATGTTCAGTCTGACTTCTGACATCTCTATTGAGCTGAAGAGCCCACTCTGTGTGCATTAATGCTGCTGCACAAACTTGGAGTTTCTGACCCCCACATTTGGGTAACTAAAAGCCAGCATTATTTAGATGCCTCTTTATATTTTTCATGTTTCTATCCCATCCACACATCAGACTTTCCTCTCAAACTCACACAATTTATCCTGCAGTGTGACAGAGTTCTTTCCCATGTGAAGTCTTGCAGCTCATGAGACAATCTGTGCAGGCTTTTGAGTCCTTGTATCACAGGGCAGTAAACGTTACACATCTTTTCCTAACACAGGTTAAAATGTAATTTGTGTTACAGTCATGAGATCATTTGTTTGTTCTGAACACAAATGGCAGGCACAAATGCCTCAGTGAGAAATACTGATGTTTATTTTATTGCTAAAAATAAATCTCCCGTTCTTTACATAAAATCTTGGATGTGATCTCTGAGCTTGGTGTCCCAGCAGTTTAGGAGCAGTGTGACCCCTGGTCACATGCCATTACCAGCAATAAAAAACTGCAACAACTTTCAATCTAGATGAGAAACAAAGCCATTGGTTGTGGTGGTCTAGGAGTACCTGATGAAGCACTGGGAGAATGATACATGAGGTGAGGAATGACCCAGGAAACACCAAGACACCTGGAGCAAAGGCTTTCTGAAAAGGAGCTGCCACCAGTGCTTTACCAGATGGGGAAGGAATGTCTTGACTGCTGTGGATGCACAGATTCCTGTTTTATTATGTACTACAGACAGGAACACCCTACTGCTATTCATCATGGCCCAGCTTGGTCCCAGTGACATGCTAGAGTTAGATCCCTGGGTCTGCTCTACTTCTGAACAGTGATTTTTTTTTTTTTTTTTAATTTTTTTGGTGGGATCCCTGGCAGACAGACCTGCTGCTCAGTACAGCCTGTGTACCATACACCTCCAGGCAGGGCTCTTCTTGGATTATTGTTGCATATTTCAGGTGGCTGAAGTCACTTGGCCCCCAGCCAGCACAAATCAAAAAACTCTGCAATAAGCCCAAGAAAATGTGTACTGCCTGTCCTGTTCTAGCCTTCAGCTTTCCCACAAGAACCACCACAAGCAAAACAAGTCCATGTTTGCTATTCTGAGGCTTGACCAATTGGTCCAAATTCCACCCACTGTGGAGGTCCCAGCCTATCAGCTTGACACTCAGACACAGAGCTGAAAACCACGTGCTCCTGACAGCATCTCAAGAGACTGAAGATTGCTTGAGACAAAAATCCACAGCTCCCCCTGCCTGTCTTAGCCCTTCCCCATGGGAAGGATGGATTGTCATCCCCCCTGGTCCTGCTAGGAAGCACTGATGGTGGATGAGAGGCACACTCCCATACTTTCATCTGGACCAATGCTCTGGTCCACCTTGACAGCTGCTCCCAAACCCAGCACTGTACCTGGTGGTCTCAGAGAGCCCCAAGCACACCTGTGACAAACATCAGAATGCATCTGAAGGATGAACACCAGGACCCTGGAACTGCAGAGTGTGGGGATGCACACAGTGACTTTTCCAGGGTAACAGCGTGGATCAGAGACAGGGACAGATCTGCCATTCTGCACCCCACACCATCTCCCTCCCATCTCCTGCTCTACTGTGGCTGAATGCTCTGAAGAGGAGAGTTAATCAGAAGAGAATTAAACATCAGACCCAAGGTTTTGATGGGGCAGGAGCAGAGAGCTCAAGTCATCCCATTGCTGATGCACCTACACAGACCAGCACAAACTTCACCAAGTGATGCACCTTTTGCAGGTCAGCTTTACACACTCACAACCAAAATGCTTCCAATTCTCTCAGCAGTCCAGAGCATCCCATTAAGCAGTGTAGCCACACACCAGTGGATTCAGGGGTTCCTTGGACACCCTCAGGAAGCTGTATTTGTACTTAATATGTAAACCAACAAAAGCAAGAAGGTCTCTCCCTCCTGCTAGTCCCACTCAGAAATAAAAACCATTATCCCACCAATGCTTCTCACCTGGGGTGATGAAGGCATTCTTTACCAATAAGGACACTGTTTCAGGCTTCGGAGGAGGCACTATTTTTTGTGACTGTTTGGGCCTTGTCCCAGCACTGGCCAGAGGAACAGCTTTGGGGAGTGCAAATGTCAGTTGGGACTGCATCTGGGGCCGGGGCTGCCCCTGCAGGACAGTAGTCTGGAAAGCCAGGTTACAAGGCACTCCTGCACCTTGCTGCTGCGTCGCCAGGACGAGGCTCTGGCTCTGGCTGAAGGTGGTGGCGGGGGCGTTGTGGGTCAAGGTGGCAGAAGCTGTGTGGGTGATAACTGTAGATTCACAGAGGCCAATCTTCTGGGGTTCTGGGGCAGCAAACGCAGCTGGTGAAGAGCTTAAGCTGGAGTTCAGAGGCACTGCAGGCAACGGGGACTGGTGCTGTTGTGCTGCAGGTTGAAGCAGTGGCAGGGGTGTCTGAAACACCGGCATGAAAGTTTGTGGCCCGCTAAGAGACGAGTCAGGAGTGAAGTCTGCTGGCTGGATGAAAGATCCCCCACTTCTAATGCCAGAACACTGCTCAGTGCCAACATCAGGAATGACAGGAGCAGGTACTGAGGAAGCAATCAGTCCATCACTGATGTTCCCTGCTGGAAGCGTGCTGGGCAACGAACCCGAGGGCAGGACGGGAGACTGAGGGGAAAGAGAAACAGCAGAGATTCAGTCATGACCCCTGAAACTCTTGGCTGGACTCCTCAGAAGGACGTGGCTCATGCTCAGGAGTCTTCACAGCACAAAGGTGTCTGAGATGAGGCTGTCAGAAACACTGAGAAGCTCTTACCTGGGAAGAATGGCTGCTGCTGTCTGTTGTAGCTGAGCTGACAGCAGACACAGAAGGGAAATAACTACTGGAACGACTGGGTGTGAATAAATCTGAAACATGAAAAGTCACCTATTAATTTTCTACTTTTTATACTCAAGGCACAGCACTGCTAACCACTAAAATTCAAGGGAATATAAAGACTATTTATCAAATAATGAAACAACAAGATTTTTGCTTCATACAACTGCATGCTGACTGAGCAGTGTGTTGTCTCCCAGAGGAACTGACCTCCCTCAGGGGAGTCTTTAACTCTTTATGCAAGGTGAGGACAACACAAAACTCAGTCCACTGCTTAAGATTCACCTAAACACAGATAACCAAGAGCTGATTCTCAATGCAGCCCCACAAAATTCCCCTGATGGAGCCTGCATGGAGGCTCAGCAAACAGATGTAACTTTTGACTGCCACAAAGATCCACAACCATCACAGTTGTCAGTAGTAGTTTAATGTCATGTGTTCTCTTGCTAGTACCAGAAAATGTTCCAAGGAAAGCAAAGTGTTAAATAACTTCATCACTAAGAAGTGTAAAATGGGAGAAGTTCAGTGATTCTGTGAGTTCTCCTGCCCACATCTGATGTTTAATCTACTCAATCATCACTCAATGAATTAAGAACTAAATGCTGCTCTGTTCTAAGGCAAATTAACAGCCAGGTTCAAGCCCTGGAATAAACAATCCCAAAGTCACTCTCAAATCCAGGTAAGTAAGGGACTGGGGTCACAGTAACAAGGGAGACTACCCACATATGCATCTGCCTGAAATAATGAACAATGTAAACATCAATCAAACACCTTTCACTAAAAGATCCTTCCTTCAGTACCTCCAATATTAAGACTCTGTTAAAAACTAGCTCACAAATCACTGAAACTTTAAATAAATTAATTGACTTTATATACGATTCTTACCCTGAAAAGGCTCAAAAGTATCCATAAAATCAAAATTTGGCTGGAGAGGAATAAGCCCTGGTTGGATCATGTCAGCATTTCCTAAGTGTGCTGCAAAATTCAAGAGAAAAAATTGGATTAGCTTCACATTAGTCACACAGTAACAGCAGCAAAAATTCAGCATTTGGCTACACCCCCAACACACACTCTGCAGTCAGGCTTTGCCAGGGATGTTTACAGAAAAACTGCTGCTGAAATGAACTGAGCACCTGCTTTTCTTCAGAGCTACATCACAGTTCTGTAATCAAACCACTGAGGAACAAAACTTTCAGCTAATGAAATGGAAGAGGTGAAACTTGAAGGCTCTAAGGGATTGCCAAACTTGGATGGCTCCTGCTTCCAAAACTCCTGCCCTCCCCTTGCTGTACAATACACAAACTTGCTGGGAAGCACAACAGCTCATAGCACAGCGTTTTAAAATAAACCATCATCTGTTTCATTTTGCCTCCAGTACAGTTCATGTAAACCAGAGTTGCTCTGGATTTGCTCAGACAGCTCAGACATCAGTGCAGCAGGGATGATGCACAATGGACATCTCCTCTCCCTTAGACAGTCAGTGCCTTGACTTGTGAGAGCACTGGACAGAACGGGGTAGCTCTGGGGGTTGTTTTTACAGGAGAAGTGATTTGCACTTGTTCTGAGACACATCCAAAAAAATACAAAAGCAGACTCTTGGCAATACACACACACACACATATATGTTTGAAGTAAAACTGCCTTCACCACTGATAAAGCTAAATACTGCTCATTACTTACTCAGAGCAACACTAGAGGACAGTGCTAGAAGCAGCATGTAAGAAGCTAAGACAGAAATGAAATTTAGATGAATAACTGGGATTCCATAACCCACAAAGCATTAGAGAGCTCCAGTCTCTGATCTATTTTTATCTGGTTCAGTAAAGATCCAGACCAGAAAAGCAGCAAAGCAAGAAAGCACACTTCTCCCAAAAGTTCCCACTGCTAACAGCCAACAAATACCTATGTCCCTGGAATTTGGCCAGGAAACAAGCTGATGTGAAGACAGTGTGGAGAACAGTGTGTCAGTGAACTCAGACATAAGCATATCTGCATCCAAGAGGCTGTCTTCCTCCATAGGGACAGGGGTTTCTCTGCCATACCTTCTTTTTTGCCAGAGAACCACATCATCATCCTGCCAAAGGAAAGGAAGAAAAGTCAGGCAAGGAAGCAGTGCCAGCTAGGACTCAGTAACAAGATGAAACAATGTGCCAGCCCTCAAAGAGCCTGATCTTTCTGGGCACCCAATACTAATTATCATTTCTTCTATCACAGCAGTTTACATTCAACTCTTGCTCCATCCAATTTAAGCTACAAGTCTTACATTGCTGTCTACAGTGCAGAAACATTCAGGTGCCCAAACTTAATTAAGGCAGAAGCAAGATGCTTGTCTTTAGATTTTAATCAATGCAAGCTACTGCACGTTACAGCTTTGTTACTTATTGCAGATTCTACAAGCAGAAATACTGCCACTTATCAGCAGCATTACCTACCCTGACCAAACTTGAAAGATCTTCATCTTTATGTTTCTGTAACTGCAAAAGGAGAACAAAACAAATGTTAAAGTTGGAATAGGTCCTGTACATGCCAACAGAAGACCTGATTTTGGAAAACTTTTAAGATCCAATCATGCACTATTAGTCCCTGCACAATAATTTTTAGTGAAGTGGGACTAATCAGATGAGTGTGCTTGTGTTAGCTTATCATCTGTTCTAAGTATTCTTGCATGCTAGAAAATGTGACATCAGAACTTAAAAAGCAACAACAAACTGATGAAGTTCAAGTAACCTACATTCAGTGTATAAACCTACAGACCCTTTTTTTGAAGTATGTTCTCCACTTGTGGTATTCCCTGATGACTATTTCAATTCTTCTTTTCCAGTATTTCCCTTCTGTTGCAATGGCCTGAGAACACAAACACACCAGGAATGGCTTAATGTTCCATAAATTTCCAAGCAAATATTGTGCAAAAGAAAGCATGTTAATTCTGTTTGAGCTCATGTATCAGCAGCCCACACTGTCACAGAGTTCAGCTATCACAGAGCAAATCTGACAGTACTAACTTCATCTTCCCCAGATAAACAAACAAGAGATGATGTCTGCACTGTCAGCATCTTCCACAACCAGTAGTTAAGAAATGGTTAAAAAAAACCCCAACTCTACAATTAATTTACTAAAATAAAATGTATAAGGCATCCAGTAACCTGCTCTACAGAAAACAGGCAGAGAATTTCACTCTGTTGTATGAACACACACACACACACACACACACACACACACACACTCACAAAAGCTGCTAAGAAGGACACAAAGAATTAGGAATCTGATGTCTAGGTACTGAAACTCGTGTTTGCTCTTTTTTGAAGCTACCTTTATAGAGAAAAAGAAACTGCTTGTCTAGAAATCACACCTCATCAATTAAATAAAGGCACAGAAAACTCTCCCAGGGTCACTTAGATTCAATCCTGCAAACAGTCCTCACTCTGATTTCCCACTGACTTTAGCAATCTCCAACCAGAAGAGAGCAGTGGCTGTCAAAATCTTACCTGTTCACATTACACTTCTGTGGCTTATGTTTCCCTAAACTAGAACTTAGACATAAGTTATGCAGATAACAAGTGTCCTTCTGGCTGCACCTTCACCATCTCAATACAACAACCATACAAAAATGGCTTCAACAGCAAACCTGCTTGATATTAATGGTCCTTCTAATTAAAGACATCAGAGCAAAGAAATGCCACGCTCCTTTCACACTTAATGGACAAGAAAAATCTCGTTATCAGCTCTAGAGCTCATTAGTGTGTCCTTCAGGTTTTGCAGACCTCTGGCCGACGATGTTCATCGACATCAACAGAACCGTCCAGGGGGGTCACAAAGTGGCACACGGGGTTCTTGCGCTTCTCCAGGTCTGAAACAAGAATAAAAATCTGAGTGCTCAGCACCTGCAGGCTCTGCAGAGAGCCCTGACACTTCAGAGGCAAAATATAAAAGCCAGGATTCCTTCCGAGAGCCAAGAGTAAATGGGGAAGTCTCAGGCTGTGCTTGGACTGCTCAGGTCAGACTCTGCGTGGACATCTCCAGAAAGCACTGACCCAAAGGCACTGCCCTGGGAGCCTCTGAGACATCGAGGCCTCCAGCAGATGTTTGAACTTTTCATTAGAAAGCAATTTCAGTTTTCTCTTGCTTCTTATATTTATGTCTCTCAGGAAATAATTGGTAGCAAACAACACAACCCAACATGATACTTACACTGCATGTACCATGCCCTCCAGATGGCATTATTGAGACGGATTTTATCTCTCCACTGAAGTTTCAAGCCTTTAAAATTTTTCCATTTTGGTGAAACCAGCTTCCCACTGAAACAGAACAGACAACAATCATTCTGCTTTCAAGTTTTCTCTTCCCACTCCTTTTAAGACAATGAATGCCCCAAATCCTATCAGAAGAAAACAGTACAAGCCACACTTCACCAGTGACAACCTCCACAGCTGGACTGATCCAGGTGCCAGAGACAAATCCAGTTTTCATGAGTCCTTGACATTCTCATCTGCCTGCTAACAACTGTCACCACTGGTCTCACAAGTATCTTCAACAGGACTGAAACTCATTTCATCAACACTTTTCTCCCTGCCAGTATTCCACCTTCTCAAATGTCAGGCTATGAGCTTCCATCAACCAAGAAGGAAGTAAGGAAGAGAAAAGCAATTAGCTACTTGCATTCTTCTCCATAGCTGGGCTTGATGACACTGTACAACCACACTTTTTTATGCCAAATGAAGTCTAAGAAAGCTCTTCTGGATTTTTTGATTTTTTTTTTTTTCTTGTGTACTAATACACCCATAGACCACTTTTCAAAACACATCTCCCCAAACCCCACTTCTAAATTCTGAGACTATTCCAACTTATGGAAGGATCTCCAAAATAAGTATTTTATCTCACGTTTACCCAGCTGCTGTGGGTCATGGCAGACAGTGGTTCTGCATCTGTTTAATGTTCTCCCCATCTCTGCAAACTCTCATCACCTTCACAGTGCTCACTGCACAGTCAGCTCTGCCTCAAAATCATTGCACACCTTATCATCCCTCCTAAACCTGGATTAAAGCACATCTTTTTCTGTTTCTCACAAGTACATGAACAGTTCAGAGATAGGAGATTAACCTCATGATGCTTCATCAACGCTGACAAAATGCCCACATGCCTTTGACTAGGAAATCTGTCAACTTCATGTTCATCTCTTCATAGCTCTGCCAAAGCAATAAAACTCTGATCATCTTCACTTAGAGTAACAAAACCAAATGTTTTTCTAAACAAATAAACAAAAACGAACTGTAATTAATGCTTATGCATTCTGTGTATTATCAAAGAGCTAATTAAAACCGGAATGAAAACACAAATAGTTCAAAACATTTTCTACTACATTCTTACAAAATGCTAAAAAAAAACCAACCACCAAAAAAAGAGTTGTGCATCAAAAGAAGGAAGTTATTAAGAACCTATTCTTAAAATAATTATTATTTTTAGTTCCCCTGGGAGCAAAGCACAAGTCCAGCTTGAGGTCAGAAGTGAAACAGCTTCAGCCCCAGTGGAGAGGAATCAGCATGAAGCTGACAACAATATTCAGACACTTTTCCAAATTCCAAAGTCAATGGGAAGTTGATTACTTTGAACAACACTGAGTAAAAGCAGCTGCCCAGGTGAAACCCATCTTCAGGCTGTTAAGCAGCAAAACAACAACAAAAAAATCCCAACTGGAGAGACTGCTGCTGGACTGTCTGCTGCTCTTGCCAGCTCAGTATCTAAGCCCATGCCAACTCCTACAAGAAATGCAGAGTAACCTGTCAGCCAGAATCCCAGTGTACCTGCAAGCAGAAAACACCACTGCACAAATGGCCCTTGCTCCTTCCCCACTGGTTTGACAGCAGGGAGGAGGAGAACATCCCCAAGGGAGGCTTGGACCAAACACATGGTACCACTGGGACAGCTGCACCCATACCAGCCAGCAGCACGTCCTAGAGGATGCTGGTGCTGCCCAAAGAGAGGAGCACAGAGAGAAAACTGGTGCTTGGTTAATTCTGCAGGTTGTGGTGGTGCCAGAAGAGCAACCTGTGGTACCCAGGGTGAGCCAACAAGGATGGAGGAAGAGTGACTTGCAGCTCTTCATTGCTATCAGACCCAGATCAAACCAAAGTGGCTGAAACCATCTGGTGGCCAACCTGCAATCCATCCCAGCAGCTCAGTACAGGCTCCCACGTAGGAATCTCCACCTCCTGAGACCAAATGTCACTAGATCCCAGCAAACCAACTGAACAAGCTTCAGCTGGGAGAGATGGAATTCCCCTTGGACAAAGGGCCCCCAGCAAGCTTTGGAGGAGTCCCGAGTGTTTTCCAAAGAGAAGTTGCAGACAAGTGAGGCTGAAATTTCCACTCCCAGCAGCTTTCACCCATGAGGTGAAATTTGATTTTTAATTACTAATTAAATAAACAGAAATGCACGTAGGGAGAAGGTATGTACTCAAGCACATTACAAAACATGTTTCACACTGGCAATGTCCATTTTTAGGCAAAGCTTTGCATAGATTTCTTCTATGTTAACACTCAGAATAAAGCATTTCAGGCACACACAGCACCTATGGAGAGTGCTGCCCTTCTTGTCTCCACAGATTATTTTTTTTAGGGGCTGCCTTCCACAGGTGACTGGCAATGCACAGGATTTTAAGTGTATGGGCAACAAATATCACCTGGAAGAGCAGTTAATGAATGACCTTACAGGACACCTTGGTGATGCTTTTGACTCAGCAGGGACCATGCAATGGGTGAGCTTCTTCCTTCACAGGGATGAGGCAAGTGGGACACCATCCACAGCTGTTAGGATGACTTCCAATTTAAACCAGTATCTCTCCATAACACTGAAAAACTATCCAATCTATAAAGTCAGTAGAAGAACTCCTGCCAACATCAGTAGAAGCATGATCAAGCTCTGATATGACTCACAACAGAAGAATCCCCTGTTCTCCTCCCTTAAATCTGAGAATTTTAAGATGGACTTTGTTCATCAGAAAACCATGTGACACCACCACCCTCAGGATTTGAACAGAAAGACATTTATCTGTGTGCAAACCCAGAAGTTTGGGGGTTTTTTATTACTAACTAGCATTAAGAAACACCAGCATTTTAAGAAAACCTGATTTCTACAAAGATGACTTAAGAGACAGAGAAGGAGAGTTGTAAACATTAACATAAATTCCACCCAAACCAAGACTAAATCACAGAGGGCTGGTCAGCTTACATAACCTCCATTTAATGAGTGGTTTGAATAAACTAAATTAATTGATGAAAAACTATACAGTACAACAGAACCTACCTGCCTTTTTTTTTTTTTTTTTTTTTTTTTTTTTTACACAGCTCAAATGCTTTATTAAGTTTCTGATTCAATTTGCAGTTCCCCATTGTTTACCTATCTCAGGATCAGTCAGAACAGTGCCATAGCATTATGTTTCAAATCCTTTTCCAATAGAATATGGAAGACTTCACCATAAACACCAGTTTGAAAAATCCCTTTCCCTCACTCAGAAAAAAAAAAAAAAAATCAAGTTCATTCTCCACACCACAACATGTGAATGTTGCTGAGCAAGGAATTTCTTGCTATCAAACTATCCTATAGTTAACCAAATGCTGCACAAAAGAATAAATCTTTAAAACACCCCTTGAAGGAAAAAATGCATGAACTCTTGCTTAAAAATAAGGAAAGAGTGAGGCTGAATTATATGGCTATGAAGGGAGAGTGAGAGTGCTAGAAGTGGGACACATTTTCTGTGACACTGTACATGTAAACCTCTCATTCCACCCTCTTTCACTTGTTTTGATAAGCATGGACAAGGGAACTCTCTAGCCAGAGTTGGCTCCTAGCTCAGCAGCATTTTTTTTTTTTTATTTTTGCACTCAGAGAATACCTGGTCTGGATCTTCCCACTTCCTCTGTGTCTTCTTTCCCCCTGATTCCTCCCTGTACACGATCCTGAAATCTTTTGAGTAAGATTTTTCCTTTAATTTCAGGTGGTGGTAATGAGGCTCTTAATTTTAGTAATAGGAAAAAAAAATCTGATTTGATATTACAGTAGCTAAATAGATTAGCTTCTTCAGCAATACAGAAAAGGAACATTCTGGCTTCCCCCCAGCAGTTTTTTTTTTGAAGGCGTGGTGTTAGTTTGTTTTTTAATCTCCAATCTGTTTTGCTGGGGAGTTGGGCCTGTCAGCTCAGCTCTCCAAGAGCCAAAACTAACAATATTTTCCCAAACAAAGGTTCATTCAGAGAATCAGATTATATGCATTGTGTGCTGGAGCAAAGAGGCAGGCAAGTGAAACAAAAACATTTCTACACTGAGTCAGAGTGTGTAGGACCTGTGAGGAGGGCATGATTTAGCATCTTACTATTCACACCTACAAAGTCACACCAGCTCCAGCCCTGGGATACTGATCCCAGTCCCTTTTAAAAGCAAGCATTAGGGGAGCTCATTTTCTTGGTTATTTACTTCATCCTCCTCACCTGAAGCCCTCCTGCAGTAGCCAGCTCCAGGTTTATGGGGGGATGTTTCACTTCCTGCACTCCATAAACAACAACAGGGAGCTTTGTGCTGAAGCTGCATCAAAGATTTTAAAACACCAAAACCCTCCCCAGAGTTTGATTCATCTCCTTTTAAAAATGGAACTTCAGTCTTGAAGACAGAGGTACTAGAACTGACACATTTTTCCTCTATCATGAGTATTATGTGTTAAATAAAAGTGTTAAGGTGTTAAAAAAGTGTAAAGAAATGTTAAAACAAAACAAAACAAGCCAAAACAAAACCAACAAAGCTGTCCACTGGCAAATTGGAACTGCAACACCTGCCAAGGAACACCTTATCTAGACTGGTTTCACCCAGGAAGACTGAGGTAAGCACCTCCTGAAAAGGAGCAGGAAAATAAAAGCTCAGTCATATGCCAAAAACAAAGACTCCTGTCCCAAACATAAACCTTCATTTACTTGTTTTACAAATTGAGCATTATTTGAAGTGAAGCTTGGTAGTTTAACTTAATTTGCACACATGGAGGTTTGTAGGGTCTGGGCTCTTGCTCTGATAAGGCCATGTCCATGCCAAACAGACTCAGTGAGCACTGCCCTGGCTCACACCAGCAGCACAGGGCTTTGCCAGGACTCTGTCCCACAGCCTCTGCAGAGCTGGAAAACTCTCCTTTTGACAGTATTATCACATCTACACTGACAGCTTTTTGTGTCACCACCACACCAGCCAAGGAAAGGAGCCTCACAGTTTCATTTTATCCAAACATGATACGGCCAAGAGCTGCTACCTGAGGAGGAAGGCTTGCAGACAGCTGGGAAGGACCACTGGAGAAATGGTTTCAAGAAAAGCAGGTTTAATGCAAGGTATGAAAGGGTAAAAAGAGTGTGGAAATAGCACAGAGCTAAGGGGAACATAAAGAGCAGTACAAATATCAAGGAGACCTGGAGGCTCTGGTGTCCTCCAGCCAGTGTCTATTTAAAGACTCGGAATATTTAAGACAGTTTCTCATTTCCAGTCAGAAATCAAAAGATATTTCTAAAAATGTTCCTGCTATTCCAACACTGACTCACTTTACTACACAGCTGAAGCAGCAAGAAAGCAGAAAAAGCTTTGTAAATAATGTCAATAATATTGCAGTTAAATGGCTGAGAATGAGGCCTCACCATCAGCATCTGGGGCTGCCAACTCCTGACCAAAACCTCTTCTTCACCCCTGCTGTACTTAAACTTGTCCCTCTCCACAAATCACATCTTTTATAAGCATTAAAACTTTATAAAACATCACATACCTCAAAACTTTTAGAACTCAAGACCTTTTTTTCAAAGAACAACCAGATACCATCCTGAAAAAAGACCCCAACATCCAGAACTTACACAGTGCTTTGAGATCCAAGGTGAGAGGCAAGTACCACTACTTTCATTTGCCCAAATCTGAAATATCAAGCCTGAGAGCAGCTGCCCATGGCCACAAAGTGTGTCAGTGGCAAAGTGAGGACAGAATGCCACCTGATCATACCCCAGCCACATGCCCCATACTAGAAATACTAATAGCAAAAGTATGTTTTAGCCAGTATTAGATTTACATAATGCAATTTACACATTCCTCAGCATGAGAATAATTTATGAAGCATTTTAATATGCTCGATATGAAAATGGTATAAAACTAAGAATTAAACTGACCTGCACCCACATTATTTTTTTCATTGCTTTTTCTCAGCTTGTGTTCAGTCAATGGAAAAACAGAATTCTTTATCCTTCTCCTGTTTAACTAGAGAATAAAAGACGTTTTTATCTCTTCAGCAGAAGTTTCTTCTGTTTACAAATAGATGTTAAAATATTCACATTTTCTAAACTATTTCTGGGATCTGCTAGGAGCACAATACATCTTGTTTCACTTGGTTTTGAAGTGTTTCTTGTGCTCTCTCAGGCAGAGTGAGAAGTACCATTTTTAGAGCATCTCCAGTGTAAAGGGAAGTGATCCTACTCACTTGTTTCACAGCCTTTTGAAATTTTCCATTTCTTCCCACCACTTGAGTTCTGTCCCTGGCTTTTGCTCAACCTGCTCAGAATCTTCATTACAAACAGCTGTTAGCAAGGACCCTCCTCTACAGGGCTATGAACATGTCAGGATCCTTTGAATGCTAAGGCCTTAGCCTAAATTAATAAACTGATCAAGATGTGATGATCTGGGACCTGGCTTTGATCACCTAAATTATGGTTCAAAGACTTTCCAGGCACAGAGCTTCTGAAAAACCCAAACAGACGGTACCAGCACAGCAGATCAGCACCGGACAGCCAGGGACCCAGGGCTGTTTTCCGTGCTCAACAGGCAGAGAAACCTGAAACCAGCACTTCTGCCCCAGAGGATAGTGTAACACTCCCTGCCCAAGCCTATAAATATCCTGTGAGACTTCAGGGATCTTACTCTGGAAGCGACTTAAGTCTCTTCTTTAGAAAGAGGAGAGGCTCCCCCAGCTCTCCCCTGGTGAAACAAAGACCCGGGACTGCAGCTGTCCCTAGTTTGTTCAGTTTATACAAAAGGTGAACCAGAAACTACACAAAAGACAGAAGGAGGCTAAAGGCACCCCTGGGTTACTACTAAGGCTACTGACAAATCAAAAATAAAAAAAAAAAAAAAAAGAACCAACACAATCCCACAGAAAGATAATGTAGGGAGAAAAGTGCTTCCAGAAATTACAGAAAAGATTGCGGGGGAAAAAAAAAAGAGGTAAAGAAAAAATAAAATCACCTCTAAAAGGCCACGTGCCCCTCATAGGAAAAATCTCTGCTTAGAGCTTCGTTAGATCCATGTGCCAAGAAATGCTTTGATGATGCCTTCCCCAAAACCAGCCCTTCAGCTAAGGGGTGAACACCCCATCGGGCTGTGAACACACCTCAAAGCACAGCAGTGAAAGCCCTGGGATTCACCAAAGACCACAGGGTGAAGATTCAGGGAATGAGGGCTGGAAAAAAGAGACCTTCACCCCTGGGTCACCAGCTGACTGAGCAGCTCTGAAACTTGTCTGGAGCACTGCAGGAAAGGCTGTGCCAGTGACCCTGCCTTCATGAACTGGGACACGGGCAGGGGAACAGACTGGTGACACACAATCCTCATCAGGCTTTTCCCAGATGGCTCTGGTTGCCCATTTAGGATTGTGCAAGCCTAAGGAGATGCCTGGATCCCACACACAGACAGAGAGCTCAGCCCTGTCCTTAGGAAAGGGACTCCAGTCATGGTGAAGAGTTCATAATGATGGTGGTCATGGTCATTAGACTCAGCACAGGGAACTGATGAAAGTATCACAGAAGTTAATTTAGAAAGCAATATTTAACCTTATTATTCATAGCAAGTGTCAGAAAAAAGACCATGTTTTTATTGCAATATAACTTTATATAGCCATTCCTGTGCTTACAGCAACCACCAGCAAAACAGTTCAGAAATTCTCACCCATGCAGTTAAAAGACACAAGCAGGGCCAAGATGGTTTACAGCCCAAAGCAAGTGGTGACTTCCCAAATAAAACATGATAATATCAGCACTTTCCAGTATTTTCCTACAAACAGCAAAACCCAAAACCACCTGCCACTAAATGACCTTAACACGAGTCTCTTCTTTGAATGTTTTTTATCATGTTCCAAAATCAACCAGCCTCAGCTTTCACCTTTTAAAGCCCCTTTAAATGAAGTGAAAGGTAAATAAGATTTCTTACACATTAATTGCTACAGAAAGAAGCTCTCCCTCTAAATGTCCTAGGATCTGTCTCCCCATTTTAAAAGCCTGCTATATGCACACAGCCTATAATCACCACATGCAGAGGTCATACCCCAAGCTTACTCATGTGCTAATAAAAATGCTAATAAAGGCATTTAAGCTTTTAATTAAATGGGCTCCTTAAGTTCTGTTTAGATTTTTACTGGAGATTTGATTGTTTTACTTGTGTGGCTGGACACTGAAAACAAATGGGATGCTCAAGTGGGATGGGCTCCTAAACATCAGCCTTCACAGAGCAAAACTTTCTTAGAAAGAGCAATGAGTTGGCTTTTTTTGCAGATTTCTGTGGCTACCTAAGAGTCACTAAGCAGAGCTGTGCTCTTCAATAACATTTGTTGACTTGATAAAGTTAATGAGCAAAGTCTAATCACATGGTTCCTATGAAGGGTTAACTACTTCACACCAGAACACAGGAATGGCTCTTTTTCCCATGCCATTTAATTACTGATTACCCCTCCTCATAAGAGGAATGACTCAGATCACAGATTCACCCAAGTCACAAACATATTGGCTGTTTGTTTTCACAGTCCAGTGGAATGTCCAGTGCCTTCAGGCAGCCACTTAGGGAAGGCAGCAGCACAGAATTAAGCTGATATCACAGGAAAAAACCATGAAGCAACACAAACTTGGCTTATCTGCAGCTTTCAGACCCAAATGCCACTGACATTTATTATTTACTGTCTGTGCTGCCCTGAAGAAAACACATGTTTCTGTACCAAGCAACACAAGAGCACTCTAAAGCTGTAATTTTTGTGTGGCAGAAGACAGGTCTCTTATTTAGAAAAGGCTGGAAAACTTCCTTCCTAAAAGTGACCTTGAAGAACTACATTATTTCTCCTTTTGCTGTGCTTACAGAAACAGCATTTTAATTTTTTTCCTCCCAATAAACCTGGGTGAGTTGAATATGTGCATTGATTTGGCAGATCTCTGCTTTGACAAGAGGGATGCTGACTTTTGTAATAGAAGAAAAGCACTGTGTTGGGTACTGCAATGACTCAGATGTCCCAGCTTTTGGTTAGATAGCTTCTGGCTCTCAGCTATTTCACAATCTCTCTGTTTTCAGGTTTTAGGTGCCAAACATGGTTGTTAATTACCTGAAGTGCAGTTTCCTCCTTGACAATACCTGCATCTTTGATTCAAGTTGGTTCTTCCAACACCAGGTTCACTTGAAACAAGCTGAAAATATGCAACCAACTCCTCTGACTCTGTAGCAGCTCTAAGTCGTTCACAACAACATCCAAATTCTTTGACTTAGTCCTTCCTTTCTACAAGTTCCACGCTCTCAAACCCAGAAAAGGAATCTTTGCATATGTTCCCATGTCACTCACTCCCCACCACTACAATCCCTTTCTCAAAAGCTGTGTTACAGAAAGCAGAACCAAGTGTATCATTCCTTCTCACTGCCTCATGCTTTCCCACATCTGGCAAGCCACCATCTAATTTTCTCTCCAAGTTTTCACAACCTCCATCCTGTCAGGGACAGATGTTTACCAAGCAACCAGAAAGCTGGATTAGACTCAAGTATCTGTGTGGATATGCTGGAGTTTGGATGTATACAGGGAAGCATTTATACCTCCTCTGGACACTGTATGGAATGAGCTAACATGAGAAGCATGGTGCATAACATCCAGATCTTTCTGTGCTGCTAACAGACAAGCAATTTTCAGAGCCTGTTCCTGAATCCACAATGCAGCTTAGCAGAACCAGGACTTCACTCAAATATGTCAGGTTCTGATGCAGGCAGTTGTCACTGCAAATACTATTAGCAGAGCTTGACTTGTCATGGATAAGCTTACTCACACTGCTACAGCTTCTATACAAACACCCAGATATTCATCAGAATGAGCAGAGATCAACCAGCCTAGAAAATAACAAATGATACCATTCTTTGCTCTGGGAAAAGTGGCAGCAGATAACATCCACAGCCATCAGCTGGGAGACCAGGAAGGCAGTGAGATGTCCCACTGGCCTCTTCCTGTTTGGCACTTCTCTAACAGCTGCCAGCACACAGCACAGATATTTCCTTTTATTTCCTTTTTTAAAAATATTTAATTTTCCTTTTTTCACAATATTTAATTTTCCTTTTTTCACATATGCCTTTTCTTTTTCACCTTGTTGATCACTTCTGTCCCTGACACACTGTGAAGTGATAGTGTTCAATAACTACCACAAGCTACCTCCAGTGTCATGCCACAGCCCCAGAAGTCTGCATGATAAAGAAGATGAAGAAGAGCAGACATGGACTTCAAAGAAGAATCACAAAGAACTGAGAAGCTCTTCCACAATTAGTGCTCCATCTGGTCCCTGTCTCCCTGGGAATGGTATCAATAGTGAAGACAAACAGTGAATAATTTTAATAGCAGCCTAAAATAATGTGATGCAAGATGCAGCAGAAGAATTTAGCAGACCAGCCTGTGATGTCTGGCAGGGACACTCACATGGATGTCCAGTTGCTAGACAGTAACTAAATGCACTGAGCCTAAGTTATTTTTAGGTCTATTGTGAAACCCCAGTGTCACTTTTTTCCAGCTGCTCCCAAGACACAACACCACCACCACACAGGCCTGGGCTCTCTGGTTTGATGTTCTGAGCCTAACCCTTGCCCTGCATTAGAATTTCACAGGATAAGAACTCAGCCAAGGCAACAGAGCCCCTGGCACAGACAGAGTGACACAGACAAGAAGAGTGCTTGGGACAACCAACTCACGTGGGCTGGGAAAGTGGTCTGGCTGCATTCACTGCAGCCCTGCTACACAGAGGTCTCACAGCCATGCTGGCCAAGGTCCCTTCTGCTGATGTGTCCTTGAACTGCTGCAGGCAGAGCACCCGTTACTATGGGACCTTGAGGGAAGGGAGAGTAAACAAAGTCCCAGAGGGAAAGGGAGGCCAGGATTTCGAGTAAACATCTCAGGCTAGAGAGCTCTGAAAACAATGAACTTGACAGATTCCAGCAGCAAAAGCCTCCTTGGTGCCTCTGCGATGTTTTCTTGGATCTTGTATCACTTAAGAAAACTTTGCTGGTATTTGAGGACTAACAGGCTTCACTCTTGGATTCATCAGTGACAAGAAGAGGCCTCATCCTGTTTGCTTCTGCACATCTGTTCTAAGCAGCAGTACAAGATACAAACTCCTCAGGACAGAACAGTCTTGTACACCTCTTGCACCCAGCCTGGCAGGACCCAGCTCCTGTATTTACCACCACTGTTCTGTGGCAGTAAGGCTTTTGACACACTTGGCTCTGAAGCATCCACTCAAGCAGGATTCTTTTAGAAGAATTCCAGGGCAGAGCAGGGATGGGAGGCAAGCAGTGCTGAGGACCTGAACACCACACAGAGGGTTCAGAGCAGGGCACACCAGCAAACTGCCACCTTCCCCCAGATTTGCAAAACAAAGTATGAACAATGCAGCTCCTGTCTCACCCCAAAACTACCAACAGCAATGCTCTTTCTCAAGAAGGACAAACTCATGACACAAGAGCAAGACTGTTAGGATCATCTTACCCCCCTGGTAACCCTTAAGGCTCAGCTCTTCAACTCTTGCTCTTATTCACAAGCAAACCCCACCTAACACCAGCAAAGACAAGACCACCTTTTCATCTCCCAGCTGAGATGGAAGAAGCCTTTCCATGCTCAATCAGAAACAAAGCTGTAGCAAAATCAGAACCCTGTATTTGTATGAAGAACAACTCTTTAAGGACTAAGGAAGGGAGATCTCTTGAGCTTCCATCCTTTGCTCCTTCGGCTGAAAGCAGCTTCAGCTCTTCTGTTTTGAGCTGTCCCCCCAAAACTCAGAGAACCATGGAGTCATGTCCTTCAGCTAACTGGAGTGGTATTTTCACCTTGTGGATGAATCTTTGTCCCAGAAGGGGATCATGCCTCACATGGCCATTTAGCATTTGACAGCTTAAGGAAGATGAGGCCATTTATGCTCCTAAGCAGAACAAAACTTTCCACAGGTGAAAAATCCAAATTTCTCTATGAATAAGGCAGCTCCCTGTTATTACAAAAGCAGGAAGGTTTTCAAGATTCTCCAGAAGGCAAACACCAACAACAGACCCAGGAACCCAGAGCTGAAGCTCCCAATATTCAAGCTTGCTTGGCTACTGTATGAGGAAAGAGATGATGCCTCTCAGAACCACAACTGCAGTCACTGCAGGGAGCAGTTCTGGGAATGCCAAAGGCACCCAGCAGAACACTGCCTTCCAGAAGCATTATAATTACCATTAAAATACCAGCCTGGTTTTATTACCCTGTAATTTGCATCTGTACAGCTCCTCATCAGTTACAAAGGCCAGCAGCTTTTCTGACAGAGGTATCAGCAAGCCACACATCTTCCTCTTCCCCTCCTAAATCTTTCCCCCGTTTGCCTCTTTTCCTTTATTATTTAAGTTTGCAGCTGAAGAGTCATCTTTGATAAGCCTTCCTTTTAGGCTCCTGTGTTAGGTCACTTGGAAACTTCATGCCAGTACACACACCTGGGTCTCTGAACTGTGGAGTCTGTTTTAGTCATTTTTCAGTCAGGAGAAAGGGAGGAAAAAGCAGTTAACTGGTTTATCTAAGATCAACAAGCCAAGAAACTAAGGGCTAGCAAAAAGCTTTGTACTCGTGTCACAAAGTAAATAAGCTGTGGCAAGCACACACCGGAACATTTCCGATGGTGATGGCTGCTTTCCTTACAAAGAAAGAGACGTCTACAATAATTACATTATGAATGGCACCAAGAAGGTGTCTTCTGTATTCAAAATAAACAATCAAAAATTAGCTTCCAACTCCCATTTGAGCAAACAAACAAAAAAATCATTTTGAAAAGACCACGTTTAGAATTTCTGTTCTAGTAGTAAAACTATCAGAAGTGATTTCTGGAAGACCTTGCTTTTCCTAACCCCATTTTTCAAGCCTTCCTGCTTCAGAAACTGTGACAATGGTGTAACTCGAGCTTGCACTGAAAACAATCTGATTCAGTTTTTTCCATCACTGCCTGAAACACAAAGCACCAACTCTATTTTCTTTGGAGGTGACTGAAACAAGTACTTTTCCTAATCACCTTAATAGTTGTTTTATAGACATGTTAAAGGTTTCCTTCCCAGACTGAAAGGAAAATTGTATGAATGCTGTAAAATATTCCTGTGGCCATCAAAGAGTTTAGAAAGTTTGTTGTTTGCCTCAAAAGCAGCTTAGAAGTTTTGTCTTTAAAGAAACTGATTGTGCCAGCGATGTTAAAATAACAAAGGACAGATGAAGGAAAACTGTAAAAGCAATTAATTTCTGCATACAAAGGAGAGGAAGTACCTAACATATAGCCTGACGTCTGTTAATTAAAAATTAAATACCAGATTAAATTCAAGCTGCTTCAAGTTTCTAAACTGATAAGGGTTTTTTTTATTGTTGTTTTAAAAAGACAAACCTTTTTTCTCTAGCAGCAAAAGGAATCAAAGCAGCATCAGAAGAGCCCAACCAGGCACCCCTGCTCTCATTTTACTGCATGATCATCCCTGACTTCCATATCTGAGTCCATCTGGTTCACTCTCTCCCCTTATCAGGCACTCGCTTCTGAAGTGCTTCCTATCTACCTCTTCCATCACAGATCAAAGCATAGGGAAGAAAATGCTGGACTTCTTTGACTCCAACCACACCTTCAATCATCTACTCTTACTTTCCATACCATCTCCCCTTTCATACCTATTTCTCCTGACCTCCTCCCTCCCCATCTCATCAGTACCCCTTCACCTTCATCCTTTTTATCAGGTCTCCTCCCAGAATAATCTTTTTACTTCCCCACAACATCCCTAGCATCCTCAGAGACCTCCCTTTCCTTGCTGCCATTCCATCCAACCCTGCTGCTGAGCATTTCCTCCCTCCCATGTGTCCAGAGAGTTTGCAACCTGGGCTCAAGCTCACCCACTCAGCTGAAAAATCATTTGTTTGACTTGAACTTCACAATATCTTACTTTTTTTCTTCTTCCTGTTTCCACTCCTGTGACCTCCTCTGTCAACACCATCCAGCCCACTGTGTAGCTTTATCTTGGCCCTTGTAATTCATTCAATGCATTCCTCAAAGATCCTGTCTGCTCCCCATCTCAGTGTGCTCCTGGCCTCACTCCTTGCCCCCCCAACTCATCTTTCTCTGCAGCAGATCTCTGAGTACTGTTATGAGGGGAAAAATCCCACTCACACAAAACAACTGGAGTATCTGCTCTCTGCTTCAAGCCAGCCAATTTCTGCACAAATTTAAAATGCCCCTCTGACACCTCAGAAATGCCCAAGCCATCAGCTGGATATGGCTACAAAGCTCCCTTTATTCCTCCCCACCACTTTCCAGCTTGCTGCACCACTAGATACCCTTTTGTTTGATTAAGATTAATCATAGTTTTAGGATACACAGACAGATAAACAGCTGCTGAAGTAACTGTGATATCAACTCTGCCTTCCAAAAGCATGGATTTTTTTTCCCCTACACAGGAGAGTAATAAACAAGAATGATTCAGTGACCTACTAAAGAAGCATGTGGAAAAACATGAGTAAAGCTAAGACCTGAATTTCAGGTTTCTTGGCTTTAATTCCTCTTTCCACTCAGAAGAAAGAAATTAAAAGAAGAAAAAGGGTGAGAAATGGAAATCAATGTGCTAATTTCTGTTGCCATCAAACTCCATTCAAAGCACATCATAATCGTGCAACACAGAATCTTCACTAGAACTAATTCCAAATCTCACAGTTCAGCCAAGCTTTTTTCAGGCAACGTAAAAGTTATTGAGAACTGGCAATTTGAGGACAAACTAGCTCCCTCTTTCCTAATTCAGCAACCCATCAAAAATTAAGATTATGAAATCATGTTGTAATTAAGCCAGAAAATAACATCTGTTTCCTGTGTGAAAACACAAGAGAACTACAAAAAACACCACGTCGATTAAATGGTAAATCAAAAGATAGCACCAACAATGTGCTTTTTTAATGAAAAATATGACTACTGTGCACCACATCTCTGCAGTAACACCCTGCACAGCAGGGTCCACATAAACCACTAAAATCTTGTGAGCTGCAGATTCACCAAAATAGCCAGAAACAACAAAAAATATATACATTGCTACTGTATCTAAAGCTCTGTCCACACAATTTATCTTTTCTTCCTCCTGTAAGTCATGTGTAGCCCTAACAACACCAAAACCTTGATTTCAACCAGGGCATTTTTCACACCACCATTATTAAATGTGTACTTTGGCAAAATAGATGCATCTTTGAAACGAGAGCAGTTCAGTGATCTTCCTGCAAACCTTCCTGAGGTTCAAGGTTGCCAAGGTGGAATTTAAAAGTGCGTCTTACACAGAGCTTAAAAGCTTGTGACTATATCAAGCATTTGACATAAGCAAGGTAAGAGGCTCAGTAACAATGTCCTAATTCATACTGCACTCTGAATATAGCATCCTTCCTTTGAAATGACCCTTCACCTCAAGAACTTGTAGCACAGCAGCTCTGCTTGAGTCAGGCTCAATTCACAGGATGAATATAGATTTTTCTTTTTATCAGAGCAGTTTCTACAATCAGCATGTAAAAATATATAACTAAACTCTGCAAGTTTTCAATCTCGAGCCATAAATCTCTAGCTAAGAATTTCCCCAAACACCCACTGCATTAACAAAGAATATATGGCAAAGGTGCTTTGGGAACAAGCTGATCCCTAACGTCAGTGCACTGATGAAGGGAATATTTTTGGCTTATATCTGCATGAAGTGAAGGGGTCAGATTGCTAAAGAGGAGAGATGAGATCTGGAAATGACCTGGCAAGCTTTTCAAAAGGTTCCCAGAGCCCACTCTCCTCTTTAACAAGCAGGATCCAGAAGGCTTTAGACAAGTACCTGATGCCACTGTTAACACTCTTACTTAAAGTGCAACACCTGGCATGTTCCTTAAGCTCTTATTAGAAGGCAAAAGAACTCTGAGGCTACTTAATACTAAATGAACCCACAAAGTCATCTCCATTTACCCTGCCATACTCTACCACTAAGTAAGATGGACACTGACTGACACAACAATATGTAACAGAAGTTTAAAACGAGCACCACCCACACTGAGTGTGAGTAGTGCCTTTAATGATTCCTAAAATAGAGCTTGTGCTCTGTTTTTACCTGATGTAGGTGACCACACACAGCTGACTAGCCCATCCTCTCAACTGCAGAGATCTTCCCCTCAGCCCCGCAAGAGGGAACCTTCGTAAAAAAAATTAATCACTCACATGGTCCCACAGCCTGATCAACCTCTTCTTTCCTTACAGGACATGGATAAGACACCCTGGGTGAGTACCAATTCAAGTCTGCACTGTCAGATCCATTTTACACCTGGAGAAAGTAACTAAAGAAGCAACAGAAATCCACTTTTCCACTGTCTCTCCTACTCCCTTCAACTATTACATTAGACATTCCAGCATGATTTACTTCACTACCACCTCAGCCTCAAACCCCTGGAGATAAACAGCACAGTGCCACTGATTCCTATCACACATTTTTCAGAGCTCCACACGCAGAGTCTGGAATACACAGATCTGTATTTCAGGTTTTGGACCTCAAACAAACTGTTTGTCATTGTTTCCAAACCCAAGCTTTCCACAGGGAAGTTTAACACCCCCATATTCCATCCTGTTAGGGCAATAAATGGTTTTCAGTGTCCTTTCACAGAGCCTCATTTTTCACTTCACATAAGCTTCCAGCCTGCATTCTACAAGGAGCTGAACATTATTTTTCTGTTGAAGACAACAGCTCTCCAAAATGAAAAGAAAAAACTCTTGTCCCAGTCTCAGAAAAAACCTGCATGATCTGCTGCATTCAGAACATCTCAGAATACAGTTCAGTTTGGGGAAGTTATTTTTGGGCAATGCAATTATTTGGATAATTGTGAAGTTATTAAGGGGCTTTACCAAATTAAATATCAAGATTACATATCATTTGATTTAATTCTGCTTAATAACCACTGTAGGCCACTGGCATAATTTCTTGTTAGAATGAACAGCATCAAAGGTCATTTTTGTTTCAAAAAGCATATTTTAAAAAATCTTTTTGCCTTTAAAGTAACCTGCCTACCACGGGTCAATAACAGCTACCCACACACCAAGATCTGCAAGGCCACAATATTTCAAAGGGCCAAGAAAAGGGGGCTAAAAGAGGAAAATCAGGGTTCTTTTACCCTTCCTGGTGTGGTATAATTCCCACAATCAATCTCTATAGAAGAAGGGGTGGCATTTAGATAAAGTGCAATCCACGTGACACCTGATGTAAACCCCAGTGTTTATAAGTAACTTATTGATTTAGAAGATTGTTTTGATCTCCTAACTGTACAGGGGAGTACACTATGGTCATATTTTCCCCGGTGAAATGGGTCATCTGAAATGTGGATTTTCAACCTGTGTAAGTGGAGCCCTGACTGGAACAGCTATGATGAAAATTAAACTCAGGTCAGCTTGTGCTGGTCAAAGGCATGAGGGAATCACTTCCCTCATGTTCAAAAATAGCATTTTTTTTTTCATTAAAAAGACTGACAGTTAACAGCACAAAGCCTTATTAAAAAGAATAAATTACAGAACAGTTAGAAAAGCCCTGGCTGCACTGTGTGTCCCCAACATGAACGTGATGCAGCATAAATTTGGTCACCTGCACACATGCATCATAAAAGGCAATGACCCAGGTAATCAAGAGAAATTTTGCTTTCTAGCTCATTGCTAAAGGATAGCACCCAGCTTCATGTTTCTTTTTAAAACTTTAAACACTGAAATACCTGCGATTGGTGTCAAGTGTAAATAAATATTACACACTGAGCTCTGCTACAGCAACTTCCTTGTTTTTCTGTTTAGCATAGCTGCATCACCCCAGCTCTAGAAACGTGGTGAGTCAGCTCACACCCCTCAGTCCTGCTGCTGCAACAGCCACAGAGCAAAAACCACCCTTCTTCACCCTCGTTTTATAGTTTTTGGTGTTGGTTTCCACACACACAACCCCAGTTCTTTTCTAAAGGGAATTTCTATCCAGCAAAGGCAGTATGAAACCTGTGTGATTTGCCAGTGCCAGATCAGGCAGACAACAATGGGAAAGATACAGCTGAGGCACTGAAAACCTCCCCATGTGCCACTCAGTACTTCTCACACCAAACTGGAAGCACAGCACAGCAGACAGCTGCCTGAGTGTCTTGTGTTCCCTGAGGACACAGACAGACTTCTAAGGCAGAGAGGTTCAACCAACAGGCTTAATCAATCATCGGTCAAATGGTGACAACTCCTCTTTTCATACCCATGTCCATCACCCCAAATTAGACTTTCCAAAATTATTGTAATCCTTTTTAGAACCAAGCTTACAACTGGTTGGTTGAGGAAGATTTAAAAATTGTATCACAAAGCCACCAAGTAAGCAGGCTGAACCTGGGCAGGCTGTTCCATGGTTGTAACTAAGCAAACCTGAAGTATCCCAGTACAGAAGTATCAAGAATATGCTTTTCTTTGAGAGCCTCCAAGATTTTTCTGCACCTTGCCTCATATTATCACCAACAAGCACGATAAAATTCTTTCTGCTAAAACAGAGTAGCTGCTTAGTTTATCCATCTACATCAGAGTCTGGTATTGTTAAATGAGCATCACAGAATTATCCCTCTGCATTAGATGTGACTCTATTTCAGAATCCCAAGAATACAAAGCTGGTAGAGGCCAATGAGAAGAGATGAGAAGTCTAGCTCTGTCCTTTTTAATACTTGTGGTTGCTCTGCACGTTCCTCTCAGCTTGTACAATAAAGGCAGACTGGTTGATTTTTAGTCAAGTTTTACATTTTTCTTCCATAAATGCAAAGAATTTGCATTTGTGTTCTATACACATCTGAGATTCACTCTCTTGCCAATAACTAATAACTTGAGATGATTCCTTACATTACATTTTCCCACTAACAGTACAGAAGGGATCCTTCTATTGTTTCCTCTTCAATGAGTAATACTTAAATAGAGGAATTTAGGCTGGGCAAAGTTAATTTTCTGTTTGCAAGATAACAGGGTTACTATGAATGGAAATAAATATTTCCACTGATACGCTCAGAGGCGTTTTCCATCATCTCTTTTAATCAGCTTCCAAAATAGGCTCGAGAACATCAAATTGGATCCAATTTCTGCTATATCACACAGAACAAAAGACTCGAGCAGGCACACAGCTTTTCCAAACACTTGTACCCCATAGCTCTGCCTCCATTTTGGATGACAGACAAAGGGAGTAAATGTGAACATAATGCCTTATTAAAGGGATGAAAAGCAAAACTTCAGTCTGAGCAAAAGGCGCAGAGAAACCCAGGAAGTGCTACTACCAGCTGCAACCACCGGAACAAAGGAAACAATGACAGATCCCACTTTACTGAATTTGTTATAAAAATAATATTTGGATGAAGGGGGAAAAAAAAAAAAAACAAACGAAAAACTGTCCGGTTTTCACGCAGACCGGGGCTGTTTTTACTTTGCCCTTCAAGGATTTTTCCCGCGGCTCTTCAGCACCAGATGTTTCCACTAACTCCAAGCCTGCCCGGGAGATGCTGAGCGTTCTCCAGTGCCAGGAAGAGCCCGCAGAGGCAGCGCTCACTCCCACTTCACAGCCTCACCCCGGCTCCTCTCCTCCCGGCCCCGCTGACAACCGCCCCGCTCACCCCAATCACCCGCGGCGAGGGCCGGGGCGAAGCTTTCCCGCCGTGGTCTCCGGCCTACGGAAAGTGCCCGCGAGGATCCCAAACTTCATTAAAAACAACAGCGACAAAACCACCCACGCGTGGGGTGTGGGGGGTGTGCGTGTGGGGGGGTGTTCACCGCCGAAAAGCAACGCGGGGCTGCCCCCACGGGGCCCTCCTCCCCCCGGGGGGAGTGGGGGGAGCGATCGCCTCAGGCCTCGGGTCCCCGGCCCGCCCCCCCCCCCCGCCGACTTCCAGCCGGGGCTTTCCCCACCGCCCTGACTCACCCCGGGGCTCCCTCCGCACCGTCCCCCGCCCCGAAGCCGCCCTTCCCCGCGCCCCCGCCCCGCGGCCCAAGGCGGCTGTCGGTACCTGTAGGCCAGGGACATGCACTCGAAGAGCTTCGTGAGGGAGGCGTCGATGCTGAGGCGGCCCCCGGCGCCGCCGCCGCCGCGGGCTGCCCCGAACTGGTACGTCTGGCAGGTCTGCTCGTTGACCGTGTCGAAGTCGTAGCCTTTCTTAGGCGGGTGCTCGCTGTGAGGTGACGAGACCATGAAGTGGCCCGAGTGGATGATCTGGGGACCCGGGGGCTGCCCCCGCCGCGGCCCGCACCGCCTCCCTCCGCCCGGCGAGGCTCCCCCATCGTCCGTGTCCGAGGAGTCCTCGTCGGGCTCCGTGCGGGGGGACAGCGGCCCCGCCGCCCCGAGGAGCCGCGCCGGCCGCATGAACACGTCGGCGGCCATGGCCCCGCTGCCGCCGGCCGAGCCCGCCGCCCGCTCTGCGCCGCCACCGCCCCGCTCCGCCCCGGGCCGGCCCCCGCCACCGCCCCTCCCCTGCGGCCTGAGCCCGCCCCGCTCCCGCCTCAGCCGCCTCGCTCCCCGGGAGCCCGCCCGGGCCGCCGGCGCTTTTACCTCAGGCGAGGGCTGAGCCCGCCATCGCCACCCCCGAGGCCGCTTTCTCTCACTGCCTTTCTCAACCGTCTCGGAGGCAACGTCCCCTTCAGGGAGAGCCCCAGGCCGCCGTCACCCAGCCCCAGGGCCACTGGAAACCCCCCCTGAGGCTGTTCTCCCTCAGTGGAAGCAGCAGCCCGCCATCGCTCAGGAGGCTGCTGCCTCCAGCGAGGTTGCCTTCCCTCACCCCGCTGCCCTTTGGTTACAAGAAAGGGCAGGGCGGCCCGCCTGCTCTCTCTCACACACACCCCCAGAACCAGGCAGTTCTCGGCCACAAGTGACACCCATCATGTTTTTACCCTTCCCCTGACACCACTGCGGATGATGACACCGGGCACCTTGCATCACCACCCTCCTCGCCAAGAACGGGGATGGTGTCACTGCCACAAGTGTCACGCTGCTGCTGTCCTGTCCCTGCTGACTGAGAATAACTTCCTATGAATTGGCCCCACTCCTCCTGGGGGCTGCTGGGTTCAAGGATGCAGAGTGGTAATTCCATCCAGCAGGACAACGTCAAGAGGCCTAAAAAACATTCCTAAACTTAAAAGGGCTCTTACAAAGCGTGAGACGATGCAGAGGACAGCCCAGAACTGACTGAAGAATGATTGATTAGTGCAAATCCATTCAACATTTCCCTCACCATCACTATCTTTAATAGTTTAAATTATTATTTTCCAGAAGCAGTCTGCAAGAAGCCAGGGCAGATAGAGGAGTAGCTGGGGACACCACGGCTGGAGGGATCAGCCAACATTCAGGGAAAAGGACATGGAGCTTCCACTGCCAGCCTGCTGACTCACACCAAACCCAGGTACCTGCTCGGAAGCACAATTGTTCCAGGAAAAGTGAAGTTCAGATTTGATCCTTCTCAAAAGCATCAAGGAAGCAATTGATCCTTAAAGTCAACATGAAAGCACAGCAATAGGGCCAGCAGATGTGTGAGTCTGGGGAGAGAACAGCAGCTTACAGCACCAAAACCCTATACATATGCACGTGTGTGTATATATATGTATGTATGTACAAAGTCAAGAGAAAAGACCTCTCGCTTGTTCTGCAGAGCAAACCTCCATCACCAGAAAAGCAATTGTATTCTAGATGGCATACTCCAAAGCATTTATATTAAATTTCTTTAATTCTCTGAGTTCTAGGAGAGAAAAGAGAAAAGCGTGCTCTTCTACATAGCCATCCTCAGGAGGGGGAAAAAAGACCAAACAAACCAAACGTTTAATTGTCACATGCTGCTTTTTCAGCTCTGTAAAACCAGAAATAAGATCAAGGGAAAGTCAAGATAGCAAGTCTTGGCCACAGCAGGATGAGGCATTCCTGCAATATCACAATTATGCCCTTGCAGTGATCTAATATTCTCCATTAGAGAGCACAAAATCAAGCAAGGTCACTGTGTTTAGGGGAGGAGTGGTAGGTCAAATACCCACACATGAAAGGAGCAGTAAAGAATGGCCCCCTCATGAGGGCTCTGTTAGAAATCTTTAAAAATCAAGGCTAACGTTCAGCTCTTAAAACAATTTAAGAAAAGGCAACCGTCCAATTGGCTTTGAAGCTATTTATTTCTACTTTATATTAATGTAAGAGGAGTCAGCAGTACACCAAACCATGCTTTAAAATAGGGGTAGCTATGACTAACTTTTGATGCAGTTCAGGATTTCCTCCTCTATTCATCTCCAGTGCAAACACCAGTTGCAAGGAAAGAGGCATCCCTTAAAATAAACCCAGTTATTTTGGAGACAGACCTCTTATTTGCCTTTTTAAGGTCAGGATTTAAGTGATCCTCATGTCAAAGCTCCCAGCTATCTTTTCCTGCACAATCAAGAATTCCTGCATGCACAGGGAAACACTAAGGGGGCCAGAGAAAGTTTGGAGTACTATTTGTGGGGTTTTTAGCAATCTGCAGAGCAAGGTGAAGCCCTGGCCACCATCTTCTGTGATGTTCCTTCAAGAGCATGGGCTTTTACCACAGGAGGAGACAGCCATTTACTGACTTAAGACTGTAATACACGCAGAGCAGAGAGACAGTCAAGCTGTTAAAAAATACACCCTCCATGTACTCCACACTTGGTAGGAAGAGATTATCCTACAGACAGGAAGATAAACACTCCCAATCTGCTGAGGCACAAGAGATCAAGGAATCTTAACCCACAGGCTCAGACTGTGGGGTTGGTTGCAGGTGCTGGGAGCCCAAGCCACTCTGTGACTTGTCCTGCTCCTGGGCAAAGCACAGGGACAGCCTCCAGGTCCTGTCCTGCTGCTGGGCTGTTGCTCACTCCTTCACCCTTCACAGGCCTGTTCAGCTTTAATCCTGGCCCTCATCTTGAATTACATCCCCATTTCTACCTGTTCTTTCTGCTCTCTCCAGTCCCACCCTATATATAATATATATAAGCTTATATAAGTTTGCTGATTCAATTCACTAATGCAGAGAAGAAAAAAGCCTAACTAAAAGGGGTAGTTTTCTTCCCAGGTTAGCAAATTTAAGCAGTTGATGAGAGCATGCTATGAGCACCCCTGAAAATGCAGTGGAAGCAATGAAACCAAGCTGGGAGCAGGCAAGCTGGCTGGAGCTCACCCTTCTGGTAGTGGAGAGCCAGCAGACCAGTTCAGCTGTCGGTGAAACTGCAGGCTACTTTGGGACAGAGCACACAGAACACTAAAAATAAGCTGGACACTTTATATCCACCTAGAATGTAAAGAATCTTTCCAAAACTCTTCAGGAGTTTTACCCTAGCAAGCATCACACTCGAGCACGTTTCCAGGCTGAAGCATGTTCTCACACTGTGCTCTTCTCCCTCCAATTTAAGTTACCACAACTCATTAGCCAAGCACCAAGCCAACATAAGCACCTTAAATTACCAAGTTATTACCAAGTTATCCCACAGGTTGCTGTAATTACGTTGGCCAGATTTATGTTTGTTGTTGTTACAACAAGAAAGTACCCCAGCCTTGCTCTGTGTCCTGCTACAGCATCAAGACAACTCTGGTCCATTCAAAGGTGAATAATTTGACATGTTACTAAATAAGACAACATCAGAGAATGCACATTTAAACATACCATTTATAAAACCAGAAATTTATTGTAAATTAAAAAAAAAAATTGAGGTTGTTTCTTGATAAAAAGTATTCACACAGCATTCACGTTGTGATTTTTTTTTATTTTATTTTTGAAATGAAACCATTGTACATTGTACAAACCATAACTACCGATGGAATAAATAAGTGAAAAATTATACTGCTGTACAACACACACACACACAAATCATAAGATGGAAAACGATTAGGTATTGAAGAAAACAAAATTCTTTACACCTTCTAACAGGCCCTTAGATATAAAGAACATTCCAAAACATGACAATGTTTATGTATGAAGATAGCCACCCAAAACCAATATTTTATACTGCCTTGTTGATTTTTTTTTTTGTTTTGTTGTTTTGTAAGTGCCAGCACTTTTTGGAATGTTTAACAACTACTTTCCCAAGCATAAAAATTCCAAGGAATAGTTCTGCTATAAAATGTTTGGCTGAGTAAATCACTTATTCGGAAGGCCTTCCCACATGTTCCACAAACTCAGCTAATTTACTTGCTTGCTTCTAGTTTCTTTTTTTTTTTCCTATTTTTCTTTTTTTTTTTTTTTCCCTTTTTTTTTTTCCTTTTTTAAAATTTTTTATTTATTTGTAACTGAAGCTCCAACATTCAGCATTGTAGCAAGGAAGCACTTCTGGATATTTGCACTATTTCTAAAACATTAGCTGTATGAGAACTTTCAGTCATCTGGAAGAGAGTTACATCTCTCCTGCTCCACATCTCAATGCTTTCAATAAACCCTTTTACAGTGAGTTCATAAAACAAGTTTCTGGTAGAGATAGGTCCAAGCCAAAAAAAAAGCTGGATTTAGATCTGGTTTCAAACCTCAGGCTGATCTGAATTCGATGTTCTGGTTTGGTCCCATCTGTACTTTCTGGCATAAAAATGTGTTTAATCACATCCGTTGGCCCATAAATGTTATCAGGCACTTCAAAAAAAGACTAATAACAGTCTTATACACTATTTTGGATTTCTTCATACCAGATAATGTCAAAGTCTCTGGCTTTTGAGACTGACAATAACAGGTCTAAGGAACCCAAATCTATCTGCTTGTTCAGTTGTCCGTTGTCACTAGAATCTGGATTTTTTTAAAAAATCTGAATGTATTCTGTATAAGCTGTAAATAAAACATTACTAGTTTAGAAATAAAGCCTCTAGGAATATGGTTATGATGCCTCATCTTGTAAGCCACAGAACAATGAACAGTTCTGAGCAGAAGCCACAGGAGAGAAAAGGAAGTTTATAATTAAACCTGTTGATGTCAATAATGCCAATAAATGCTTCTATCTAATGAAAAATTTGAGGTATTTTTAGTGCTATTTATATATTTTATTTCTTCCTAAAGTACAGGAATTAGTTTCTAAATGAAAAGTCTATTTACTCCCTTGGAAACATCTACAAAAATTAAAATTAAAAAGTTGCTGCGATGCACCTGAAGATAGGGATTAGTAAACATGACTATTTGTCAGAGGTGGCATCAGATTTGTTTTGTTTTAGCATTAAAAACAACAAAAAGTTAGTAAATCAAAAATATTTTAAAGTTTGAATATTTCTAAATTTGCCCATTTCATATATCAATAGAACTTCTCACAAAATATCACTTAAATCTGAATGTAATATACATACAAATCAATCATCATTGACCAGTTATCCACATTTTAGGCATACACACAATTCAAGAGAGAATTCTACTGTTTCATTGCATATATTGTGCAAATATAGTTTTTGGCTCCTCGTTTCCTTATTTTCAGAATGTTAATGGGCTTCATGATCAGACCAGAAATCCCAAAAACTTATTAGGGAGCACACTGTTTTCATGAGTGATTTGCAATCCAATTTTATTCAGTCAAAATCCAAAAAGTTTTATTTCAACGGAAAGGAAAAGTTCTGAAACTGAGTCTCAAATATTGTCTGGAGATCAATCCTACAAACATCTTGTGGAAGGGTCAGTACTGGCTCCCCATTCCTCCCTCCCTCCCTCCCCACCTCCCCATTGTTTTTCATAATAAAATGGTAATTGCAAATGCAGTGCAGTAGTCTAAGTGCCAGCCATTTTCACTATTGGAGAATTCAGAAATAAATAAGCTTAATGAAGAGCTGATTATGAAAATGTATCAACTTTAAGCAGGTTTTTTTTTTTTTGTTTTTTTTCCTTTTTTTCATTTAAAAAAGTATTTACAGTTCTTAGCTTACAAACTCTATGCAACCATTTCCAGAGCTGTGAGATCATATTTCTAAATCACAAGTTTGTCTCTCCCACACAAAGTGAAGACAGAGTGAGGGCCTGATCCAGCAACACCTCCATGTGAATGTGTGTGTGTCCTGAAGTGGGAAACCAGCAGTTCCCACCAGCACCAGGTATTTGGTGGGAAGAGCTCACCCTGGAAGAACAAAGCCCACTGACATCAGGCCCTGGTGACCTGCTGCAGATGGTTCTGCACTCCTATGTGCCATGAATTTGAAGGGAGTTGCACATATTTGGTGCCTTTCAATCAAGTTTAGCATAAGCACACTTCAACCTAAGTGGACAAGAAGGAACGTTCCTAACAGTGATGTAGGGACTGTGGAAACAACAAGACTTATTTACAAGACTTGCTGAAAGAAAAAGAAGAAATCCCAGATACAGTATGAACCTGGATCACAGAAGTAAACATCTTATAAAGAAACAGTACAATAAAATCCAGTTCAGTGAAAACATGATATCAAAAAAGACCAATTGAAAATAAATTCATTGTGCACCAATCCCTTTGATCCTATTTATGTACACAGTGGAACTTTTCTGTAAAGCAAGTTGTACCCAGTACAGAGATCTGGACCTAATACGTCAGTATTTTAACTGCTTTGTTATAGTATATATTCAGATCTGGACTACAAATGGTAAACAGATCAAGTTAACTTCTGATGAAGTTAAGTATTTAGAAGACCAAATTTACAGTTGCGAATGCCATGCATTCAATAAAAGATCTCCACTATAGCTGCTAAAATAAAGTATCAAGCTCCTTTTTCTCCTTGGACTCCAAGAGTGAAAATGGCTTCCTGATCTGTGTTTGTTAAAAATTGAAGCACCAGGGATTTCAAAATTAATAACAAAACAAAAACCCCAAACAAAAAAAAAAAAGAAAAAAAAAGAAAAAAAAAAAGAAAAAGCCTTACTACATGGCATTATACAAACATAGGCCACTTTGCAAAGGAGACAGTTGCAAAACAACTTTAAAAAGTTAGCACTGTTTTCAGAACACAAGGCACAAAACAAAAGCAGACATCACGCCAGAACAATGAACTTCACATGAAAGCTAATACCTGACCTGTACCATCCTTAAATATCTTACAATGTTAAATAGAGAAATGAAAAAAAAAAATTACAGCAGCAACATAATTGTAATTTTGACTTTAGAAACAGTGCGTAGACCCCTCCTGAGTTGTTTACTCCAACCATTTCAGAGACAGTAACTTAAAAGTTCTCAATGTTTCACAGGAAAAAGTTTTCAGTGTCTGAGAAGTTAAACCTTTGTTAGGCTTTCTTGGATTTTTGCTTGGTAACTTGAAAAGTTAGGAGTTCTGTCCTCATCCAAGAGAAGATGCTTAAGTAAGGTTGTCCTATAATTAAACCCACTGATGTACCTTACATAAAAACTGACCAGAAAAATCTATAGTCTAAATCTCTTCAACATTTTGTTGGGAAGCCTCTACTTTCATCTTTTTAGAAGGTGGCACTCCTTCAGAGTCCTTAATGAGGGGGAAAAGAAAAACAACCACGTTATCATTGCACTGAATTGCAGACACCAAATAAAAAGCATGACCAAAGTCCCTGTGTGTGTCATTAATAAAACACAAAGCATCCCTGGACAAGACAGGGACACAACCAGGTGTGTTTGCTCCCTGAAATCACTCCTCTGCTTGCACCTTACCTTACCTCACCTCCTTGGCATCTACTGACAAAGGGCAAAATTCTAGTTTTGGGCTAAAAACCACACTGAATATTCCAAGCAACAGCCTTGACACATGGTTATACCCAGACTTCCCTCAGCTCCAGGCTTGAGCACAACCCACACCCAAGTGCACACACATCTTCTCCCACTGAACCAAGTGCAATCTCTGCAGGACACAACATGCAAGGTTCGGGAAGTGCAAGGTGTGCACTGACCCAATCCAACCACCCACAGGAAAAAGCAACGGGATGAGCAGTGCTCTGCCTAAGGATCTCAGGGTGAGGGGGACAACTACAAGGATAAGTTTTCACCCAACCACTTGGAAGATTTCATTCTACCAGTGAATAAACATCAAAACACGTTGTCTACTGTGTCTACAAAAATTATCTTTCCTAACTGCTACGTGGATTTAATTTTATAAAAGTATTTTACTTCTAAATGGTCCTGCCAGGGGCCTGCCCAGTAGATTAGGTCCAAGCAATTTATTAACATGAAATTTTAACATTCCCTTGCCTAACTACCACAGACTGGTTTAGGAAATCAAAAAGTAAAGCAGAGCAGTCTGGGCGTACTGTTCAAATTATGTGAGATGCAAGATGCCAATGAAATTAACCACAAAACCAGAGCCATGTATATTTAATACTCAACAGCTGCTTTACTGTCATCACCTTTAGAAATGGGCCTCAATACACAACTGGCTCCCTTTCACTTGCTTTTTGGTAAAAAAGCTCTTTTCCAAATTCCAAGTAATTAGGGTTTTGCACTTAAAAGTTACCTGAGAGTTTTTAGATGCCTCTGTAATTATATCATTTTCTCCAGAGGACTGGATTTCTGCTTTCTCTGAACTATTCATGGAATTTTCCATTGAAGACTGTGAATTCTGTTCATCAGAGGTATCTGAAATTTCAAAAAATTAATATTAAGCACACGAAGCAAAGCATTCAATAGCAGCTTTTAGGATGCCTTTTCAAACACAAATTTCACCTATGTGTAGCCATTAATGATAAGATACATAACACCTGTATGAATAGAATGAATTAAAATCAAACTCCAGGACCATGGCTGCTGCCAGCAGCACCCAGCTGCTGGAATTGGTCCCTAGAGGGAGCTGAGCTCCCACACCAGGGATCACAGAACCATTCAAAGCTACAGCAACAGCTCTGCAAAGGGGCTGCAGGCCAGGAAACTTTCCTCAAACCAAAAGTAAAAGGCAGCTAGAGAAAGGGCAACTGTGGTAACTGATGGATCCTAAACCATGTAGCTAAGCAGACAGCATGTACTCAGAACTGAAATTCAGCCATACATTTAAAATTCTTTTTTTTTGCTTCATACTACTTTTAAGATTAAATTTAGAAATGCAACTACCAGCTACATTAACCCTTAAGGCTATCACATTTTTTTTCTGTTGCATAACTGTGGAGAAGTCTTCCAGCTTTTAACAGCTCTTACCTGCTTCCAAATTTTGTTTGGTTTGCTTTAAACCCTTCTCTCTCTCAAAGCAAGACTTGCAGAGCACTCAGAGCACTCATCCACTCCCAGAGGGATATGGACATTTAAAATGTCTCTACAGGTAAAAGATCAACTGGCCTCTGGGTGAGGGGATCCATTTTTTAATCTGTCAAGCCTCAGGCTATTCCAGTGCCTGCAATGATTTGTTTACACACCAAAATGTTATGAATGCACTTGTTTTCTTAAACATATCCACATTTGGCACTTCTGAGCCATCCCCTGGGTTTAAGAAACCTCCCTGATTTCAGGTAGTAACATGAGACAGAGATCCAAAGTCATTATCCCTATCCAATGAATACTGTCACAATTCATGTGGTTTGAATGATCATAACACTTCAATAGATAATTATTTAATAAATTTTTAAACACAGTGTACAACCAACAGAAAAATATATGTTAATAATAGGTATTTTTTGCCATAAGTTCTCCCTTTTTACAGTAACTGGATCTGGAGCTAATTAAGAAAAGTTGGTATGATTTGTCCTGAACCTAAATTTAGTCAGGAGAGCATGAATGCTATGTAACAACTTCACACAGGCAGGTCCAGGCAATATTAGACCTGAGAGTAAATCCTTACTGTTTACCATGACCAAATATTCCAGTTGAGATTTTCTCTGAAGGATCTGGCCTTCTCATCTACTTCATTTTGATGACAATTCAGTTGCCAAATTTTAACAGCCATTAGCAAAGACAACATTTCACATACCTAACCCTTCTGGGACTGCCAAGATAAAAGCTCTAAATTTAAATTGGTCAGTGGGTCTACTGAGCTAAGAACTAAATCAGGAGCACATAATTTAATTGCTTTGCTATGGGAAGAATTCTGCAATCAAATAATTAGAATGGTGTTAAGGACATCTTTTATCTGTTATAATAGGATGAAGAAAGTTATCCTCCCAAGAACACAAATACAGAACATGTTTCAATTATCCAAAATACCATTTAAAGAATGAGGTTCAGAACAATTTCTTAATGCACATGGAATTTCCAGTCTGAGCACAACTGCAGCACAACCTTGTAATGCTTTTAGAAAATCAGGCCAGAATTCAGAGCTAAGTTTTGAATAAATAATTAGCAGGGTTAATAAAAAAGAAAGCTTACATTATAGTTTACACAATTAAATAAATCATTTTGAAGTACCTCATCTCTAGTTTACTGTCACACTAAATAACACTCACAGATCTATAAAAGTAATACTTTCCAGGATTTGGGTGATTACATGGTAGCAGCCATTTCAAAGATGATTTTAAATTATTTCTTCTTTTAAGACTGAGATTATGACAACAATAAACTAAGTGTTTTGTTGTTCCCTCATTGAAAAGACCCTGAATGTCATTCTGACCTTTCCAGTTGTATGGGAAAAATCACCCCTAGGCCAGAGAGATTACAGCCCATTTTCACATAAATGCTGAGAACTCAGAAACCATTTATTTCAAATTGTTATTATTCAGTTCTTTAAATGGATAAGCAAATAAATGATACACTGAAGAATAACATCTACTGTTTGGCTTTGAAGATGGTGCTTTCAGCTTACCTTCTGAAATAGGCTGCTCCTTTGCTTCTGTTTGAGTTTCATCAGACTTTATTTCAGTGCCATCTGCTTGTGCTGCCAAGTTCTGTTCTGGTGCTGGACTTGAGTTACTACTGTTCTCTTGTTTTATTGGAGAAGCATCAGCTATTGAACTCTGGTTGCTATTGTCATCTGTCAGCAAAAGAGTTAAAAATAAAAAAGTCTAATTTGACGAAATAAAAAACGCATTTTAATTCTTCCAGATTTTTCCTGCATTGTTGCTATTCCAGAATATCCTCCAGCCTCCAAAAATCTTAAGATGACAGTAACTTTCTGCAGCACAGATCATGTCTCTGTAGTTAACAGGAAACATTCTGCCTGTTGCCTGAAAACCACTGACAGTGGTTTAAGTATCCCAGATAATATTTTATAGAGCAGTGGGGTGCAACTTGCTTCAATCTTTAAACCAGGCCAACAGCCATGGGGAACCAAGAGGGAAGTTCCTGCTCCCTAAAGAAAACTAACACAGCAAAACATTATTAGATAAATTAATAGCATGCAAGCTGATCCAGCTCCCTCTGTACAATCATTACATCCAAATTACTTCAGAAACATGTAACTGGTGATGGGAAACATCTCCTTTCAGAGCAGTCTGAAGTCAGAGCAGATTGAGTTTATCATTAAATTGTTCAGTATGCCTTGAAAACATGAGTGGTAGCTGATAAAAAAGGCAAGTAGTACATTCACCTCATGGCTGGGAGAATAAATACGTCAAAAATTTAAATCATCTGACCAAACAAAAGCCAAGACATTTGAAAGAGATGAAAAATTAATATGGATCTGTGAAAATAATGCTCAGTCCTATAATTGTAAGACTAAACTTATAGTGAACAATGCAAAAAACATCCAGGAGACAAAACAAATGCAAATAAAACTAGGATTAAAAATTTGTAACCCACTAAAAAAATGATCTTTTCTCATCAAAAATGCCTGACTGGCAAACAAAAAAAAAGTTTTTTTAACCATTTAGTTTCATCTAGATGAAGGAGAAGGAACAGACCACAGAACCAGAGTTTGCTTTCTTGGCTCTCACAGAATTCTTCTAACTTGACTCACCTAGAGAGTTAAAAGTACAAAACCTGCACAAATTACAGTAGGTGAAACTGTGGCTTTGGGGGTCTTTTGGTTCTTCAAGCACCAAACTTGACAGAGTTACTGCTTCCCCTGCATGTAGGATTTTCAATGGTAAATATTTCTTTTTTTATTTTCATATTTATCTCCACTAGCAGTTTTCCCCCCCATAGAGCCCAAATTAAAATGGCATTTAAACAACAGCCACTACACCCACAGAAGTCCAAGGTAGCAAACAAGCATCTGATGCTGTTTTCACTTGGACTCAGTCATGTTGTCCACTTATCAGAGCAACAGAATTTGAGAGGTTATCTTTCCATAGCAGTGTAGCAGGGTAACTGGGGCTGACCTTCTCCCACTCACCATGCATGTCCATCATCCCTGGAGAGGAGCTGTTCTCTGGAGTGGTGACTTCAGAGCCACATTTTTCATCTTTGCCTTTTTTCTTATTCTTATTTTTCTGAAAAACGAAAGGTACCACAAACAAATTAAACTATCACCATGAAGAAAATTCCATGTTTCAATATAAAACCCTTCCCACTCATTAATTCTGCAAGCACCTCTCTTAATCTCAAGTGAGAAATAAAGCCAATGCAATAATAACTGATGTTATTAATAATGTGTTGGTTCAAATAACTGCAGGGCTGTTTTCCTAATTGTATTCTTCATGACACAAAACATGTAGGATATGTAGTATTTTATCCAGAAATTCTAGTGAAGGTTAGACCTTAAACACTTTTTCCATCTTCAAAGAACTGCACAACCTTTCACATAAGTTCTCAATAATACCTTTCACTCTACAAAGAGGGAATGTGAGGCACAATGATTAACTGGCTTGCTGAAACTAAGGTGGAGAGCTTGGGAGGTGCTGGCCACTAAGCTCTGTACTCAGTCCAAAGAGATACAAAAGCAAGGTCAAAAAAAAAATCTCTGCTACATCAGGAAAAGAGGAGAACATCTCTGACCAGAGGCAGGGCTAAAATTAATGAAACTCCTGGATTTCTGAGCTCATAACTCTGCTCACTGTATGGTTTATGTGTGTCAACACACTGCTACAAAACCCAATATATTCTCCCTTTCATATCAGGAAGCTTGTAGAATATACCTGGCAAGACAAGGTGTATTCCATGCACAGCAGGAACAGTAACAGACCTAGAATTTTAGCATTAAAGAGACAGTTTTACCTCTTCCTCAATGACCAACACTGCAGACACCTCCTCCTTCTCTACAACTAATCCTGTTTCTTCATGAAAACTAAAAGATGGATTAAGAAAAAACCTGAGTGGCCCTAAAGCAAAGAGCACAAGCAAGACAAGACTGACATGAACAATAGGTCACAACGTGGTTGTGACTGAACAGCAGGGACTGCAAAGCCTTAAAACAAAGGAAGAGAGGGGGGCATCCATCACGTGGAAGAGCTGTGGCTGCTCAGGGATGCAGCATTTTCAATTAAGAGCTGACGTAATGGGTCTCAGAGGAGAAGGAGACAGCTGCACAGCTTTTGGAGGATGCTGCCTGCCTGCTGAGAAGACAATTAAAAGCCTGACTGTAGGAAGAACACTCAGCAACCCAACCATTCGGGTGAGACAACGTCCTCCAACGAGGGAAAGAACTAAACCCACACTTAAACATTGGCTCAGAGAGCAGAAGAAATTCAACAGGTGATACCTGGAAGGACTTTCCCCTCCATTATAAACAGAAGACCTATTAGGCTTCATTTTAAATTGTATTTTTGCTTCAGTGAAGCCTGGGTTTACACCCTCATATGTGCAACGGAGGTGAAAGTGCAAGGACTTCTTTACCTTTGCAAAACAGAGGTGACAATCTCTCTCAGGTTTGGTTTTCTTTTGTTTTTTTACAGCTAAAAAGGCTACTTTTGTCGTAAGAGAACTATTGAAAAATGTCTTAGCTTTTAAGCTGAAAAGTTTTTTTTTAAAAAGGTTTAACCATCAAAGCAGTGACATTCTACAACAGCCTTCCACAACTAGTAGGAGGAAAGAGCCTGGCTAATTCTACTTCAACAAAATGTCAGTGGTTTAAGAACATGTGAGAAAGGGAAGTAATCTAATCTGTGTCACTAAAATCAAAGACAACTTCTGTTTGAAACATGAGGCATAATAAAGATCCCATTCTCTTATTCTAGTAAAAAGTATGTATGCTGTCTGCTCAAGTACCAAACTTAACATTTATATTCTATTATATTGTTAATTTACTGTGATATCATGGATTAGTTTTGTCTCCATAACAATATCTCAATTTATAAAATGAGAGCAACATTTATTTTTAAAAACAACTTGGAAGCCCTATCAACTTTGATTTTTACTCTTGTTTTTAGGCCACATGACTGTATCACAGCACATGAACAGTGCCCACTAAGAACATAAACACAATGCATAAACATTTATCAAGACAAAACATACATTACACTAGAAGCATGTCTGCTGTATTGATTGGGCTGGACATCTTAATACAAGTCATCTCAGTTCCACGGGATTTTCCTACCCTTACTTCAGTGTTTTGCACCTATTTTTGAGCAAAACAGCAGTGATGCACAAATAGAATACATTCTACACACAGTTCTAAACCAGCTACTTTCCTTTAAAGCATCAGGCAGAGAGAGAGAAAAGTAACTGCTGCCTGAGCTTTCCCTCCCCACCTCCCACTTATGTTAGAGAAAGGCTTCAAAAATCAGTTTCAAGCTGAATGTTTAAGTTATCTGATAACTGATCCAAGCTGACTGCAGGAAGACTGCCACCCCCTGAACCATCAACATCACTTTTTGTAGAGATCACCATTTCCCTGGAGGTCTTCTATTCCAGGGCCTGCAAGACCCACACCAGTCTTAGCTTAAAGGCTCAAAGAACAGCAAGCATATTTCTTTTGACTTGCCCTAAACACCAGTGTCTGCATCTTGAAAAAAGCAAAATACCTACAGGATACTTACATCATCAACTTTGGGCTCTGTTACTGGTACCCATTTGTAAATCCTTAGGGATGTGTCACCAACTGTCACCCACTTCTTCTCCCTATAAAATTACAATGCAGGAGAAGTTAAAAGTTAAAGTTCAGATTCAAAAGCAAGTGATCTACTACTGTAAGTTGTCAAGGATTTAAATAGGCTACTAAGGAGGATGATCCCTATTACATAGTCTCTAGTACTGCATTGTGCAAATGGTTCTTTGCATTTCATTAACTTGTTCATTAACCTCCTTAGGGTTAGCAGGAGGGCCCTTGACTAGGTGAATAACTGCTGTAGCAGTAGTAAGATCTGGATTAAAGATACAGTTAAGAAGAACAGCTACTGAAAATGCACATTTATGCCTACAATTTTCACTTGAGTTTCTAGAGAGCAGAAGAGTTTTTAGACAGACCAGTGTGTTTGGATTGTCATGAAGCTGTTTAATGTAGTAGAAATCTAAATGCATTTTGACCATCTGAGGTTTATTTTGGGGCAGAAATTTGCTGCTAGCAATTTAACATTCACTCAACACTCCTGTCAGACAGCTCTGAAATTGCAGCCTCAGAACCAACAGCCTTATTGGTAGCAATATGTGCCATGATGCAGAATTCAGACTCTGGAGAGCCAAGCTCTCTTGGAAAGGAAAGGCTGAGGCTACCAGAGAGGAAAAAAAAGCATAACCTGGGGCACTCTGTGCAGACCCCTGCCAGCCTGCCATGAAGTCCTAACACTGACAAATTGTGAAGGAAATCTGGCTGGAGGGCATCACTGCATTAAGGGTCATGCAGACACAGAGTACAGAGATGGAGAGGATGCTGAAGGGATGAATTCCTTGAGCTCTTTGCATCAGGATATTAAAGGAAGGGTCCACAATGCCAGAGAAATTTCATCACATTTCTGTGATCAGTTTTCAGGTCACAGATTACCACTGCTGGTTCCTGGGTTTGAAATAAAGCTCTGCAAATGGATCGATGAAAAGTTAACAACAAAGAGCAATTCCATTAAATATTCAGGAACATCTGAAATTAATTTGGCATGAGATCTCAAGCAGGTTTTCTTTTTCTAAAAACACATTTAATAAGAGATTTGGGATCCAGTTATAGATTTCAAATAAATAAATAAATTAAAATGTTCTTTGCAGGATGGGAGAAGCTGGATGTGACTCCAAATATATATATGTGATAGTTCTATTTTTAGAAAGGGCTTCCAGAATCAAGAGCAGCCACATTGTACTATTGCCACAAACATCCTCCTAACTATTTGTTTTAGCTAGTAAAGCCAATCTTACTTGTTTTCCCATTACAGAAGACATCTTCCTGATTTTTTTTTTATTAAAAAAAAAAAAAAGCAGCTATGTATGGTTAATTTTGTACATTTGGGATCTGAGCACAAGGATATTGTACAAAATAATTTCGGATTAAGTACAAAATTATTTCAAAGTACAAAATTATTTCAGTTTCAATTCTTTCCCACTGGAAGGCAGTTTTTCCTCAGTGTGTTTAGATACAGCCATTTGGGTACAATAGATGGCTAAAGTATGTCAGAACCCAATTTTACACTAATTTGGAGCTCTGCTGCTAAATGTGATAAAAATGACAGTGGAGATGAGGGCATGTCAATAATGAGAGCATACTTAATAGCAAGAAAATGATCATGATATAATTGTTTTTAAAGGTACAAGACAAACTAAACTTAATTCCGCTTAGGAAAACCCTTCAAATTAAGGAAATAAAACTAACTGGGGTTTTGTTTTGTGTGTGGAGAAAGGTGAATAAATGCTTTGGAAAAAAATAAAAAAATCAAGATTTTAGTCTTTTCCTAAAGCAAAATATTACTTAGAGATGCTGCACTGGAAAACCAAAAGTCAAGATACCTGTTAGCATCTCAAAGCAGCCTCACACAGCATCTTCACTGGACAGACTGTAGAACACAGGAGGAAACCTATATTAGTAACTTTTTCCTTCTAGTATTAAAGTTAACCCTTGACATTTTAATTCTTTTGAGCTTCTTAAGTACCACTTTAAGTTTTGATAACCCTCAGCTATAGGGATTTTTTTTTAAACTGAATTCAATACACAGCAATTCAGACAACAGTGGGAATAAGGATATTTTGTGATGGAAGTACACCAACATCCCAGTCCTGCAAACACTTATGGCTAAAAAGAAAACCCAACATCACAGTTCTATTATTCAAATATTTTACATGTGTAAGCATTGAAGGTTTAAGCTCATAAAAGTATTAACAGGAAAAAAGAAGACAACCTCCCCTAAAACTTCATAAAAGCATTGGCAGCACAAACATGAATTTCTTAGTAAAGAAATGTAATGACTTTCAGACATCTAAGATCAACAGGGTAAAAAAACTTCAGGATTTATGATGTTTATTGCAAATAAAGCTTTGAAAATTCTCTGTAACACTTACTGCCTTTCCATTTCAAACCAAAACCTAAAAACCAAACCAAACAAGCAAAAGAAACCTCAAAACCACTTCTACTCAGAACACTCGTGTTTTCCCTTTTGTGCAAAGACCCCATCCCAACCTGCTGACTTTCTGTTCATTTGGTTAGAATTGACAACTTACTGATGCTGCCCACAACAATGTTTGCTAAATGCTCCACAAACTACAAAATATTCTCACTGACCAAATGCCAAAGCAGGAAATAAGGAATTAATGAATCTTGTGCCCATTCTGTTGTGAAACCTGAAGTAGTTCCTTCCCTTGGTTTTCTGGCTATAAAATAGTCCTGTTGCTGAACCCACTCATCCCAAACCAAAACCAGAATTCCACCCTCATAACTGGAATCCACCTTTCTTAGGCAGTCACTAAACAATGGGTTTTATTACCCTGGCCCCTGCTCTGCTCCATAGGTTGAGCTATGTACTGACTGGTGAAGGTGGCTGATGGAACACCACCAACCTAAGAGTTAATCAGGCTAAAAATGTGGCAATTACCAAGTTTACTTGGCTCTCTCTAGCTGATGAACTCCATAGCTTCACAAAAAAAACCTTTTTTTTTCTGGTTTCAAACTTCTCCTGATCCTCCATAAATTACTAAGTCACAGCAACAACAGTAAATGGCAAAACTTGAAATACATACAATAATATTTTCCTTTTAATCTTCCACATTGGAAAGTATCTTAAGTATTTAACTGAACAGTAAATTCAGAAACTAGTCAGTGCAACAAAACCAAACCCTTACATTCACCTGAAACTGTGTTACAGCATTTTTAAATTCTGAACCATATCTGCACAGCATTTAAAGGACAGCCAAGGATACACAGAGTAAGCATTAGTATCAACACTTCTTTAGTGCTTATACCTGAAGCATACTAATATCCTAGAACTTACATAATTACATACTCAGTTCCCTGTTCTAAATAGCCCAGGACTCTTAAATATATTTATATTCTGTGTATTAGCACTAAAGCACCACAGATGAGTATCAAAACTCCATGTATAAATGTAATATACCAGTGAGCAAACACAAGGGTGTATATTACACTTATCCATTAAGTGTCAAGGCAGCTTCTGCAGCAGCAGTGAGTGCTCGAAGCATTTGACAGCACAGAAAGAGAAAGCCTTTGCTGCCACTAAATTATAACTCAAGAAAAGGCTTTCACACTTGTTTGGCCTTTTCCTGTGACTCTCATTTATCACCATGATCTGTATTCACACAAGGATTTGCTCCCACATACCCCATCTTCTGTTGATGATCACGAAGTGACGTCATAATGCTGAATTTATCACATCACACTCACTTGCATTGCAACAGAGTTTGGTGAAAATCACAGAATTATGACCTCCCTGTGGGATCAAGCAAAGGAGAAAGGGGAATGGGAAAGAAAATGCCATTATTATACACAAAAAGTGCTGCAAGATGCACAAAAAAAGATCTTTCTGAAACACAGGCTTGGCTTTCAGAGCACACCTATTGCTGTGAAGATTTTTCTGCAGGAATTGACTGGATGGAGACCCAAATATATACAGTGCTTCTTGACCATGCTGCAAGCACAACAGAGTACCACAAAGCATGAACAAAGACCAATGGCTGAGGATATCTCCTCTTTGAGCCAATCTAAATACAGTGCACTTTGAGTGTCCCCTCTAACTTACAGGCCAGCATGTTTTTAAGCAAATTCTGCCAAGTTCTACATTGCAACATGCACCTTTCTCAGAGTAGAGGAACATAGTTTATGTGTGACAAAACTCTGCCTTTAACATACATCCAATTTCCCCTTAAGTCAGAGAGTATATCCTGGCTTAAAAAAAGAAATAACCATGAGCCAGAAAAAAACGTAGTATAATTCAAGCATGACAACAGCAAGTTTGAGACACTACAGTTCTTTAGTACAACCCCACCACACACACTGAGTGGTTTTAATTCATCTGCCACTACTCACAATACAATCTTAGCAAGACACCCAACACAGCCAGACTAATCCAGGGTGGTAACCTGGTAGTAGCAAAAGGCCTTTTTCCAAAGACATCAAGTTACAAAGCTCTGTGTCATGGCTACTTTTCAGAGTGCAAGCCTGTTGTAAGAGCAGCAAAACCCACAGGAGCTCCACCTCAGAGCATCACCCACCACATGAAAAGATTTTAGCACAAGTCCCAATGGAGACAGCAAACAGAAAAGCCACAGCACCACTGTCTAGAAATTCTCCTCTAACCAGCCCCAGCCAGTGATCTCAACCAACAGCACCAGTAACATGAGCTCACTGCCCCTGGTGACTTTGTTCCTCAACTTCTACACAACAGGTTTTGTTTTAAGCTTCATCCCAGGTCCTGTCTCTACACTCAACTCCCTGTCATAATAAAGACTTAGCACTTTCTGTAAGCACTTTCATCAGTTGTCTAGCTTCACCTCCTCCTCACAAGCTGCTGTCACTATCCCAAGATGATGGCTTTGATGGGTCAGAAAGGGTCAAAGGACTTCTGCAAAGATACTGGGATTCAAAGACAAAGCAACAGACTCAGAGCTCCTCATTCCTGGTGCATTCTGCAGATCAGGGTCCCCATCCCCATCAGCCACACCACACACATGTTGGGACAGGTGTACAAAAGCTCAGGAGGGCTACAAAGCTGTGCAAATGATTTCACTGCTTCCCAAGACACGCTACCACTTGTGTCTGCCTCCTTCCTATTATTTGTCTTTCAGTAGATGTCTGCACTTTCTTTCATTTAATACACCAGGCTTTATAAAACAAGGATTTTTCAGGTAATTTTATAATGTTGGTCGAGAGCACAAAAGTTGTTGCCTCTCTTTCTTGAGAGTCCATTGAGAACCCACACATAACCACCAATCTTTAAAGACAAAAACCCTTCACAGTTCACTGACACAAATTTATCAAAGAGGATTTTGTAAAATAGACTGAAAATCAAATTACAAGTACTGCTAAAAAAAAAAGCTACCCTCTTAGCCATGAAAACTTAACATTTCTACAACACAATTCTGTTTTCAGAAAGCCATGTGCTAGATGTTTTGCTAAAATAAATGCTAATTCACCAGTTGTTTAAACAAGGGAGACAGTTACATTTATCTCAAGATAAAAAGTGTAACAACTTCACTGTTTACTATGAAGTTCCAGTAACAGCAGAAGTCCTCCATGCTCTACTAACCCACATGAAGACGGGGTGCCTGACATCAAAGGGCTCCTTGATTAAGAAATAAACACTAATTTTCTAAGGAAAAAAAGGTTTGCACTGATGGGAACTGCCTTCCTATAGGCACTTCCATAGACGTGGCAGTCCAGGCAAGGAGCAGTGCAGCAGGGCCAGGCTGCTCCACACCTTCACAGACCCACACTCTGCCTGCTCAGAAGAAGAAGAGTTCAGGGCTCCCACTGCCTCTCTGCTCATCTTTGGGGCAGGGCTCTGGGAGAACTCTGTCCTAGGAAATGCAGGATGCAAGGTGTTTTAATCTTCAGTGGCTGCATTTCCACGGGAAAGCTGTGGATGGCAACAAATTTCTCCTATTATGCAAACGAAACTGCCTGTGTGGCTCTCCTGAAAACGAAGCAATTGCCAGCGTGTGAAGTTGAATTTAACAAGCCAAGTCCTCTCCAAACGCTCAAACCACAAGACACAGAATCTCTCCTAATTTCCTGCTGCCCTTAACTGCAGGTAAAGAGGAATCACGGGATTCACCTTCTGTGATTCCCCTAAAAATAAGAAAAATGGTTTCTGTAAATACTTGTGAGATGCACACACAAAAAGCTATGCAAACCCTTCTGACAATAATCAAATGAAACATTACATGACTCTCTACAGGAACACTTCAAAGCAAGCTGTTTTTCATGAACGTTACAACGCACAAAATCTATTTATACAGTAAGATTTCTGCTTTACAGAGGAAGCCATAGCAACTGACAGGATGGCAGAGAACCCTTGCCAAGAAAACAAAATAAATCAGACATTTTCATGAATGGCCAAGCTTCTGCCCCAGCTCCTTTCTAAAACCCACAAACCAAGACTCAAAGGAACTGTGCTGTGCTCATGAATGGAATACCTACAGCCAGCACAGTCCCACACATCCAGCACCACTCCTGTCTGAACAAAAGTCCCGCTATATATTGTTCTGCCCCTTCAAAGCCGGCCCACCAGCCAGCAAACAGCACTTTAAAAAACCACCACTGGAGTAGAAGAGAGTTCCTGAAACCAACCGAACCGCCGCGCTGGGGCTGTTCTGGGCTGATCCACACAATGGGTGGATTCTCTGAAATCCCCATCCCGTGCCCGGCGTTGTTGGACACACGTCCCCATCCTTTGTCCGGCTGAAGCCAGCGGAGCCATTCAGCTGCTCCAGGCCATTTCAAACACAACCATCCGTTTCACCCCAATAACCAACGCGTTTCGGTCTCCCTTTCTGCCCTTCTTTTAATGAAATCAAAGCGTGTGGCTTGCAGTGGAAGGGTCCCCTTGTTTTACCAGGTTCAAAACAGTAGTTATGCCAAGTAATAGTAACCCAAGAGATTTCCCTCTGGATTTCAAACGTTTAAAGAAAGTATTTTAAAGATACACGCACAAAGAGTACTGAACAGTCAACTTGCTGGGAGAAATTCCCTGTCGAGTCACAGTGTCACTGCTCTTTAATCCCATCCAAAAACCCTGGACCGACCATGCAGATCATCGGGGTGTCTGATTTACTGTATTGTTGAAACACCTCACCTTGATTTTCCCAACAGAAGCAGAGAAAACAACCAAAACAAACCAGAACAAACCAAACCGAAAAAAAAAAAGAAAAAAAAAAAAGACAAAAGCGGGAAAATGCCAAAACACGCTTAAGGCCTAACAAAAGGGGATTATTTCACGAAGGACACAACCTTCAATGAGTGAATTTAAAACGAATGCCAGCAGAAATTCCACGCTCCGCTCCCGCTCCGCAACCCAAGGAGCGTTCGTGGGAGAGGATCCCGCTCGGGCTCGCTGCGCTTACGTGCCGAGCTCGGCAACTTGGAAGGTTAAATAAATAAATAAATAGGTAATAATTAAATATAAATAAATAAACTCTTGGGCGCTTTACAGGGGTATTCTCAATGTTTTGTTGTTGTTTTGTCGTTAAACAAATAACACTTCTTTGGGCTTTAGATTCCACACAGCCCCGGCGGCGCGGCTCCCCCAGGCCCCCTCCTCGGGGCCCTTTGTGGGGAGGGCGGCGGGAGGAGCCGGGCCCGAACCCGCCGCTCGCCTCAGTTACCGCCCGGTCCGGCCCGGGACTCGCTCTGCAGCGGACCGAGGTCGGCGGGGAGCGGCGGGGGTCGGCGGGGAGGGGGTTCGGCCGCACAATGGAGCCGCCTCTCTCGCCCTCACACGCCGCCGCCTTCATGTGACTCGCAGGAGCGAAATGGCTTCTGGGTGCCGCCGGCTCCCCACCCCCCGCGGCCGCCCGGAGGGCTCCGGCCCCGTGAGGGGACGGCTCGGGGGGTGCGGGGGGAGGAGGCGGCGGAGGGTTGAGGGGAGCGGGGGCGGGCGCGGGGTCCCGGCGCGGCGCGGCCCGCTCACCATTTGCGCACTTTCTCGATGGCCGCCATCACCCGTTTGATATCATCCTTCGCCCGGCTGCGGGTCTCGGCCCGCACCGACCGGCCCGACATGTTGCTGGGGAGGACGGCGGCGGCCTCGGCGGGGATATTCGGCGCTACTCGGCGTGTCCGTCCGTCCGTCCCTCCGCCCGCCCGCACAATGCTCTCGCTCTCTCGCTCTCTCTCTCTCCGCTCGGCGCGGATCGGATCGGCTCCGCCCGCCCGACCGGGCCCGCGCACTGCGCACGCGCCCCGCGCCGCCGCCGGCAGCCCGCGCGCGCGGGGCCTTGGGGGGGGCGGGGGAGGGGAGGGGAGAGAGAGGGAGGGGAGGGGGAGAGGAGAGGAGAGGAGAGGAGAGGGAGAGGGAGAGGAGAAGAGAGGGAGAGGGAGAGGAGAGGAGAGGAGAGGAGAGGAGAGGAGAGGAGAGGAGAGGAGAGGAGAGGAGAGGAGAGGAGAGGAGAGGAGAGGAGAGGAGAGGAGAGGAGAGGAGAGGAGAGGGAGAGGAGAGGAGAGGAGAGGAGAGGAGAGGAGAGGAGAGGAGAGGAGAGGAGAGGAGAGGAGAGGAGAGGAGAGGAGAGGAGAGGAGAGGGAGAGGAGAGGAGAGGAGAGGAGAGGAGAGGAGAGGAGAGGAGAGGAGAGGAGAGGAGAGGAGAGGAGAGGAGAGGAGAGGAGAGGAGAGGAGAGGGAGAGGAGAGGAGAGGAGAGGAGAGGGAGAGGAGAGGAGAGGAGAGGAGAGGAAGAGGAGAGGGAGAGGAGAGGAGAGGAGAGGAGAGGGAGAGGGAGAGGAGAGGAGAGGAGAGGAGAGGGAGAGGGAGAGGAGAGGAGAGGAGAGGAGAGGAGAGGAGAGGAGAGGAGAGGGAGAGGAGAGGGAGAGGAGAGGAGAGGAAGAGGAGAAGGAGAGGAGAGGAGAGGGAGAGGAGAGGGAGAGGAAAGGAGAGGAGAGGAGAGGAGAGGAGAGGGAGAGGGAGAGGGCAGGGGAGAGAGAATGGGTGGGATGGGAACCTTGAGGGGACAGCGTGTGGGATGGGAGCTGTGAGGGGAGAGCGGGAGCAGTGAGGGGACAATGGGAGGGATGGGAGCTCTGAGGGGACAGTGGGTGGGATAGGAACCCCGAGGGGAGAGCGGGAGCAGTGAGGGGACAGCGGGCACTGTGAGGGGACAGTGAGCTCCAAGGCCAACCCGGACACTTCCGTCCCTTTGTCGGCGCCGGGGGAGGAAGAGGAGCTGAGGGAAGGGGAGGCTGAGGAAGGGGCCGGGGGTGGCCCGAACACCTGGCTCCGAGGCTGTCCCCTGCGCTGAGGAAGGGGCCGCGTTCGGCGGGCAGTTTGTCCCCGCCGCTCCCTCTCGCCCCGCCGGCAGCCCCAGAGCTGTGTGAGCCCGAGGGAAGGAGCAGGGCTCCTCCTCCCTGTGGCGTTGTGTGGCACCGAGCAGCTCCCGGCAGCTCCGCCGCTGCCAGACATCCCACCCGCTCCTCCTCAGGGCAGCGATGCCGGAGCAGAGCCCGGGTAAGGAGGAGTGACAGCCCCGTTCAGCCCTGTGACAGCTTTGCAGTCCTTGAGCATGAGGACTGGCAATGCTTCCTCTGAACCTGAACATCTGCCTTGTTAAAAAGGATACTTCATCAGTCCATAATATGCATATTGGGTTTGGTTTTACAATGGTTATAAGACCTCCCGGCTGCCTAAAATAATTCCAGTCATTGCCATGGAATCAGACTGGTTTTAAGTAGGGGAGGATCTGTTCTAACACAGAGTCATGAATGCTGTGTTCAAAGTTTTTCCTGTCACCCAACGTGTCCTGGTCACGGTGCTGCTGGACTCCTTCAGTAACTTTGCATCCAATGCACACCTTGCAGTCTGCACTAATTTTGCAGTCAGAGATACTTTCTGAGTACATAACAGCAATCTCTGTTTAAAAAACATTGCCACTGAAAGGAGAGCCTCTTAAGGGCCGACATTATTATTCAAATTGATGCTGAGGATGATGTAAAGAAGGCAGCCTGTTCAACAGCACTTCACTGATCTTCCTACAACAACTTATATCAGCCTCATTATGCTGTTTATACAAAACACAGTAAGATGCCATCCCATTGGTATTACACTACTAATTGGAACTACTACTTTCAGCAAGAAAAAGTAAGTTTTAAAGGCCAAAATGGAAATCACCAGTATTCCTTTCTTTAACGAGGTCCACTGTAAATATCGGTACAAATCCATTCTAACTTCTCCAACCATTTCATAGATTACAGTTACCCATGGCTTTACTTTTACATTGCTCTTTTTCTGTCAGGTTTCACAAATAAATATTGTGTTAACACAGTGAAAATGAACTGCATCTGACCTAAACACACCTAACATGAATTCTAGGAAGGTTCCAGCCAAGGGTAGGGGGTGGTCAATGCAGGAAGACAATGTAGCAACATAGGTTTGATCCTATAGGTTTGTGGCATGTGCTAAGCTGGAGGCTTTCTCTAGAGTTTGATTACTATGAAACTTTTTAACAAACACAAGATGTGTTTGTTATCACACATTTTTTGAAGTTTTTTTGTTAACACAAAATTTTTGAAGATACATGGTGAGAGGAGGCTGGAAAGTAGGAACAAACAGAAAACTTTCTGACAGTAATGCTTCCATCTCTTCATAGACCAAAGATTCATTTCTCTTTTCTGTTCTTTTTTTCTGGTTCAGCAATAGGTAAGCCAAGAATGTCAGCAACAAATATCTCTGCTGTGATTTCCTCTGGAATTTCTTCTTCAGACAAAGCTGCTGCACCTGGAGAGCAGTAATAACAACAAAACACACACACTAGCAAGGTAAAAATGTCTTTCCAGATCAGTAAAATTTATAAGCAGCAGTATGTGGGTGGAATGCTTTTCAAGATGTATGAAGTAATAATGAAAAAGTACTGGTTTAGTACCTTAATACTTTATGTGTTCATATCAGGGGGCAAATCTACAAGGCTGCAAGTCTTGCAGCTGATCCCCACCACAGAAGAGTCAAAGGCCAAATGCATTCTGTTGATTTTTGTATCCTAAAGAACCCAGGGATTTCAAAGTCAGTTTGCACTGGAAGGCAGGTCCCTTTGGGAGCCACACCTCTGCTGCATGCAGCCCACTGCCAAATGCCCTCACCAGATGCTGTTCTGGACTGGTGTGGACTGGGACATAAATTGTAGACAAATGCAGTCTTTAGCAGCAGCTCCCCTGCAAGGGGCATCACTGCCTGGGTGAAACCAACACTGTAATTTGCATCTTGTAGGATTCCCTTTTTGCCATTGGACTTTGGCATATAAACCTTCCAGTGTGTGTGTTTCTAATTTCAGTTCCAAGCCAGCAGGTGAACACCAGTGCAAGCTTGTCAGGTCCCAGTGGTCTTTCATTCTCCATTTATTTTCAAATACATCCAGTCAACTGATGCATGGATGAAGGACAATCTACAGCACTAGGACTATTTTTGCAATCCCATCTGAGTGGTTTTTGACAGGTCTTGGCCTAACAGGGTAATGGGTTTGCAATTTAAATTATTCTGCTGGGGAACTGAAGCAATCTTGCTTCTGCTCTGGGCAGAGTGCTAATCCTGTACCTGAGGGATCAGAGGTGTCCAGTTCAGAGCCCCCTCCCTCAGGACCCCTGCCCATCAGGGTGGTCAGACACTGTGCCAGCTCGTCCTCTGTCATATGCTCTCCTGTACACAAAGAAGCAAAACCAGCCCTTTGGGTTACAGAATTCAGCACAAAAACTAGAAGGCAACTCGACCAAGGTCAGTGTACAAATGAAACGGGACAGTTTGGAAGAGGATTCCATGCCAAATGGAATGTGTGACCCCAGCACAAGAAGGTGCTGATCCTTGGGAAAACTGGTCTTGTGTATTGTGTTTTGGGACAGAAGACATTCTGATCCAGATGGCTCTTTAGGCTATGCTGCACTTCCAGGGGCTTGAATTCCTGGCACAGAACAGACCACAGTCTATGTCACCTGTGCTCATGGCTGTAGCCATTTCCTCACAGAAGAGGGGGAAGGTGCAGGAAAGCTTTGATCTTGTACCCTGGAATAACCTGGACATAGCCCTCATTCTCAGTTAGTGGTTGGCTCATGCCCTGTAGCATAAAGCTATGGATCTGTTATGAAACTGTTCTATCTAATGTAGCTATTTATGGATGCTCACACCAGCCATATAAATAACATCTCTCAAACTGGTCAAACCCTTGGTGCCCAAGGATCTTTGTTTTGCCAGGTGATGTACCATGCAAAAAGGCATTTTTTACCTGCTTTTATTTAGTGTTTAACTGCACTGAATGCTCCCTACTTTTACAGCAGGAACAAGGCAATAGAAGTTTGTTATTTCTCTCTCTATGGCATTGGTCAAAAGCCCACTTGTACATGGCTTTACAGAGCTCCCTCTGATTCAGCTGAAGTAGACCATCCCTTATTTTTGGCCTTTCACACATGGATCCAGTCCAGGACTGACCAATTCCATCCTTTCCTCCTTGTCCCATCTTTATACCTCCTTTTGGGAGGTTGTGTGTGACTGACTGGAAGGGAGAACAATGATTCAGACAAGGGTATACTGGAAGGAGGATACAATTTGCCAAGATCCATACTCATCATCTGACAGACGAGATACTTCAGGCCAGCAGAGATTTCCAGAGCACTAAAAGAAGCACAGCTGAGACAATAGATGTGATTATTCAATTTAAAATTCTCAGGCAGGTTGCTCCACATGCCTGCCCTGGTTACCAAGCTATAGTTCCAGATTAATTTTTTGCTGCAGTGAATACGTTCTGAAATTGAAAGCTGAACTAGCAGGCATAAAACTAATATTAGAAAGAGAAATAACTCACCTCTGCACTGAAGCAGCAACAGTAAGTCTCCTCTGTCAATAACTTTGTCTCCATTCTCATTATCATAACCAAGAACCTGAAATGCTTGCTCTATTTTCTTCATGGACAAGCCGAACACAGGTCGATGATTTATATAAAGTTTGATAAAATCCTCTAAATTGATTTCTGTCACTTGTTCTCCGGTATCCACATACTTGCTGAATTTTATTTCATTTATCATTTCTTCAATCTAAAGAACAAGGCAAACCAGATTGTTACAAGTTGTCTTTTTCAAAAGCACAGGGCCAGTTTCCCATCTCATGAATCCCAGTGTTCCGTAACCGCGCACCTACTGGTACCACTGGTGTCCCAGTGATGAGCTGGTACTCAGCAGCTGAGGGGGGACATGGCCAATTGTTACATGCTTGTTGTTACAATGATTTTGGGGGGTGAGGGGGAATAGCAGATATGCAGTAATTTTGGATTTCCTCTACTTCCTCATGCTGGGCACTCGGTGACTTTGCAGGTGTTACCGGCACCTTTGTCACATCTGTGTCTCCACTCTGACAGAGGGCAAGCAAACCACAAACCAGTAAATAAACCACCCAGCTGCAAAAGTACACGCATCAGAGTCCTGAGATAACCAGGGTGCACTCAGGACACAGACACCCTGGCTGGCAGCAGCACTGCTTCCCCCTCACTACCACCTGATGTGCGCCTGGTGCAGCCAAAACTGAAATGGGCTTGGGGGGAGCTGACACCCTGCACAGATGGATCCCCTGCTCTCCTCTGGGGAGAACAAGTGAGCACTGGCTGTGCTGGATCCTACTGTTTTCCTGACTCCTGGTGCTGTGAGTCAGCCCAGTTGGCAGCTGTGCAGATGCACGTCCGAGGGCAGGATCTGCTCCGTGCCCTCATTGTACTCATCCTCCAAGAGTGTATCCCTTTGGAGATACATGGGCAGCAGAGAAATGCCAGGAGAATTCCCAGTACCAAGCCTGCTGCTCCCCGGGAAGGGAAGCTGATGCAAGATCTCCCCAGGGAGGACTTTGCATTCAGCCTTGGGCCTTTGTCCTTGTGTCACAAGTTTTTCCACTGAATGAAGCCCGGGGAAAAGGGAAATCTCAGCTTTATATTTTTGCTGTAGCAAGTGGCAGGCCAGGCAAGAGCAGTCATTTTCACTCAGCTCTGGCTGATTTGTGATTAGGTTTTATATCAGCCCCACTGAACTATAAAAGAAAAACACCAGTTCCCCAAAGCTTTGCAAGTCAGCCCAAGCTGCCTTTTCTCCCTCTTGCTTTGCCTTTATTAAAGCCCTCTAGAGGGAGATGAAATTTCCCTCTGGATTTTAATACTGTCCTGACTGCTCTGAAAAGCAGATCATAGATTGCCTGCTTTTATAACAGCTTAGCACTTCTGTTTCTGTGCCTGAAACACTGTTTTAATTTTTATTTGGGGAGGGGGAAGGTTAACAGTTATTCTTTCAGAGACATTTCCTAGGGGAATATATTCTCTCTGTCCCCAGGAGGCAGAAAGGTAATGAGCCAAGGAAAAGAGCTAACAAAGCACAAGGGGATAACACCACAGCTTGACCAAAGGGCAAAGCAGTCTCAGCCCAGGCAAACATTTGGGTTGTGGGGGCTCCAAAGCAAGCCTGTTAGGTGCTGGCTGTTGCCAAGGTCCTGCCTCCCATCTGCTGGCTCTCCTGGCAGAGTGTGTGCCCATGGCACTGACTCACAGCACCACCTCAGCAGCCTGTGGGGTTCCTGTAGTGCAGCCATGTACCACCTCCCTTGGGACATCCCCTCCTGCCTTGAAGGGTGGTGCAAAGAGGTCGTTATTTAAATCTCCTTGCATCAGATCCAGTAATTTTTCTAATGTGCTTTAATTACCCTTATGCCAGATTACAACATTACAAATGAGGTTTGTATACAATACAAACAGCCTTGTAGAAACAGCCACAAAAGGGGAAGAAGCAACACCCTTATTAAATCAGTTGTCTTTGTCTGCTGTAAAATTTGAATCTAAAAAGCTCTTGAGAAATGTTTGATAGGAAGCTCTGCTGCTGCAACCTGAAAGGCAAGCTCAGAGACAGCTTCTGCAGAGTTTATCAGTTATGAAAGAGCTTTAAGTTCCATGGGAATAAAAGCTGCTGCTGTCTCCATCGAAAATCATTCTTCCATCAGTCCCAGGCAGAACAAGAAAAAGAGGCTCTGTCAATGTCCAAATGAGTGATTGCACAGAGCTGGGCATTCCCACCCATTCTGGTTGAGCCAACCTGGAGAGACTCAGCTCCTGGCCCATCACCCACATGCTGCATGCAGAACAGTTCAACCAACACCTCTACAGAGTGGTGTCAGAGCACTCAGCCTCCATCCAGAAGACCCTGAAGTCACCTTTTGGTGAATACTTCTAAATTGTGAGGCTCTGGATTTACTCAGCCTGCCCCTGTGGTTGCCCAGCTCTCTAGTGAGGAATCATTAGATTCAGAGGAATTTGCAGCCAGATTCTGGCCACTACTAAAGTGATGCAAACCAGGTCCAATACACTGGCACTCAGCAAATATACTCTGGAGCCACCCAGCACAGCAGTGGTCAGAACCTGGCCCTCAGGACACTTGGTAAATGCAATCAGTCTCGCCTTTTTTGTTGTTGTTTTAATAACAACAACAAAAACAACTGACTGACCTTTTCTTCTGATGGATAAAATCCCATTGCTCTCATTATAGAAGGAATTTCCTCCAAGGGAATATGTGTTGACACCTGTCTGGGCTCCTGTGTATCGATGCCATGGCTGAGCAGCTGTACATAGTAAAAATAATCTTCCAGTTCCTGTGAGGGATTCAAACAAGATACTGTAAAGCTTTAGTTACCAACAGGCATGGAAGGTAAGACTGCTTTTAAGATTGACTAACAGGCATATCAGTGAGACAGTTGTTAAAAGCAAGCTGGACAAAAAATTAAAGAAACATCAGGCCTGTATAAATGAACCTTAAACTCCGAGCAGATGCTGCCAGTCAGCATCCACAGTGAGCATAATTACCCTGAAGAATTCTCCTTCTCTGCCACCATCCAGTAGGCTGTAGAATGGGATCAAGTCCTCCCCACCCAGGGAAGCAATAGCATCCAAGGCACTGGCAGAAGCAGAGAAAAGAAGGTACAGGAAGGGGTCATGTGAGGAGAGATGTCATGTTTTCCTTTCTAGTCATTCTTCACAGACACTTTCAATAAATAAATAAAATCCCCAGGCCTTAGAATTCAGGAAAGAAAAGCATTGCCTTGAACCATGTATTATTTTATCATCAGCCTGCACTTCTGCAGCATATTTCATACCCAGGTTTTACATACAATAGCACAGTGTGGGAATTAATTATTACTGAATGGTGCTCTTGTTTAGTGGAACGAGCACAGGGCTGGGAGCCAGGAGCTTTTCCATGGGCTTGAGCTTGGTGTCTGGCATTTAGCTTTTCTGCTTCCTTATAGAGACATTGAGGGAGATGAATTAGCTAGATCAGCATTTTGAACATGCAGAGAGGGCTGGGGCTTGGTGTTTGCAAAAGCCACACAAAACTAAGCTCCCTGTTCCTTCATCTAACACATTCCTCCCCAATAACTCACTGCAATCCATTACACTACTTCCCCTGCTGTGAGGGGTGACTGTGCTGCAGGTGCAGTCTACATTAAACTGGAAGTGTCTGAGTGCCACCTCTTTGTTTCAGTTTCATAGGCAGCTGGAGCCAAAAGGATCTGTTTGACTTGTGCAGATGAAAAAGGAAACCAAGGCTGGTAGCACAACCAGGGTGTAGCATTGCCACACAACACCCCACGCCTGGCAGCAAGGCTGCAGCCTCCACTCACACCTCTGCTGTGCTGCTTCCACTGTTTGTTTGGGTTTTTTCAGGGTTTTTTGTTTTTGTTTTGTTTTTTCCAAGCTTCATGCTTTTTTTCATAATTAAGTTACTTGGGTATTAAACAGAGTGGAGATGCACGAGATGCCAGGAGCAGCAATAAAATGATAATTAGCTCATCAAGAGCTTCGCTCCCCAAACAAATTACACTGAATTTCTATGTTGCCTGGACCCTGGCCAACCATTATAAAGAAGGATCATTTATATTCTATTGCCTTCCTTAAAACCTTGCTTGTGCTGACCCCCGACTGCTTAAGCCACACAAAGTGGAAAAGAAAATAAATAAGCCCATTGCTTTCCCATCCAGGTTTCCTTTGTTCTGGAACACAGAGGTGAGCTGGCTTGGCACCCTTTAAGCTTTCCTCAGAGCAAGCAATACCTGCAAGGAATGGTTCAAGCAGGACCAGCACGTGTCTTAACCATGAAGCTTTTGTCCTAGCAAGGTGTGGGGCAACAGTGCCTCTGCCCTGCACACTGCAAACAGCAGCTGTGAGCCTCGATGTGCAAAGAAGCCAAAATACATACACCCTGCCTTTGCCACCATCCCCACCTGGCAGGTGGGAGCATGAGTCTGGCAGTGCTGCCCAAGGGAGCTGGCCAAGGGAAATTGCACAATTTCAGAGAAAGGCAGGAGAAACCTAAGAGGGTTTATCACCAACACTCCCAGCCAGGGCCTGGAAATCCTGGTTTGCAAAAGCAGCCTTCTCTCCTCCAGCCACCCCATTTACTGCAGTCCATTTACTCATGTAAGCAAAGCTTTATGGGATTAAGGTGGCTTGTCCTAAATCCAGTCTTCAAATGCAGAGGGGATTTCCCAGCAAATGCTGGCCTATCCCATTTGGAGAGCAGGGATGTTTGGATCAGTATCTGACCCATATGCTCCTCCAGCAGCCAGAGCTGCTCCTCTGATCCCTGGACTAACCCTGACAATCTCCCATCACACCAGTCTGGCCCTCACAAGCACCACAAAATCCTCTGCTCATCTTCTTACCATTTGGGCACCATTTCCCAAACTGGAGGATTTTCGTAGGCACTTTGGCCACCACCTATGAGGCCTGGTGGCCTAACCCCTGCTGTGGCTCATGGGGCTACATCACACAGAGGGCAGCAAAGCCTCCCCAAAAGTAAGTCCCTCCTAGTTCAGCCACCACCCCACACAGCTACCTGGGGTCAGACAGGTCACTGCAATCCAGGCTGACCCCACTGCCACACCACCATCCCCAGTGTGGCACAGCCCCACCTTGCTGGGTCTGCAGGAGATGGCCAAGGGCTTTTGGAGAGCCAGTGCCACCACAGGGCATGAGGCTCCACTGCTCAGAAACCCAGTTACAGGCCAGGAGTCCAGGAGCTGGCAGCCCCCAGGGGTGAGCAGAGATGCTGCCATTCTCAACTCATGCTCCTCTCAGCACATGCTGGGTCTCCTCCTCACAAGAAGGTTGGGACCCAGCTCCACCACAGGAGCTCCAGATGTGGTTGGTTGCCCTGGTTATGGGTCTGGTGTTGTGGAAGGAGAGAGAACCTACAGGGCTTTGTCACCTGTCCCAAAAGGACCCGTGCTCAAGAGAGCCCTGCAGAGTTACCCCAGCAGTGCAAAACTGCCCTGTCCAGCAGGGTAAGCCCCATTTTCAGGGGAAATGCTGGGGAACATTTGCTTCATTTGTTGGCCAAGCAGCTGTGGAAAGCTGTGACAAGACTCCTTTCCCCTCCCCGCAGTACTCACTTTAGGTTGACCTCCCATTTCATAACAGTACAGTCCTTCCCCCCTGCTGTCAAGAGGCAGTGTCCATCGTAGGAGGCAGCAAGCTCAGAGGCACCATCTGGGTGGCAAATGAAAGCTGAGGACTTGTGGGGGTTGCCATCAACAGGCAAAATCTGCAAGCCCACCTGTAAGGAAAAAGGGAGCCTGGGAGGGCTGGAGGTCCCACTGGAGAGCTGCAACTCTCATGGGAGGGCTTCATCCTCCTCCCAAGAGCTCAGCTCAGGCAAGACCAACCCACACAGGGTTCTGCCTCGAGTGGAATTCTCTCAGGGACCATCTCCAAGAGTGGGTGGGTGGGTGGGTGTGTGGGGCTCCATACCTTGTCCTTTGCAATGTATGCCAGGTAGTGTCGCTGGGGGTCTGTAGTGTTTGCTGTTGGGAGGATTTGTATCTTCTCCAATGGGGAGCCATATGTTGGTCCCAAAAGGGTCTTTCTAAAAGCAAACAACATTTTCATTCATTCTAGGGCTCACAAAATGTTTGTCTGGACAGCTGCTGGGCACAAAGATGGGTGGATATGAGGAGCTGTGGTGAGCACAAAGGCTCTCCTGGCTGAGAGGACAGAATAGGACTGGGTCTCCAGCTAGAAGGGACTCAGAGAGGAATGTAGTGCTCAGGGGTCACTCAGCCCTTCTGCTCTGCTCACGGGGGCTCCTGTCACTTTGCCTGATGCTGGACAGACCAAGACCCACCAGTAGCCACAACCTTACTAGGTGACACACTAGTGAACAGCAGGGTGGACACAAGGATGGAGCAACCTGGTGGCCTTAGAGTCACAGAGGGGAAAAACACATGCTGATGGGGTGGGAGTAGGACAAGAAAGTAGACAGAGGAGAACAGAATCGGGCTGAGGAGGGGGCAGGCAGTGGCAGGCATGGACATCTCTACCTGCACATTTTGGTTGTCGTGTTGTAGAGCTTCATTTTGTAGTGGTTGTTGGCAGTGAGGATAAAGGACTCGTTGCTGAGCTGTGGGTACCAGGCCATGCACAGGGGCACAGCAACCTGCTCCACACGGTCCCTGTGCAAGACCACCAAGTGGTCCTTGCTGCTGCTGTTCAGGTCATACTCAACCTGGAGGGAAGACAAAGAAACACAGCAGCTCTTCTGGGGTCTGCCAGCACCCAGGACCTTGCAGATTAACTGGATCTTGCACCTCTGTCACCAGGCAGGGTGAGCTGCCTTCAGCAGCAGAGCCTCAGCCATGGGCAGATCTTCCCTGAGACCAGGCTGAGGAACAACTCCCCAGTGGGGAGAGGGTTAGGAGCTGCAGAACCAAAGTCTGAGTCTCCCTTGATGCCCTTTTCTAGCTCCCTACTTCAACCCCAAAGCTCCACTGCCTTTAGACCCTCACATGGACCTACCAGCTGCCTGTCCTCCCCAAGGCTCAGGAGCCTGGGCTCGTTGCTGTCTAACTGGACCCCAAAGAGGATGTTCCGGATGGGTTTGTAGTGGGAGTGCAGCCCTGCTAGGTGTTCCCAGCATCTGCTCCCATTCTGCAGGACTCTCTTGTAAACAATCACTGAGTATTTCTCATCCTGGAATGACAGCACAAAGGTCAATGAGCTACAATTCCCATGCACAGCCCCTGGCTGGCAAACCCCAACCCAAACCAGTCTGGGATTCTGTGATACGAAGCACCCAGGGAAGGACATTGCAGGATCATAGATTCACAGAGGATGGCCAGAAATTCCCACCAAAAGCCACACACATAAATCACCCAGAGGAACAAACAAAACAAAAACAAGCTTACAGCAGTTGCAAAGTACTCTGAATCATGGGAGAAGCTGATGTGAGTTACAGGACCATGTGAGAACTTGAACTCTTTGCAGCTGGACTGAAGGGAAATGGCATCGAGGACATGAACAGTTCCATCAGTAAAACCAGCAGCCAGAAAATAACCTGAAAAGCATGGCAGAAAACTCTCAGGACACCATCACTCCTCCCAGGAAGCCCAATGCTTGGCACACGGGGAGGTCACGAGGCCAGAATACCTTCAGGGTCATAGGACAAGCACTGGATGCCAGCCTGGGTGAATATCCTGCTAACCAGGTACCTGGTCTGTTGGTAGTCCCACACCTTCAGCACCCCACAGTGACTCCCCACGGCAACCAGTGCCCTCCTGGGGTGGCAGGTGATGGCATTCACAGCTTTCTTTGCCTCTTCCATGACTTTTTCAAAGGTTCCCCTCTCTGTTGCAACGTGGAACACGGTTGCATCAGAGGTTGAAAGGATGAAGTTCCTGTTTAGTGGGAGAGAAACAGAATTTGATGAATCAGGCTAGCTGGCTCCTGTCCCTCTGAGCAATATTACACATCAGCCTCTTTTTGGCAGCTTAGGTTGGACAATCTCTTATACTTTGTGCTGTGCAATATGTAAACACTTCTTGACCTGGAAGGCAGGTGGCACTTTGTGTTCATGACCTGGTAAATCTCCCCGGGAAGACACTGGAGCCAGTTCCATTTTCTATTGGCCAGGCAAGCCAGAAGATGAGTGACATCTGGGGAGCTTGTGCTGTTTGCAAGTCACTGGTGTGTGAGATGGACAAATGAGCAATTGAAGAGCCTCTGAATAGTCTTTTCACATGTCTCCATGCCACCATTCACTGTGGCTCCATGCTGCCTGTGCTGCCATGGACAAGGTCAGAGGATGGATTCAGTCTCTGCTGCAGACAGTGTCTGTCTGTCTGTCTGCCTGTCTGCTCAGCCTCGCAGCAGAAAGGGTCCCACTGCATGACCCATGATGTGCAAAGCAGATGTCTGAATAATTCTGCACATTACAGAACAAATATCTTCAGTCTGCCTCAGTCTGCCTTCACTCTGCCCTTCAGCCAGACCTGTTCCCATCAGCCTGGTGACACCAGCAGGCTCAAGGCTTCCTTTGGTTTTTCCAGAGCAGCTGCAAGTGGCAGGAGGGGCAGCAGTAACCCAGGGAGAGGGACAAGACAACAGAGACCAAAAGAGAAAACCAACCCATTCCCTAGGGTGCATCTCCAGGCTGGAGAAGAACCTGTCCCACATGGCTTTTTGGAAAAAGACGTAGAGCTGGCAGGCTGGATGGAGCCACAGAGCAGCTTCATGTGGCCTGCAGACTGCCTATAAATCCTCAGGCACAGCAAAGTTGCTCTGAGGGACAGAGAGAGTCAGTGACCAGGTTGGGAATGTCCCGATCTCCTGAGTCCATGTGGCACAACCCCATCACCCCTGGGGCAGTCCCTGCATCCTCACTGCCCCCATTAGCTTGCCCTGCCATGATAAGCTCTATCTGCAAATAGCCATGGACAGGAGGGACTTAAGGGGGGGATTAAGGGGCCAAGCAGGAGCTGGAGGCTCAGCATTAGCACTGGGTATGTGACCAAGGAGCTGCCTGCCTCAGGTCCAGCTGATCATCCCTGTGCCTGCACCAAGGCATCAGAGCAGCTTCAGAATTTAAGGTGTGCTGGGGCCCAGCTGGATTTCGGTGGCCACTGGGAGCTGTGCAGGCAAAGGGAGGCCAGGAGACACCCCTGGTGGGCAGGTGGGACAAATACCCCAAGTGAAAATCTGCAGATAAGGAGCATAAAGGGATATATTCCCTCCCTGTCCTGCCCAGAATTCTGGGCACAGGGTTGAAACCTGCTCTAGCAAAGCTTTCAGCTGACCATCTCCCCAGTTTTCAACCTGCAAGACCAATGCAGAAGAAGATCTGGGCTTAGAAATGGACACTCACCTGGTGAGGAAGGGCTGGGTGCTGGTGGGAGAGGCTGGGGAGGCACCAGGAGGATCAGAAGGGGTTTTGCAAAAGGAGATGGAGCGAATGGGACCCACAGTGCTGTGGCTGTAGCTGGTGAGAAGCTGCAGCTGCCCATCATAGAATTTCACCTCACCTTTCCCATCACCCGTTACTATGCAGCTGCAAGGAAGGGAAAGGTTTCCATCAACACCCTGACAGCTCCCAAATAAACCTCTTCCCCTTTTCTCTGCACAAGAGCATGAGGACGGTCCCATCCCGATGTGCAGGGGGAAATCCCAGGGCAAGGCAGAAACCACCCGGCTCTGCTGTGACCCTGCCACTGTCCCCAGGGCTGTCAGGGCGTTCGGTGGCTGTCTGCTCCCTCTGCCGGTAAAGGCCAGGAGGCTGAGCCAGAGACAGCCCCCATTCTCCATCACTTGCAAAGCCCGGATCACATCATCACAAGTTTTCAACCGTTTTGTTGTTTTTATTTTTTTTTCCCCCCAGCCTAATTGCTTGAAAAAGAGAGAGCAGCGGCTCATAACTCAGCAGCACTTTCCTGCCTGATGTCCCTGGTCTTCACACCCTGCCAAGTGACTGAAAACTGCAGCACATGGCCACAGCTCATCTGGAGCTCTGCCTTTCCTATGCCTGAGATCCCTGAGGACTGCACCCACAGCTACTGAAACATCCCTGCCCTTACCTCTCCACCACCTGCAGCACGGTGAGTTTGTCCTCCTCCAGTGGCACCACCTTGGTGGCCTCCATCCTGTGTGGCTTGGGCTGCAGCTCCTTGGAAGGCATGAGAGGAGCAACCTTGTCCCACACCACCAGCTTCCCAGCAGATGTGCCTGTCAGAGCTTGGGAGTTGTTAAAATGAAAAACTGACTGACTGAAGTGTCCCACCACGCTGCTGAAGGTCTGCAGAGAGAGTGGTGAGGCCGTGTGTTTGTCCTGGGTGCTGGCTCATCCTTCCTCAAGCAGAGATGTTCCCTGCTTGGTCCCTCCATGTGACATTCCCTCCCTGTCCCATGGAAAGAACCCCTGGAGAAGATGCAATGGGGAACCTCTGGGAGGAGGAGCCCCTCTTGACCTCAGCTCAGGCCTGGCTTGTCACTTCAGGAGAGTGAGGGGGACCAGCTGGGGACATGGCCACTGTGCTTAAGGGGATGGGAAGGGACAGTGCTGTGGTTCCCCCTGTGCTCACCTGGTTGCTCAGGAGTGGGGCTGCATACTGCAAACCAGCATCACCCTGGGGAGAGCAGAGAAAACATCCAGGACATGGGGAAAGCATTGGACCCTGCAGTGCCAGCACCTCCCCTCCCCATCATTTGGGCACTGGTCCTGAGCCACGGTGACCCAAGGAGGGCTCCTGGGGCAGAATGGCTCCAAGACCTTCCAGAAAGCACAAAAAACCCTCTCCCTCCACCTGCTTCTCTCCCAAAAGCTGCTGATCTTGGGGAAGGGCAAGGGCAGGGGCAGCCCCCAGTGGTGGGCAACCATCTGGCCCTACAGTCCATGCTTTTTCACAAGCATGCAACCTCCTGTGCCCCCTTCAAACCCTCTGAGAACCTGTTGGGCACCAGAAATATAACAACAAATACAACTACTTACCCACAGGTAAAATATCACCCGGGTTCTGCTGTTGCTGAGGAACTCGTAGGGATTTTGAGGGTTAAAAATGACATAATCCTGAAATTAAAAGGTGAGAATCCCATTAGCACCAAGCTGAGCAATATTTCTGCTGCTGCCTTCATGCAGAACATCTGCTGCTCATCTAAAACCCACTTCACCTCCTGCACTGAGCTCAACACGGGGGCCAAATTCCCTGTGAACCCCCTGAGCTGTGCTCTCCCCTCCACCAGTGGGGCTGGGGGCTTCTCCTGCCCCAGCAGTGCTGGGGGGCTGCAGGTGAGGAAGGGGGTGCCCAGTCCAGCCCAGTCCCACTCCTCTGCACCCCTCACTCACCTGATACCCAAACTCTGGGCTCAGCTCTGTGCTGCACATGGGTTTCTCTGTGGCAGAAGTCCAGTTCCAAACACAAACTTTCTGGCAGAGAAAAGAGGACCCAAGGGACACTTGTGGTTTTCTGGGAGCTGGGTGAACCCCATTCCCTTCAGGGGTTGGGAGGTACAAAAGACTGGAGCAGAATAAACCCAGCAAAAAGGGTAATTTCAGGAAATAATGCTAGAAATAACTTCAAAAAAAGCACATTGGAGGTTTTGTCCCAACTTGAGATCCATTTCTCAACTCCACAGCTTTCACTTTAATGAAATCCAGGTCTGTCTTCCAATGGCTCTGCAAAAACAAGTCCCTCTCCACCTCTCTCTTGCTCCCCCCACCCAAATTCTCCCTTCCCCTTTGCTGCACCAGGAAAAACTCCCAGGGATCTTTCCTGCAAGGCCACAAAAAAGAGGAGATGTTTCCTTTACCTGCACTGCCCCAGCACTGATGGTTGCCAAATACTTTGCATCCTGGGAGAAGGCAATGGCACTGGCCCCATCCTCTGGGTGGCTCTCAAAGATGGTGTGCACGGGGATCCTAGAAAGCAAAGGGGACTTGAGCATGATGAAAGCCTTGGTTCACTTTTGGACACTTTACCCCATCCCCAGGTTATTCCCATTTCACTCCCAGCTGAGGCTGGAGTCACTGGACATACAGAGTTCCCAAGGTGGAAATTCCTGGGATCTTACCCAGAGTAGGAGTCCCACACAATGATCAGAGGACGTGGCCCCCGGTCAGCGGTTGCCACCCAGCGCCTGTCTTCACTCACACACAGACAGGAGATGACATTCATGTGGCCCTGGAGAAAGAGAAGCAGCAAAGTGCCCCAGAGGCTCCAGACCTGGTTAAAGCCTTCATCCAACTGCTTCCCTCAGGAGCTCCCCTCATCTTCCTCCCAAGGATCCTCCACTCCCATCCTTACAGCCACTCTTTTGTTTCATTTTTCACAGGCTCTTCTGAGCCCATCACCCCAACCCTGTCCCTTGCTCTGCTTGTGGGTCCCCAGTGTCACCACTGCTGCAGTCCAACACAAAGCACCTCCCACCAAAAGATTTTGGGAATGGTAACTGCATGGGAGCAGAAGGATGCATCCCTTGGCATGGGCTGTTTCTCAACTCAGTTATAGGTGACCCCTGAGCACCTTCATACCACGAATGTATGGAACACTCACAGACCATGGACCACTCCAGCTGTGAGCACCCAGAGGACACAGGTGGAGGGATGGAGTTCAGGAGAAGAAGAGGGAGATGTGCCAGACCTGCAGGTGGTGCTGCCTGTTCCTCAGGACATCGTGGATGACTGCAGTGTGGGAGGAGATGTAAAGGAGCACACGGTCCTCCCCATCCATCAGGCTGTGCACAGCCAGGCTGCTGTTGTAGCCCAACACCCAGGACAGACTCTGCAGGGAAGAGGCAGAACTTTCATCCTTGACTCCCAGTGGCCAGGACTAAAAAGCCACAAAAAGTCCCTGGGGTGATGGAGGGCAGCAGGGCAGGAGTAGATGGTGGCACCATTCCCACTGGTACTCACAAGGGGGTGTAGGTTGGTCTGCCTGTCCTGGAAGAGCATCCCTGGGGTGGCTGCCAACACCAAGCTTGCAGAGCCATCGTGCTGCTCATCCTCCTCACTCCTCTGCTGTGTCTCCTGCTCCACACACCCTGAGGGGGGGCTGGGCAGTGCTGGGGGAGGCCCAGGGGGGGCAGCATCCTCCAGATGTGTTCTCCCAGCAGTGTCTTCTCCCAGAGCAGTCCTCAAGGTCGTGTCTTCCATCTCAACTTCACTGGGCCCATCCATCTGCACCTTCACTCTCTTCCTGGGAGCTGGGGCATGGAGAAGCCCTGGAATCCTTCCTCCCCCAGGGTCTGGCTGCACAGTAACCTGGAATTTGGCACAGCAGGAGGAAAGAGAATCTGTGAAGATATGAAATGGGTCCCAGAGCCCCTTTTTCAGCTCCAGTGATGCTCCTGCCCAGGCCAAGCACACCCAGCACCACCTGGATGAGCCCCAGCTCCCTCCCTCTTCCCACAGGTACAGGGACCCTGCCCCTCAGGTGGGATTTTGTCCCCATAAGCAGGACTGCTCCCAGCTGGCACCTGGATCTTCTCCAGCTTCCCCAGCTCCGTGGATTTGGGTTTGAGCCAACATCAAGACCTTGCACACAGAAATCTCTCGTGGGAGTGTGTGTGGGGGGGCCCTGGCAGCAGGACAGACGCTCAGGGACAGCCGGGGCCCACGGGTCCCACCAGGGTCACCTCAGAGCTGCTCCTGAGCCCCTCTCCAGGCCTCAGAGCCTCCCCAGATGTCCTGTCCCCCCCTCCCTGGGGACCCCAGGGCTCACCCTCACACCAAGTCCTGCTTCTGTTTGCTTGATCCGACTGTTCCCAGGCAACGGCTGCGCCAACGGCTGCGCCAGGGACAGCCCAGAGAGCAACAGGGACAGAGCAGGGAGAGGAGCAGGGACCCTCCTGGTCCCCACGGGCTGCTGGGGGACCCTCCTGGTCCCCACGGGCTCCTGGGGGACACTCCGGATCCCCACGGGCTCCTGGGGGACCCTCCTGGTCCCCACGGGCTGCTGGAGCCCCTGCCCAAAGCAGGAACGTGGTGACTTGGGGGGTGGGGGGGACATTCAGCCCTTCACCCTGCACCAACCCTGCTGGTGGCAGTGACAACCCCACCGTGGCATCATCACAGCACTCTAGGACTGAACCCTCACCTTGCCTGGGAATGGGATGAGGTCTTCACCCAATGCCCCCCACCAGGGGGTTGTGGGCAGCTTCACAGGGGACTCTGTTCCCAGAGAGAGCACTCCAAGCCGTTGCCACCACAGATAATCAGCTCTAAGTGCTCCCCACTGTTGGCTTCAGCCTAACTGCTAAGCTCCAGTAATAACAATTTCTAAATCTAATTTGTTTTTCCTTCTGCCCAGCAAGAGCTTCCTGCCCTGCTGGGAGAAGAAAGGAGTTTTATTATCAGCTCAAATTATCTGCTCAACCTGAAGAGGCTGTGCAGAGGTGGGATGTCAGAACGTGGCTGCTCCCAACTCCTCCTCAGTGGCACCGTGTGCTGCTTTGAACCCAGGGAATTTTATGGCTTCAGGAGCAGGGATTTGGTCCTTGATCCCCATCTCTGCTGGGTGCAGCCTTGCTCAGTGCCTGCACATCAAGCTTGTTCAGACACAGTGCTTCTCCCACCAGGCAACATCCAGTCCACCTTTCCTGATCATAAAGGGCACAGGGAGCCAGCTCTGCTCTCCAGCACGAAAATCCTGTTTATTCCACCTGAGAGCAGCTTTTCTCCTCCAGTCCTGCAGCAGAGGTTTGAGTGTGGTCTAAGAAAGCTCAAACCTCACCCTCCCCACAGCAAGTTTTGCAACATAATCCAGGTCTGCTGTTGGGATCGTTGAACCTGTTCCAGTCAGGACACCCAACCAGAGGGGCTGGGGACACAGTTAGGTCAGAGAACACTTCTACAAAAGCCTCACAAAGCTGAGAGCCACCTGAAACATGCAGACACCCTCCATGCTGAAAGGGAAACGAGGACCCTGGGAGCAGAGAACTCCCCCAGATACTTGGTTGACAGGGCTGCCCTGACCCCAACCTCGTTTCCAGAGCAGTACAGAAAGCAGGGACTTTTTAGATCATTTCATCCCAGGAGGCACAAACACAAAGACCTGGAAGGAGGCATCTCGGGAGCTTTTCTTCTCCTGGCCTGGTATCCAGACCCAGATTCAGCTGCAGCTTGGGTAAAAGCCAACCACAGCTGAGACACCTGGACACATCCCCAGGCACACAGGGCCAAGGTCAAGGCCAGGCCCTTGATGGTCTGACAAGTGATTCCAAATTTATCCACATCCTCACACCTACATTCCATTTCACAGGGGCAGTTTGGGGACAGACAGATGCTTAGAAACCACAGCAGCACCAAAACCTGAAAATTGTTTTACCCAAGTCCCAGAACAACTCCATGGGAGTGCTTACCTTGTAACTACAGCCACCACAGTGCTTCCCAGGGGGATTTCACCAGGAATTTAGGAGATGTTGTGACCTTTGTGGGTCACACACCTGGTAAAGTCAGCAGTGCAGGTTTACCTCAGCACTGAGGCAGGATCCCACCTTCTTTCACACCAAAGGAACAGAACAGGAACAGCTAAAGTAGAGCAGGGTGAGATTTTATATTGGATGGGGATATCAACACAATCCAGGGAAACCAGGGGGAGCTGCTGCAGAAACTCTTCCTCTGCAGCACTGTGGAGCCTGAAGGACTCACCCAGCAAGGAGCTTTGCTTTGCAGCTCCACCACCTCAGTGAGAATCTGCTCTGGGGGACTCTGAGCTGAAACACAAACGCCTGAAATATCAAAAGGATAAACCTGCTGCCTGTAACACAGAGCCCTGGCTGAAGGATTTAAATGCCTGGGGTTCAGTCCACTTTTTCAAGCCAGTGAATACCAATGAGATGAGAATTGCTCATTATGGGTGATGTTACTTCTGCCACACCCTGCTCATGGAGCATGAATGGAAAACTCGCAGCTCACCTGGGCCTCAGCTCTGGAAGGTCAGAGGGCCATCTGAAATCTGAGCAGATTTGCATTTAACCCACCCAACCTGGCCCACAATTACTGCCCAAAACATTAACTTCTACAAGAACAGAGAGAGATTTGCTCAGATTTATTGTTTCAGAAGACTTATTTTGGAGTTGAACTGAAACCAAGCTTACAACAAACCAGTCATCCCAGAAATCCCCCTGATGAGTTTACATGCCCCAAAACCAACTACTGCAAATAAACAAAACCAAAATTAAAACTCCTTTGAGTTAGGAGCTCTTTGATCATGACCATAAGAACATTAAAAGTGAAGCAGAATTAACACCTATTCCTTATCTCATTAACTTAAAGTAACGAGGTGTTCCCCAAATTTTTTCATCATGTTTCATGACTTCAAAAGTTGTGGCAACCCAGGGAAGATAAAGTATCCCTCTTGTGTATTTCTTGATTGTGTGATTCTTTTATTGGCACCAGAAAGTGCTCTGGGACTTTTTAGCGTGTATTACAAGACATTCAGTGAGGAATTTCAGGGAGGGAAAAAAAAAAAATAAAAAAAATAAAAAAAGGAGGAATGTTCTGTTATCATCAAATCAATCAAATCAGAGCATTTAATGCTCTTTTGAGTGAAGTTTGGGTCTCTAGAGCCTCACTGCAAGCTGATACAAGGTGTAAGAGATGAGAAGCCACATCCTGCAGCTCTGCAAGCTGCTCCTGCTGAACCAGTGCAATCCTGAACTGCACTCAGACCTTACTCTGCCAGAACCCCCTCAGACTCTGGGAGTCTGACACCTAGGGGGTCACAGCCTCCAAAACTTCTGCTTCATCAGGAACGTGGAGGGAAGTTTTCAAACCAGATCAGAGTCCAGAAAGCAGGCACGAGCTTCAGCTTTATTGTTTTCCAAGCAGGAGTCATCTTTGCAAGGGAATGATATTGCAGCTGAAAAAGAAGAGGGTAGAAGGAGGCACTAAAGACTCAGTTCCCAAACACAGAAGAGCTGACATGGCATCAATCAGACCCACCAGAACCCTCCCCTCCCTTGGTTTTCTCTGCTGGATGAACCTTCCCCTCTTACCCCAGGAGGCCCTTCCCAGACCAGCGCTTTGGGGTCAGCCCCACGTGCACTTTTTTGCCACCACGCAGCACAGTCACACTCAGGGGTATCTGAAAGGGAGAAAAAACATAAGATGCAAGAATAAAAGATGGTAACTTTCCACCACCAAGTCAACCCCCTGCTTTGTTCTTTTGCTGAAACACCAGAGGAACATCAGGCCCAGGGGAGCTCTTCAGCAGCTCCCATTCGCCCTCCCTGTGGATCTGAAAGGAGGGAGAGTTTGGTGTGGAGACAACTCCAGGAGATCTCCCACTTCCCCTGTAAGGCACTTGATGGCTGTGGCACCTCCTCTGGTCAGTGCATGAGGGTGGCAGAGGAATGCCAGGGAATAAGGGACAATATGGTGCTCACAGCAAAGAGCACCCAGCTCTCAGCTCCTGTGCAGCAGGAATTAGCTCAGTGCTGCAAGAGAACATCCCCAGGCACACAGGGGATGCAGCCACAGGGGATGGCTACAACAGCACAGACAGAATCTGACACTGCTCCTGATGTGGAAATGATGATCCCAGGGATCAGAGTTCCACAGGAAAAGCTGTGGCCAACAGACAGGCAAGAGAATACAGTCCCAGCAGAAATGAGCTCACCCCTTCGCTGTGCTGCACCACCGTGGCAATGTTCTGCAGGCTCTGGAAGTTGTTTATGTTGACAGAACCAAACTCCACAATCTCATCATCCACCTGAAGCCCCTGGACAGAGACAGGAGAGAGATGAGCATCAGCCTTCTCCAAAGAGAGCTGACATCACAGCAGCATCACCCTTCTCCCAGCCACGGGGGGAGTGCTGTGCTGGGACAGCTGTTCCCACTTCAAGTGACTGAAAAACCTGACACCCTCTCCACATCCTCAGCTCATTCCTTTGTCCTGCTTTATGAATAAATACTGAGGCCTGGAAATGCCAGTGAGGCCCTGGGGAAGCTGTGTGGTGCAACAATACAGCTGAGGAGAGAGCAGCCACCTGCCTCCTGTGCAGTGTCCAGTGTCCACACAACATCCCAGAAACAAAAAGGTGGAGGGGGGAACCCTGATCAACCCCCCCAACTAATCCCCACGTATTTACAAGTGGCAGAGAGAGCCAGGGGTGAGGTTTTCTCCCTGTCTCCAGAAGGAGCTGTCCCCACAGGCTGTCAGACCCCCCTCCTCACCGAGGCACTGGCAGGAGATCCCGGGGTCACGGCGTTCACCTTGGCAAAGGCCCGGGGCAGCCCCTGGTTCTGGCTCATGGCCTCTGCCAGTGCCTCAGCCTCATCCCTGGCGTGCTTCTCCTTGTCCCGGGCGTGCAGCTGGTGAAGAGCTTCCTCCACCTGCTTCATCAGGGCCTTGTGATCATTCTGCAAACCTGTGGGTGACACCGTGAGCACACAGGGAGCAGGAGGGAGCCACAGCCATGGGTTCTTCCTCAGCACACGCCCTCTGCACCTGCACAGGAAGTTCTATCCTGCATGTTTTGGACCTCAGCTTCTGCTGGTGTCTCTGCTGGGTCCTGCTGCCAGCCCAGCAGATGGTTATCAGTAGGAATCAGGCAGAAAAAAACACCCTACAAATGCCAGTAAACACGCAGGGGTGCAGAGGTCCATGGTCACCTACGAGCTGGTCTAGTGGGAGGTGTCCCTGCCCATGGCAGGGGGTTGGAACCAGATGATCTCTAAGGTCCCTCCCACCCCAAACCAGTCTGGGAGTCCCTATAACCACTGAGCAGCTGAAGCCTTTTCCCATCAGGGCACTGCTATGTCTGCAGCAGGAGCCATCCCCACAGACAGGGCACGGGGGAAAGCCTGGGACAAAACAAACACCAAGCTATTTTTCCCCAAAGCTGATTCTACAGACACCATTAATTTTTGCTGTCACAACCCCCCCGTGGCTGCAGAGCAGAAGCAGAATTTCAAAGCCTCTGCAACACGTGGACAAAAGCATCTTGCTGAGCAAGGTGATGGAGCCCCGAGCAAAAGAACCGAAAACCAAACTCGGAGCAAGCCCGGGTTTCAGGTTTTCAAGAACTGCGACGGACAGAGACAGAGGGATAAAGCATTTAAGTTACTGAAATGCCTGCAGAGTGCTTAGGAGGAAGATCCATTCCCTTAGCAGCTCTCCCACGGCCGGTTTTCGCTGTTTCGTTCCCTCAGGAGGGGAAAGCTCCTCCGGCCTCCCTTCTCTCCCTCCTCCTCCTCCTCCTCCCGCCTGTCCCCCCGCTCCCAGCTCACAGATGATGTTGTGCCGGGCGGTGCGCACTTGGTAGAGGTCGATGTCATCCCGGGGAAAGCCCTCGGCGTCCACCAGCGGCTCGTTCATCCCGACGCCTTTTTGCTGCCAGGGAAGAAGCGGCCATGGAGCTGCAGAGCGACCCCGCAGCCCGCCCCGCCACCTCCCCCCGCCCGTCCCGCCGTACTGACCCCCTCCAGCAGCTCGTAGCAGGCTTTGATCTGCGCCTCGATCTCGTCCTTCCTCCTCACCAGCTGCTGCACCTCGCTGACCGTGATGGGGCGGCCGCTGCCCTCCTGCGCCATGGCGGCTGCCGAAGGGCCGCGACGGCGGCCCGGAAGGGACAAACGGCGTCACAGGCTGCGGGGCGTGGCTCGTGTTGGGGCGTGGTCAATGGGTGTGGTCAGAGGCGAGGGGGCGGGGCCAGCGCTGCCGGGGGTGCCGGTGCCGTGGGGTGCGGTGGTGGCAGGGGGTGGCACCACCACAGGGTCACGGGCCACGGGGTGAGCGCACCGGTGTCAGTGACATGGAGTGAGGTGTCACAGCGGTGTCACTACCGGCAGGTGACGCGGCTGTGATGGGTCATGGGTGACCCTGTCCCCCCTGCTGGCTCCTCTCCATGTACTCAGTGCTGGGGAGGCCACACCTCGAGTCCTGTGTCCACTTCTGGGCCCCTCAGCTCAGGAAGGAGATTGAGGTGCTGGAGCAGGTCCAAAGGAGGCAACTGGGCTGGTGAAGGGACTGGAGCACAGATCCTATGAGGAGAGGTTGAGGGAGCTGGGGGTGTTGAGGCTGGAGAAGAGGAGGCTCAGGGGAGACCTCATCACTCTCTCCAACTCCCTGAAAGGAGGTTGGAGCCAGGGGGGGGTTGGGCTCTTTTCCCAGGCAACTCTCAGCAAGACAAGAGGGCACAAGAGGTCTCAAGTTGTGCCAGGGGAGGTTTAGGTTGGACATTAGAAAGAATTTCTTTACGGAGAGGGTGCTCAGCCATTGGAATGGGCTGCCCAGGGAAGGGGTGGATTCTCCATCCCTGGAGATATTTCAAAAGAGCCTGGATGTGGCACTCAGTGCCATGGGCTGGGAACCACGGGGGGAGTGGAGCAAGGGTTGGACTTGATGAGCTCTGAGGTCCCTTCCAACCCAGCCAATTCTAGGAACATCCAGGGGCACAGAGTGTGTGGTGGCCGGGGACACAGCCCCACCACCCGGTGACCGTGCTGCTGCCACCTGCCCAAGCTCCCCGCTCAGCAGGGATGGAGGTGGCACCGTGCGGCCCCAGGCTCGGTCTCCAGCCGTGTGGCCACACCCTGCACGCAGCCACATGGTCCCGGTTCGGCGCTGGCTGGGAGGCCCGGTGAGCGCAGGCTGGGACATGTCCCTGTGAAGGGGTGAATGTCCCCGCGGGCAGGTGGTGGGCTGGGGGGAATGTGCTGCTGTGGTTGCATCACCCTCCATGTTCCCAGCACACAGGGGCAGAGGGGTCCTGCAGCAGAGTTAGGGTGGCCCTGTTGTGCCGTGGGCAGGAACACACGTGGCAAGCCATAGAATCACAGAATTCCAGACTGGTTTGGGCAAAGGGACCTTCAAGATCATCCAGTCCCACCCACTGCCACAGGCAGGGACACCTCCCACCAGCCCAGGGTGCTCCAAGCCCCATCCAGCCTGGAATTCAACACTGCCAGGGATGGGGCAGCCACAGCTTCTCTGGGCAACCTGGGCCTGGAGCTCAGCACCCTCACAGGGAACAATTTCTTATTGCCTGATCTAAACCTCCCCTCTTCCAGTTTAAAGCCATTCCCCCTCATCCCATCACTAAATGTCCTTGTCCAAAGTCCCTCAGCTTTCCTGTAGCCCCTTCAGGCACTGAAAGGTGCTCTAAGGTCTCCTGGAGCTTTCTTCAATCTGAACAACCCCAACTCTCCGACTGTCTCCAGAGCAGAGCTGCTCCAGCCCTCAGAGCATCCCCGTGGCCTCCTCTGGCCTTGCTCCAGTGGGACTCCCCATCCAACAGCTGAAGTCACACCTCACACCTCTGATAAACCATCCCACGTTTGGCTCACCCCACATATCTGAGTGTCCCTTGGCCACGGGATGGGGCAGTTCCCAGCCCAAACCAACCACAGCTCTGGGTCACAGACACTTGGGGCTGGAGGTGGGAGAGAAGGTGGAGCTGAGGAGGAGCTTCCCCCGTCCCACCACTACATTAAAAGCTCTCGTGGCCTCCTGCTCTCTCTGCCCCTGTCACGTTCCAGGTCACAGAAATGGTGAGGGAATTCAATTAAATGTTGGGGAGCTTGTGGGCACAGGACACCTCAGGAGCTTTAGGGGCTCGATCTCTGCTTCAATTTGGACTTTCTTGGTGACTTTGCTGGAAGTGGTGCCCAAAAGCTGTTCCTGGTGCTCCAACCTTTGGACTTGAGGCCTCTGGGGGCTGAGGTACCCCCCTGCTAACCCCTCTCTTTTCTGGTTCTCTCTTTCAGACATCTTACACAGACAAAGGAGAAAAGGTACGAGCGCTTCGTGTCCCCGGTCCTGCCCCGCTGCCTGGTGTGAGACACCAGCCACCCCAATGCCAATATTGTTCATTCCTTACTTACATTCCTATTGTTCATTTCCTCCTTGATTACCTGGTAAAACCAGAAGTAAAACTGCTCTCTGCCCCAGCCCCACAGGACATGGTTCCTTCTCGACCTTAGTAACGGGAATTTATTGATTTCCTTTTTCTTTCTGGTTTGGGAGGAGAGCGGTAACCAGGAGACCATGGGTGTTCCTAATACCTGAGCAGGATCCTCATTTTGTGCAACATTTAATCCCAAACCCTGCACCTATTCCCCTCCTTTTCACCTTAGAAAATGCTTTCCAAGCCAGCCGTGGGGGACAAAGGGAAGGGGGAGCTGTCCCAGCAGTTGTGTAACAGCGTGTGAGGGGGGATTAATCTTTAACACAGGGAAGTTCATGGGGGGTGGGGGCTGCTCACCAGAGCACGGGGATAGAAACAGCCCCAGGTGGGCCTGATCCTGCTGCACCTGACTGAAAAGTGCTTTAGAAAACTGCTGGTTTGGGAGGTTAACCTGGTTCTGGTTAATTTGGTTCCAGTTCATTCGGTTATGGTTAATCCGGATGCTTTTGCAGCAGATGTGTTTGCAGGGTTGTGGCTGCCACTTCATCCAGCTCTGGAGAGGAGCAGAGCTGTGGGAATGGCTGTGGTGGGGGCTCTCAGCTCTATTTTCCCCTTCCCTTTAGCACCAGCAAGGCCGCTTCATCCATTTCCACTCCATCACCTTCTGGGTTGGCAATGCCAAGCAGGTGAGAGGCAGCAGTGGGGCCTGGGGGGTGCCCACTGGGTCAGCACCGGGCGGCCGGTCCAGTTATTTGCTGCCAGGAGGGTGTTTGTCCCAGCACCCCTGTGGGTTGGGGCCACCCTGGTGTCCCAAAGCCTGTCCCTGGCTCAGTGCCCACCAGCAAGGCCTTGGGGACCTTGCGCAAGGGGGTGTGTGCTGGAGGGAGCCTGAGCACAGCAAAACAGCAGGAGCAGTGCCCACCAGCCTGCCCTGGGGACGTGCTGTGGTAGCCCAGTTACAAACCCCAACCCGAGCTGCTCTTCACCCAACCCAACAAATGAACAGGAGACAGGCAGAGAGGTTTCCCCCTTGGGAGCAGCTCCCTGCCTGCCCATTGCTGTGCCCACCCCACCCTGGGGTGTGGGAGCCAATGCTTCCCACTGAATTTTTTAATTCCCCCCAGTATGGGCCCTTTCTCACCTCTGCTTGCTCCTCCTGGCTGCTGGAGGGGAGCAGGAAGCTCAGGTGCTCCCTGTGCACACGTGTGACTGTGGGGGGACAGGACAAGAGGTGATGGCTTTAAACTGGAAGAGAGGAGACTTAGGTTAGATACTAGAAAGAAATTCTTCCCTTTGAGGGTGCTGAGCCCCTGGCCCAGGTTTCCCAGAGAAGCTGTGGCTGCCCCATCCCTGGCAGTGTCTCAGGTCAGATTGGATGGGGCTTGAAGCAGCCTGGACTGGTGGGAGGTGTCCCTGACCATACAGGAGGTGGGAAATGGATGATCTTGAAGGTCCCTTCCAACCCAAACCATCAGACACACGTGATGGCTGTTCCCCATGGATGGGTGGCCCTGTCCTGATTGGGGGGAGCCCCATGCATGGGAATCAGGGGCCACCAGCACTTTGGATTCACCCTGGGGTGACTCTCACCTTCCCACAGGCTGCATCCTACTACTGCAACAAGCTGGGGTTTGAGGAGCTGGCGTACCGGGGGCTGGAGACGGGCAGCAGGGAGGTGGTCTCACACGCCATCAAGCAGGACAGGGTAAGGGGACAATGCTCCTTGCTGAGGTGGAAAAGATGAGCTGGGGGGAGACAAGATGGTGTCGGGGTGTGGGTGCTGTCAAAGCCTCATTGCACCATTAAACCCTGTACCTGGGTGCACCTGGCTCAGCCTGGGGGCTCTGGCACGTCTCCATCCCTCACCTGGCCTCCTCTTCCTCACCAGATCGTGTTTGTTCTCTCATCTGCTCTCAACCCAGGCAATAAGGGTAAGTGCCACGGGGGTCCGTGGGGAGAATGGAGTGAGAAAGGACTCCGGGGGGCAAAGTGCTTCTGCTCATGCCTGGTCTTGCTCTGGGCAGAGATGGGGGAGCACTTGGTGAAACATGGTGATGGGGTGAAGGACATTGCCTTTGAAGTGGAGGACTGTGACTTCCTTGTGCAGGTAGGCAGCCTCTCTGCTCCATCCTGCACCCCAAAATGGTGAGGAGATGTGGGGAAGGGTCTGGGCCCATCTTCCCCCAGCCCAAGGGAGCTGTGGCCAAAGAGGGTCTCTCTCCCTCTGCCCAGAAAGCCAAGGAGCGTGGAGCTCTGGTGGTGAAGGAGCCCTGGGTGGAGGAGGACAAATTTGGGAAGGTGAAGTTCGCGGTGATCCAGACGGTAAGTGGTGAGGCAGCTGCAGGGGCTGAGCTGTGCTGGAGGGGGGTTCACGGGAGCAGGCTGGACCCAGGAAGTCCCAAAAAAACCAGTGACACCATGCAACTGCTTTCTCTCCTTTTGCAGTACGGTGACACCACCCACACCTTGATAGAAAAGCTCAACTACAAGGGCCTCTTCCTACCAGGGTACCACCAGCCCCTCTTCAAGGACCCTCTGCTGCCAAAGCTGTGAGTACTTTCCACAGGGTCCTGCCCAGCTCTTTGCCATTGTGCACCAGTGGGATGTCCCACCCGAGAGCTGGACAGGCCCCCACCACCTCTCCCTGGAGCCCCATGTGCTGGGGGATGCTCCCAAGCCTGGCTCTTCCCCCACAGACCAAGCACCAAGCTCAACTTTGTTGACCATGTTGTGGGGAACCAGCCTGACCTCCAGATGGTCCCAGTGGCAGACTGGTAAGAGTGGGGAGAGTAGGGATGGAGCAGAAGCACCAGAGCTGGAGTGAGGGACATGAACGTGGCCTCTGTGACATGGGCAGGTACCAGAAGAACCTGCTCTTCCATCGGTTCTGGTCAGTGGATGACAAGCAGCTGCACACTGAGTTCAGTGCCCTGCGCTCCATCGTGGTCACCAACTACGAGGAGACCATTAAGATGCCCATCAATGAGCCAGCTGCTGGCAGGAAGAAATCCCAGATCCAGGTGAGCAAAAACTGGAGCTGGGTCCATCAGGCTGCTACCACGAGCAGGGCTTTGGTGAAGGCAGAGCTGGCCCAGCTGTGCTGTGCTAAGGTGGCTGCTGGAAAGCAGCCCCGGCTCTGCAGGGGTCTGCCAAATGTCACCCTGACATGGTGACATTTCTTCCCTGTAGGAATATATCGACTACTACGGAGGGGCTGGAGTCCAGCACATTGCCCTGAACACCTCTGACATCATCTCAGCAGTGAGTGCAGCCCCAGGCAGCTCCCAGCCCCACCTCCTCTCTGCCTCCACCACATCCCACTGGGCATGGTCCTGGTCACAGGGTGGTGGTGGTGGTGGACTATGGCCCCTGCCAGGGTGCGAGGACACGGCTGGGCTGTGCAGGCTTTGTGCTGTGGTTGTCCTACAACCAGGATTAACTGGGCAGTGAGTCACTGGAGAGGGACCTGCCTGCACCTGTCAGCTGCAAGCCTCCAACTTAAAGCAGTTGGGGGCTGCAAGGACCCTGATGCCATATACTGTCCCCAGGGGTGGCTGCTGTGGAGCTTGGGCTACTGAGTGAGCCACCACAGCAGATCACCCACCTTTGACTGAGGCAGATGCTGCTCTTGAGTACTTGATTTTGGGCTCCTCTCCAGACCCAAGGGCCTCCAGAGGTATCGGGGGGGTCAGGGTGAGCTGAAGTGTCTTTGCATGGTGGCCAACTCTCTGCATTTCTTGGAGAGGGCATCTTGGAGGTCTCCTGTTCCTGATGCCCAAAACAGGAAGGTTGGACAAGTCCCCATGTACGAGGTTGGCCCACATCATGGGAAAGCACCACTCTCCTCCTGATGCTGTCTGTCCCAGGGCACCCAGCCAGCACATAAAGCTCTACAAATGACCCCCAAGCCCACCCCAGGTCGTGGTGTTCCCTGCCTTGCAGATCACCAACCTGAAGCTGAGGGGCATGCAGTTCATGGATGTGCCAGCCAGCTACTACCAGGTGCTGCGGGAGAGGCTGAAAACTGCCAAAATCAAGGTGAAGGAGGACATTGACAAGCTGGCGGTGAGTCAGGCTGCCCTCAGGGGGAAAAGGTTTGCCTGGGGCTGGACCAGCTCCCCAGAGCATTTTGCAGGGATGAAGGTGATGCAGGGGGATCCACTTGCTCCTCTTCTTCAAACTGTCCCCCTGTTCCTTTTCTCCAGGAGCTGAAAATTCTGGTGGATTTTGATGAGAAGGGCTACTTGCTCCAGATCTTCACCAAACCAGTTCAAGACAGGCCCACAGTCTTTCTGGAGGTCATCCAGAGGCACAACCACCAGGTTGGTTTGAGGATTTCATGATGATCTTGGCTTTGAGACCACAGGGCCATCAAGTCCTTATCAGCTCTTGCTGCTGCTCCTCCTCAGCTGCTCCTGAGCAAGCTCACTGGTCTGTAACACTGTCACCTCCACAGGGTTTTGGTGCTGGGAACTTCAAGTCACTGTTTGAAGCAATAGAAATGGATCAAAATGCAAGAGGAAACCTGACTGCCCTGGAGCCCAACGGGGAGACCCGGCACATCTAGAGGATGGCAGGAATGCCACCCTTGCCCCTAACGAGCTGATTCACAAACGACCCAGGAATTGGCTGACATTTTGGTAAATAGCCCAGACCCAAGTGTCATAAATCCAGGGAAGTCACTGCCGAGCTGGAGATGTAAAAGGACTCAACACCTACCCTGACCCAGCCCCGGCGCTGTCCTCCAGTGACTCCTTGGGAGAGAGAGTGTGGGAAATACCAAACATGCTCTTAAAAAGCAGTTTAACCTGATCCAAACCACTGCATTTTTAACACAGGTGTGAGGGATGTGCCAAGGACATGCAGCTATGGAGAAAGACAGGAGGAACAACTGGGAGAGCTGAAATTCAGTCTATCCAAAGTTTTCTGTTAATTTTAGCTACACAGGAGGCTGGGAGATGAAAGCACGGAGGCGTTTGCTGCTCTGTGCATCTCACTTTGTAAGATTTTATTTTAATTGCTTTTAGACTCAAGCTTGAATTTGAATTTGCTGAAATTAAACACATGGTTTTAGGGTAGCTACAACATTCTGGAACAAGACTTAATCGAATTTACGTGTTTCAGCCTTCCCAGAGCAATGCAGTCTGTGTATTCCTGAAAGAATGAGGGGTTGGGGGTTTCCTGTGTTTCAAGAAGTAATTGGCAGGGATTCCTAGGCTCAGATCCCAGCTGCATGTGCCAAGTCCCCTTTAGGGCATCTCTCTGGTGTTGCCACTGTCCTTTGCAAAGGGGCTTTCCCCAGTAACACAATAAAACCCTTTTCTGTCACAGTTTGTGTCTGGCAAGTTAACTCTGCTCCACGTTTGCCACAGCTGCAGGTCAAACACTGCCCCCTGAGGAGCCCACAGACCTCAGCACACCAATGCTGAAGAACATCTCAGGGTCCCCAGTTCCCAGAGGTGTCCCCCCTGCTGCACACCTCCAGTGACAAAGCTGCTCCCCAAGTTTCCCATCATCAAAGATGATCAGATCCCAAGCAGCCACAGCTCCTGCCAAGCTTAGGACAAGCTCCTTGGACATGTCCTTCCACCATGCCCCATCCTGCCACCCTCCAGGCTGAGCCTCTGCCCAGCACCAGCTCAGTGAGGTTGGACTGTCCTCCATCCCCATCCCTTCACCACTGCAGGCAGCTGCAGAAGCCAAGGACTGAGCTGAAAAGTCACTTACAGCCCCAGCTCTCTGCTGCCTTCCATTTCCATCAGCCTCCTCCATCAGCCACACCTTTTGTCTCTGCTCTGGGGATCTCTTTTTCTAAAGCTCACAGGACCCCCAGCACACTCACAGCAGCTCCCAGAAAGGGAGGGTGGGGGCACAGGGTTGGCTCCAGGCTCTGTGTTCATCTGCAGGTCCCATCATTCAGTTCAGACTGAAAAGAAAGGAACCCAAGGGCCTCTGGCACCAACAGCCTCAAAGCATCACCCCAGCCAGCACCACTCACACCTGGCTTGGGAGGTTAAGGGCTTTCACCTCCAGAAAGTTAATAAATAAATAAATATGTGAGATCAGATAATTCCCAGGCAGCACCAGAGGTTGGAGGGGTTAGGGACACCTGGCACAGTGACACAGCTTAGTCCCTGGCTGTGCCTCAGCTCTCCAGATTTGGAAGGATCCCTAACAATATTTTTTCCAAGTTTATAAACTGGAAATTACTCACATGTTTCTTCCATGCAATGTAAGGCTGCTTAAAGTCATTTCCTGCTCATCAGAATTAATACTTTCAGTAAACTTTGCTGAAAATCAGTTCTCTAGACTGTTCTTTTTTTCTGGATCTGGCTTCCTTGAGCTCTCATGGTTTCCAGCACAGATCTGAGAGCAAAAAGCTGCCCTGGCTATATATTAAGCACAACGTAATTTTTCTGTAAGAAAAGTCAGTATATTTATGGTTTGCTTTATAAAAGTTACTATAATACAATGGTACATAGTATTCAATTCACAAAAATATGAACAAATATATACAGCATGACACATCCACAACAAAAACACTTTCTTCAAAACAAGATACATACCGGTGACAGATTCTATATGCACAAAACATCCCTAAATTTATAAATTTGCTTAATGAAAGAAAAAGCAGAAATCCTAAATCTTCAAAGCAGAGTTGTTCTGTTTTTTGTTTTCTGTTTTTTTCTTTTTTAAGGAACTTAAAAATAAAAATAAGATTTTATTTCATTTATTGCAAACCATTTTACCTACCTCCTTTTAAAGGAGGCCCTTTATTTTCACACTGTGAATTAAAAACCACCTGCTTATAGAACCAGAAAACTGCACGACTGGGAGCTGGGTGTTCTTCCATTTGCTTTAGAGTGTCTGTCACGATGTGCTGCTTTTCACCTGGACAAATACTACAATGGTGATTAAGGAGGAAACTCATAAAACCAAACAAATATTAAATTGAAAAAAAAAAAAATCCAGTTGCAAACTCACTTAAATACATTTTAGGCTGTCTATTAGACTGTACACATTTCCTCGCTTGAAATAAATAGATTTTGCACATTAAGTTTCAGACTGAGGGTTGGGGGGGGGAGGGGGAGTAAAGAACAAGCCTTGACTTGGCAAATTTTTTTGTCTTCAGTTTCTTAATGCTTCTAATTCCATCTATTTATTTGACAAAAAACATATTTATACAGAATTTACATTATACAAAGCTTGACACAAGCTGTAAATGCCACCAGCTCCTTTGCTATACTTAGTCCTTCTTCCTCCCCACCTCCTTGACATGATTTAGAGCTGGGATCTGTTTAAAAAGAACTCCAAATTACAATAGTCACTTTTAATAAATTATTTACATGCTCCTGAAGTACAAAGAAATCAGCAAAAAAATTTCAACATGTTTCTACAAGAAACAGTGTTCGAAGAGAAGATTCTTGAGTTTGCCTATGTACAGAAGATGCAATTTTTTTTTATACTTCAAAATCCTTTTTTTTCCTTAAATTCTCATTTTATACAGAAATGCACTGAAATGATCCCTGAAAAAGGTCACAAAAACCAGAACTGAAACTACTGTATACTTTGTTGGAGTTTAAAAATGTTCTTTTTTTTTTTTTTCTTTTCTTGTAGAAATAAGCTGCTCTATACAATATAAATATCTGCAGGATGAGCCCCTTCCCCTCCTGGACTCCCAATAGTCACAGACCACCTACTGGAACCAACCTGGAATTGCAAACAGGGTGTGAACCAAACAGATAAATGAAGGATTTGGGCAGTGGTGGGTGGGATTTGAAAGCTTCCTAGAAATGCCAACCACAGAGGCATCTGCACCCTGAACTCAAGCCAGCTTCAGGTTGGGAAACTTAAGAGATTTAAGTTGTATTTCCAAAAGTTTCACATGATTCTCTTGGGTCATTTCACATGGCAAAACATGATTTTGTAGGGAGCACAGTCTACACCTCTCTCTGTTTTTATCTAAGGTTTCAATTTAAGTGAAAATAAATTGGGGATGGGGTTTTCAGCAAACAAAATTACTTCAGAAAATCTCTGTGCAAAGCAAAACATGCTGGGGAGCCTTCTTGTTAGTCCTTGCCACTAATTCCATGGTGTGCCAGGGCCCCTGTGGTGACTGTGGGCAGCCAGCACTGGGTGGGATCCAGTGTGTGGATCACACACCTTCTGCCTTTCCCCTCATCTCACCCCTTTCTAAAGATGAGCCAAAGTACCCAGGAGGGATTAAAAAGACAATTCCATGGGCCTGCCTTCCAAAACCACATCCATGGCTGCAGTGCTCCCTGCCCCGATGAGACTGTGCTGGCTTCAGGGAGAGGGCAGCCACAGGACTGCAGCACCCCAGGGAAATCACTGAACTACATAATCCTCACTGTAAAATGCTGTCTGGGGTGTAGGGCAACCCTGCAGTCTGAGGCAGAAGCTGCATGGGGAGGACTGCACAGGCCAAGATGTATGGGGAAGAAAAGAGAAGCCTCAGGTTTGGGAGGACTCCAACCTGCAGGTCTTGTTCCAGAAGACTGTGACCTGCTTCCCTGCCTCTCCTCAACCAAGATTAAGACAAACTACAGGGGTTAATCCCATCCAGAGCACAGAGAGATGCTGGGAAATACAAAACTGTCAGTAGGTAGACTCAGGTCTTTGCCTCACAAAGCCATCATTAAAGAACTGGTTTGGGGGACCAGAGGAAGAAGGTCAAGGACATCAGCAGAACTGCCACATGGGGGGGCTTCAGTTCTGAGACACAGGAAACTTCTGTGCATTTCCAAAGCTTTGAAAGAAAAAGGCCAAGCTGTAGAGATGCCAACCAGAGCATCAACACAAGATGAACCTTATTTTTAAAAAAAGTAAAATAAAACGAGCAGCTGGTTGAACTCCCAAATGCTCATGCCATTGCTGCAGTTACAACCAATGTTCAGTGACAGAAACGAGTTGTGCTTCTCAATACTTTTAGGTCCTGGGTCACCATTATCCAATTGCTGGAGAGATTTACCAAGCAGGAGGGGGACAACAAAGTGAGAACGAAACAAAACCAGAAATGAGGCTATGGACTGTCCAATCTCAGGGACAATTTCCTCACCCTCAGACAGAAATACAGGAGTATTAAGGCAGCTTGTAGCAGTCTGTGCATGCCTGTTCCTTCAGGCCTTTTGTCTGAAGAAGAAAGTCAGATGCAGAGGAATCTAAGTTACATTGATCCACTCTCTACTGCAGGCCTGGCAGTTCCACGTAACAGCTGAAAAAATGTCCAGGGAACACTTTGGGAAGGTTGTAACCTCTGATGGTGGAGATGTGGTCATCTAGCAATTATCACTGATTTTAAAAGGCTACAAGAACACAGCTGTGCAATTTGGTCTGTGGGGAGAAGATGTTCAGTTATGCAGATAATCTTCCCATTTCATAATTACATTGCAACTTCCCCTTACAAGCCAATTAAAAAGGTTTTGGTACAACTAATCTCTACTTTTGAAGCAGGAGAAATTCAATGCAAGTTGAAAAACTGATCCTGTCTCTACCTGAATGGTCGTGTAACATTTCCACATCTCATCCAAAGAAGTATTTCTTTGGTGTTTTGCCCCATTTTTAAATGGAACCTCTTGAATTACTGCAATCTTCACCTCAGCACATCTACAAGGACAGAACACATTAAAGAATCATTTCAAAACATGCCTTCCAAATTTAAAGCAGCAGCATTTGTTTTCATGCTGTAGGTGGGGGAAGACAGGATCACTCCTGCATCCTGCTCTTGGGGACATTTTTACCACATTCTTACTGGGGGGATGGGACCACCCCAGGGCAAGTTACTGAGTAACAGAGGGAGGAGAGCAGCAGGGCCCAGCTCACTCCTATCAGAGGAGGCATCTCCCCACATTCAAGGACAGAGCAAATACTCCAGGTAAAATGCTAAAAGGTCAGGGAAATGCAGAGGAAAGTGAGAAAAAAGTAACATGAGACACACATCAGCCTGTTCCTCATCTACAGGAAGAAAATCCTGTTCTAAATGTGGGCTGCAGCCTAAGCTTACAAGGAGGGTAAGAGTTCTCCAGCATCAACATGGGTTGAATTGTCCCCTGAATGTCAGCCTCAGCCTTTTTTGCATGCAAGGCAAATCTGCCTCCAAGAAACAGGCATTCCCAAGGGCCACACGTTGTGCCACGATGCTACAGCTACAGAACTGACTAAATTTTTCACTAGCAGGTGCAGAGGTTTTGATCCCCTTTATACCAGCATGGCATTTGGAAATTAAGAGAGGAGCCCAAGGCGCTAAGTTGAGGTTTGCAGCTGCCCTGACTCTTCCCTGGGGTGTCTTTCAGGGGCCTGTTCAGGATTATCCCTAATAAAAAGGCAGGACAGTTTACCTTTAGTCATGTTGCAGACATCTCCATCCATCCACCCACCCAAGAACACACACACACCCATTCACACACCCTCAAGCCTCTGGCTTGCTCTGTAACATCAACCTTACATCTATTTACAGCTTACTCTGAGAAATCTGTGCAATTTCAGCCAATCAAAGCTCCCAACAACCCCCTATATGGCCTTTTCAGTCTCTGCTTCACATTTAAACGTTGAATGTCTTTTTCAACCAACAAAACTGATGAGAAAAAGGTAGCAGCATTTATGAAAAGATGAAGGTTTATAACAACAATTTAAAAAAAAAAAAAAAAAAAGGTACCATTATCCCATTATGGAGCATTAATGTAGGGACTGAACAGAGAAGATAGTGTTTGGATAGACCATGCCACAAAATGGTAGTCACCTTTTTGTGTGCGTGCTGGATCTGAAAAGGAAAGAGCACCTGAAACATGAACAGTCCTGGTAAGCGTGTGCGCTTTTTGCTTTCATTCGTGATCCTGGCAGAAGTGAGAAACTTGGTTGGTTTTTCTTCTTTTTTTTTCCTCTCTTTTTTTTTTTAATAGATTTTTTTTTCCTTTTTAAAAATTTTTTTCTTCCTTTTTTTTTTTTTTCCTGGTTTTTTTTTTTTTCCTTTTTTTCTTTTTTTTGGCAAAGTGCAACCACACCTGGTTACCACAGTTTTGACATGGCCGAAGGTGCAAATGTGATGAGAAACCTCGAGTTCAGTTCAGGGTTCCCCTGCAGTTCTCAGAGCCACACAGACATGGGATTTTTACATCCTCAATTGGAAACTTGTAGTCATATGTAATTTCCTCATTCACATTGATGTGCTGTTTGGAGTAGATGACGATTTTCTTTTGAGACTCCACTGTGATCACTTTAGCATAACAATTTGGCTGCAAGGGTGAGAGAACAGATAATGATTTAGGCTCCCCAATGGCCATGGCTTTCCAGCCTTCAAGCAAGCCAGAAAACAGAGCAGCCCTTGTACTCCTCCAAAATACCCACATGCTAGTTCTGCGTGGTGCAAAAGAGCCTGAATGATGCTCCAGCAAGTTGATCACAGGCTAAGAGCAGATTAACTAACACTTTATAATTTGGTTGGGCAGCAAAGTCTTTGAGTGTAAACTGCAGCACAGAGCAGAGGGGGAAGCAGCTTCTCCACATGCCAGGGCAGAGAATAATTTGCCCACATGGACAACGGTCACTGTTCCCACAGAATAACAATGCTAAAAATTTGTTTCTTTTAAGGAAATATTCTTTAGGTATGTTTGAGCAGTGTCTGCCAGGGTGCCCAACACAGCCAGGAGGATTCTGAGTGCACACTGTCTCACTGCATGTTTCATTTCTCAGGTCTCCCAAATCTCTTTATGCTGCTGTAAGCTCTGCTTTGATCTGCTGCCGCTTGTTAACATTTAATCATTACCCTCTGACCCCCTGCCACGTCTGAACACGGCCCCAGTCAATGTCAGCAAGGACCCAGTAGGTTTTTCAGCACGTCAGGGCACAATTCTATGCAAAGCCAGGATACTCACATTGCAGCTGTGATTAATGAACCTGGCGAAGTTCCCGCACTTGGTGGCATCGATGATGGTGTCGTGATCCACCCTGAACATGTAACTGCTCCCGATGCCTTCGTCCTCGTATCGCTTCTCACGCATGTCAGCAATGACCTGCAGGAGTTGTTGTGTCAGGTGTTGTGTCAGGACATGAGAGACAGAGCTACCCCCTGCTCACCCGAGCTGTGCTTGTGCCACCCAGCAGATACACCACCCAAGGAAACACCAGCCCAGCTGGTAACAGCTCAGGGTGGGTTTCTCCAGAGCTTATCTCCTAAGCTTCCAAGGGTTGCTGAAAATCCCACCCTTGCACCAACCTCTGCTAATGCCTTACAGCAGGGACTCCAACTCCTGCTGTCCTGCTCAAGCACTTCTTTGAGGGCTGGTTTTGGCTCAGGTGTCACTCACAGTCCAGCTTACCTGCCTGATGTTCTGACCCACGTACTCAATCACCATCTCATCGGCTGCAATGGGCTCCATTGCAAAAAGGCCCCAGTCGTGAATGTGGCTCTTGCAGAATTTTAGTTTTTTCTTCCGGAACTGCATGAAGAAAAAACCCCAAAACCCCAAACCCTGAATCAGCCACTGCACAGAAAAGCAAAGGCCATCCCTGCATCCAGAATCCAAAGTACACTCCAAGCCACATGCAGTGCTGGGGTACTTCAGCCTGATTTAGTTTCCTTCTGCCTTCTGGTGGCAAGAAGACAAGACAGAGGTTGTAGGAGATCCCTCAGAGTTCCAGTACTTGGGTTTTTATCACTGACCACACACTGGGGAGAACAGACCCTCTGAGGTCTCTGTTCTGCACAACCTTGATGGTCCTGCCTAGGGCTCAAGCTCTCTGATCACCACATACTTTTTTTATGGCTGTTTATCAGCCAGGTCATGTCTCTGCTTCTCACAAGCAAGGACACTGGACTAAGTGTTGTCACATTTTCCCTGTGACTGCTCTGGTTCCTATTCCTTTGGGTAATTTATTTATATTACCTGTTGTATTAAGTTGTACTTCAAATCAAATTGCATCCCATGGAAGTACAAAAGAGCCAAGTACCATTCAACTTCTGGGAATGCCAAAATGGCCACCACCAAGGAGAGAGGCAACTGACAGAGGGTCCTCTGCCCTGGCCTCAGCCTGCTCCCAACCAGCCCCTGTGCAAGGCAACAGTCCACGGGGTGACCTACCTTGAGCTGGTTGAACTTGAGCAGGTCACTGTCACAGCTACCAGTGAAGGAGGAGAGGAGCCTGCGTTGCTCTGACCGCCTCTCGGAGCCAGCCCGGGTGGAAGCGTGAGGTTGGGCAGGGATGCTCATACCCTGAGAGGACAAATGGGTGATCAAAGCTGACCCGACACCCACCAACCTCCCTGTGAGCAGCCCCTGGTGCTACAACACATCACCTCCTAAAAACATCCCACATCAAACACTAACACCTCCCTAGCAGCTCCTGGATGGCCAGCTCGACACAGGCACAGCAACAGCTTCACTTCCCTCCTTGCCAAAAGGCAGGAAGCTGAGCCTGACACCACCAAATCCCATTGACACCTCAGCAGGCAGAGGATGTGTCCTCACCTGGGTGTCAGCTGGAGGCTCCTCTGCAAAAGCTCGGCTATTGTTGAGGTATTTCAGTTTGTCCTTCTTGTCAATTTTGTAATAGCCTTCGCTTCGTGCGCAGCCCGTCACGTGCTCCCGCATCCCATCGTCACGCTTCTTCTTCTTGGGGGTAGAAAAGCTGGTAGGTGGGAAGAAGTTAAGGAGAAACACAACCACCAGTGGGTAGCAGACAACCTGCTACAGCTGCATGGAGCTAACCCCAGGAGCTTGGAAAATTGCAAAGTTGTTTTTTTTTGGGAGGGGGTTGCAAAAAGTAACAATACTACTGATAAATTAAAAAGCATCACTGAAGCCCACAGGCCTGCAGGAAACCAAACAGAGTCCTTCCTTCTTAGCTGCACCCTTTGGGAAACTGAAGTAAAGAGATAATGGAAAATTAAACATAAAAAGGTTAAGCTGTCAAGAGCAACCTGTTTGAGAAAGGATTTCCCCACAGCACCCACCATGTACACAGTCAGCAGCTGCCCAGCCATCTGGATGAACCATTTTCTGATTTGAGTGGCACATTTTTGTTCTAATTCCAGAAACTCCCTGCAGCCACCTCTAGCCCTGAAGACACTGAGCTGATCTCCTGGCAGCAATCAGCCCCACTGGCCAGGCCTAGAAGCAGCACAGATGGGACAGAGACTTTCCACAGCCCAAAGGGCTTGGAGGGAGAGGCTCTTCTCACCAGCCTCCACAAATGAGCTTCTTTGGACCCTGATGGGAAGGGAATGACCCTGTGCAGATGTTTCAAACCCCACTGCCCTGATCAGTCCAGAAAACCTGCAGCTGGCCTGGCAAGGACTCACTGCACTGGGCAGGCAGAAAGCACCTTCAGGTCTTTGTCTTCTGGAAGGGCAGCAGAGCTGTACTACTGGCAGCTCACTCTAAAACCAGACTTGAAGCCTATGGAAAGCAAAATCTACCTAAAATCTACCTAAAAATGGTCCCTGTGAGTCATAACGTAGCCACAACACCAGAAAACTAAAGAAGAGGGACCATGAAAAGCAAGAAGTGATGGGTTTGAGATCAGGGTGCTGAGGTGTGAGCTTGCTGCAGAGCAGGTGACTTTCACACCTATGCACAGCATAGCACAGGATGAATCAACAACTGTCTGCAGATTAATTTTAGATTATTTTTTAAATAGTCACTGTAAATTTGTTGTTACAATAATCCTTATCACCAGGGAAACAGACTTCAAGTATTTCCACTACATAAGTTGCCAAAAGTGAGCACATTTCAGCTCATGGTCACAGGCAAGCCCTGCCCTCAGATGTCCCCTCCTGCCCTTCACTGGTTGGGGTCCCCCACTACTGCAGGGACAGTTGCTCCCACCTTGAAACTGGTTTGGTTTTGGAACTGCTTCCTCAAATGGGGTAGAACCAGGCTGACAATCACTGGGGATGGTGCACTTTATCATCCCTTCAGAATATCTCCTTTAAACAATCAAATAAATCTATTTCAAGAGCACTGCACTGGTACGAAAAGGCAGAAAATTATCAAGTTAATCTTACACATTGCCCTTTGAGATGCAGAGAAAGCAAGGACAAAAATGCACAGCTCAGCACTGCACCTCCTGCTTTTTGTTAAAATCCTATCACCAGCTTTTTTAGATGGTTTGGGCTTCCTGGCTTTTGTGCCTTGCAGAGAATAAGGAATTAAATATTTTAACCCCACACAATATCCCACAACACACGAGGTGGTGCATTTGCCTTCTCTTAACATAGCTGGTTGAAGCTGCTAGCACCACTATCTCATCATTTCAGGCACAGATGGTGAGATTATTTTTACAGCAAGTTTTAGCCCTCAGTTACAGCCCTGTATGGGCTGTATGACTGGAAATTCCCCAGGCAAGGTGAAAAAACCGAATCTGGTTTAAATGCAAGACAGAAGCCTCTCAAACCAGTGAGGAAATCTCCCCAGAAGAGGTGCATACAGATTTTCCCTGCAGTCCTATATTGAACATGCAGCAGGAACAGCCACCTCTGCAGTAGTCTTGGATTGCAGCTTCAGGGAACAAAACAGTCTGAAATTCCCTGCTGAGAGAAGCAAGAGTAACTCTACTCAGCAAGTGCCCACTTAGTCTTGGGCATCCTGTGTCCTACACACTGACCAACCAGTGCATCTTACACGTGTTGTAATGCCAGTGAGAAAGGATATAAGGATGGAATACCCAGAGGGTGTCATTGAGCCAGTCCATACCATTGTCCTGCTGCAACAAGCGGTCGTATGTGATGCACATGAATTTGATATCTTCCTCATCTATGCCTCCATTCCAAATATCATACAAAATGGTCATCTCCTCAAACTCGGAGCGTGGCCTGAACTGAGGCCGGGGTGGGGAATACTCAGGGGAAGGGATCACTGGGAGGTCCTCTGGTGTCTTCTTCTGCCTTCGCCACTGTCTTTTAGGTTTCACGTGAGCTTCGTCTTCCTTGAAGTCTTCGTTCCACTGGTTCTCCAGTTCCTTAAATGGCAGTTTCTCTGCAACTGTCTCAGCTGCTATTTTCTCGTGGAAACCGTCATTCCTGAAGTCCAGGGTGACAGCTTCAGGGTCTTTCAGTCCATAGAAAGCATCGGGATGTCCACTCAAAAGCTCTTTGCCCACAGCACTTTCCACCAAGGCCACTGGCACAGGAGGAGGTTCTATGGTTTTGCCCGTGTACACATCCAATGAGAGGACAGAAGGTGGTGACCGTTTTGGCCGACCTGGCCTCCTTTTGGGAAGAACAGAAGGTGGTGGTGGGGGAGGAAGAACAGAAGCACCAGTGGGTACTTCTGGTGAAAGCAAAACAGATTTTACTTCTGCCCTGCATTCCTCGATGGGTGCTCTTCCATCGCCGTGCATGCATGACAGGGCTGCTACAGGTATTGGCTCATCAGGTGGCAAACCCATATCAGTGTGGAAATCTGCTTGTGGGGGGCTGGCAAAGGGGATAGGGGAAGGAACACTGTTCATGCTGAGCGTATGGGCAGCACCAAGAGGCTCTTTAAAGGGTTTCTCATCTAGCTCATCCTCTGACTGTTTCTTGCCAGACAGAAGGCAAGGAATGGTAGCACCAGCCTCTGGAAAAGTAGGCGTGAAATTGAAATCTCTCCCAGGAGTCCGAGGAATGCCACTGTTAATGCCAGGAGATTGGGATGGGTAAGAAAAGGGGCTGCCTGGGACTTGAGGGGAACTGAGGGTCAAGCTGCTCCCTGTAAGGGGTGCATCGCTTCCTGGCGTGGCTGGAACAGTGTCCGTGCTCTGCGATTTTACAAGGGGATGTGAAGACTTGGCCAAAATGTCCCGCCCAGGAGTCCTAGGAATCTCCCCTTCCACGGATGTTTTGGTCACCATTAACTGCTCAGGGAACTTTTCTGGAGGGACTAAAGATTCTTCTTTCCCAGGAGTCAATGGTAAGGGAAGCATGGAGGATGGCACCTTGTGAGCTGGAAGCAGTAGAGTGTCAGTCTCTGACTGGATCACCACCTCCTGGCCGGGCGTGCGAGGCAGCCGCTCGTCTTCCTCGGCTGCTGAGGGCAGTTTTGTTTTAACACAAGCTTCTGAGCTGCTGTCCTCAGACTTGGAGAAGAAGCTGCTTTTGTTGAGCAGAGATTCTCCAGAGACTCCCACTGGAGTTGAGAGACAGAGTGCCTCCTCCTCACCTTGAGCTTCAGGCTTTAGATCCTCCTGTACCTCGGGCTCCAGCATGGCAATGGATTCGGGCTCTTCCTCTGAATGGGGGAAAAGAGAGGAGGATCAGGAGTGTGGCTTCCACTCAGTTACTCACCACTTGCCAGCAAAGGCACGTTTCAGATGCTGCAATTACAGAACAGCTTAATTCCACTGGGAGGCTTCAAAAACTCCAATGCTTTACATTTTGGAAGCACAGAGTGTGGAGTAATTAGATGCTACCACAGGCGTCCCTAATGGACCATTAAAAAAAAAAAAAAAAGCACTATTAATTTGAGGATTAGCTACGAGACAGGCCAGAACGAAGGGTTTCTGCTTTCAAAACCCCTGACCACCTTTTGTACACACATAAAGAGAATTAGTGGATTCCAAGGTGAGGACTTTGGAGGGAAGCTGTCAGAGCCACAAGCTACCAGCTTTTCTGATGTGGGAAGGTAAACTAATTGCAAGGCCAAAAATCAGTCTCAGCTCTCCAAGGAGGGGGCAGTGCAGAGAAGAGCATAACCCTCTTGAACAACCCATGAAGGAAAGGGGAAGCCCTTGTAAAGAACGAGGAGACACTCAGATGGCATCAATGAGGCAATTTATATGCTTCTCTCTCTGCAGCAGCCTCATTTGTCTGGAGTTTATTTACTCCCTTAGGGACAGGGCCAAAAAGGAATCAGCAGTCAATCTTGTTAGGCAAAATAACATTTTCAAGTGGGAAAGTCCTTCCTGCACACTGACCTGTCCTGAAAAGAATCTGTGCAAACAGGGTCTTCTTTGCCCTGCCCAGTTTTAAATTTTATGGCTTTGGGATTTTGTGGCAGCCAAGGAGGATTTCCAGCTCTCCCAGTGGCAAAATACTGCCCAGTCCAAAGACCCCAGGACTGGGGTCCAAAAGACCCCAGTCCTGCCCAAGGCTCACACTGCAGGCCACACTAGATGTGCTCTCCAGTTTTTATTCCTCCCCTGGGTGCAGAATTTGGCAACCTTTATACATCTCCTGTTTCAAGAAAATGCTCCTGATTTCCTAGGTTTGAATACAGCTCTGTACTGAATGAAGAAAATTTATTTCTTGTAGGAAATCATGGAGTATCATTCATTTGAAAGGTTCAGTACAAAAAATACCACAAATAACAACATCAGGAACCAGATATAATTCTCAGACTCCACTCACCTGCCCCATATATCTTCCCAGTCACATACTGCTTCAGTATTAAAACCAAGAAGAGCCAAGAGTGACTCATTAAGCACAGATTTCTGTTCTGTTTTAGAGCCATGGCTTTTCTATCTTGAGCTTCAGCCACCATGCCATCCAGTCAGTCACCCTCAGATGATGACAACTGTTCAGTTTCTGTAGGGCACTAACTAAACTGGCCCAGGATAAGGTTCTGGATACAATAACCACAGTATTTTTAGTAACAGATAGCTTGTGTAGAGCTCCTTACTAGGAAGGAAAGTTCAACACAGACCTCTTTCCCTGTACAGATAACCCCTAGCCTAGAACCCGGACTGGAGGAAGACAGACAACAAGGTGAATAAAAAAACCACACACACTGGATGCTGTGAGAATACTGTACTTGACCATGTGGTAAAAGAAAATCCCAAATCACATGGAAGGGCCTACCTGGCCTACAGATGGGAGAGAGAGTAAGTTTTGCCTCCTGGTCTCTTTCCATAACCAAGTGTTTGAGTGTTTCAGCAGCAATAGATGCTTCTGGGACTTCACCACATTCAGCTTCCCCTGCTTTGATTTCTTCCATGCCTTCATCCTTCACTGCCAAAGCTGGCTCTGTGAGTGCCAAGCCTGTTGCATCCATGTAGTCATCCACAGGATACAGCTCCAAAATAGTCTCCCTCTCATCATCAGGAAGCTCATTACCAGCAGGTTCATGCTCTGTCTCAGCAACCATAGCCTCTCTGTCTGGAACTTCAGCCACCTCTTCTTCCTCTTCCTCCTCCTCCTCCTCCTCTTCTTCCTCCTCCTCTTCATCATCATCATCATCATCCTCCTCATCTTCATCATCTGAGTCTGAACTTGACTCAAATTCAGAGGAGTCCTCACTTTCATCAGATGATTCAACTTCAGCCTTGGAAGATGAGGGACTTGCTATATCTACAAGAAGAACAAATCACCATTATTCCCCTTCTGACTTCCTTAAGCAATCAGGGTCTACCTACAGCAGTAAATATCACTTCCACACTGTAACAGGGTGGAAACAGCACCAACAGCACTGCATGTGTTTGAAGGAGTTGCCTCTCAGTTTGTTTTTGCAGAAACTTACAAGCCATGTGTTTGGATACTTAGGACAATCACCATAAAACTCCAGGAGCAGCAGAGCTGCTGCTGCCTGGGTGGGTCTGGAGAGCTACTGCAAAGTGATCACAGACTGAGGGACCATGGAAACCTCCCAGGTAACAACTAAAAATACCTGTATGTATTGCCTTACATAAAACTTGTCCTTCAGTGAAAGAAGGTGCACAAATCAAACAATCAGTTCCTAAGTGTAAAGGGAGAGCACACCTCACCTAAAGGCTGTTAGAAGCTTCTGCTGGAACTGCTTACCCTCTTCAGAGTCCTGCTCCTCCTCTTTGTCACTTGTGTCTATGCCTGTCTCCTCTTCCTCATCATCTTCATCTTCCTCATCATCTTCATCCTCCTCATCATCCTCATCTTCATCTTCATCCTCCTCTTCCTCCTTTGCAAGAAAGCATTGCCAAAAATGAACACTGTCTGACTCTGAGAGCTGGCTGTCAGTGGAGTAACCACCAGCAACACTCAGAAATGCTGATCAGAGGGAATAACCTTACAGAGGTTCTCTTAGGACAAACCCTAACAGCAGTGCCCATCTTCTAGAGAAGGTAACTTTGGCACCTGGAATTACTCTGCCCCCTTTTGATGACAGACACCCTTCAAAACTGTAATTACAAACCAACACACCTTGCCAGGTGCTGCCTTCACCAAGCCTCGCTCTTCTTCCTGCTCCTCTTCCTTCTCTGAGGAGGACTCTTCCTCTTTACCTGATGTCTCATCTCCCTCTTCTCCCTCACTGTCGAGTTCCAGCGGCCTTGCTGGTCGCCGCCTCAGCCCCACTGCTTCTGCATCCTTCTTTGAGAGGTCAGATGTTGTATCAGAAGCATCCCTGTCCCTCTCCGACTCTGGTGAGCAAAAACAAGAAGGAAATTGCCATCAAATACCCTGCAAGGGAGGGAAAGAGTTAACCACAGAATAGAAAATTTTCTTTGGAAAGATCAAAGTGAGGAGCAATGTGCCCATGTGGTGTGTGACTCCCCAGGCTCACAGGGGATTACTAATTTCACAGGACAAGTGAGAGTAAGACTGGGTGCAGGGTGTGGAAATGCCAACAAAATGTAGAAGGCCAAAGCTGACAAGCTATAGGAAGCAGAGTGGTTAGGAGATGTGGCATGGCTGAGATCAGAACAGGTAAACTGAACTTAGTACCTTTTTATTTCATTTAAGGACTTCACAAAACCCTGCTATGGTACTTCCGCTTCAAAACCACTTGTTAGTCTGAATCAACAGTATGACACAACTAACTTGAATCTCTCTTTTTTAAATGCAAAACAAAGGGTATTCAAAGCTTTGTCTTATCTCTACTCATCCCTGCTTCCAAAGAAAATATTAAAATATTTTAAAATCTATTTTTCTGGCAAATAACCGTGTTGTGTTTTTAAAATCAGATGCAGGGCAACTGTCTGCTATGTGCTTCCTCCCAAAAGTACCCAGTGAGCTGCAAGCACACCCCAGGTCCATGAGCTTATCTGAGCTCCCTCTACTGGGTGACCAGCTCTGCATCAGCAAATCTAAAATAGGTTATGAGTTACTCATGAAACGTGGGTCCTAAATTTCCTGCCAGTGAATTTAAGATAACTGAATCCAGAGGAGGCATCTCCCAGCTGATCAGAGTTTAGTGAGAAGCAAGGTTTTGGCTCAGATCCTTGACTCTGTCTAACTGTAAGGGAGCACACTGCTGTGAAGTTTAAAGGAATTCAGCTTGCATGTGGTTTGCATCTGCTCTTGTGTTTTAAATAACTTGATTTACAAACCTTCATCTTCATCATCCACAGAAGTAGAAGGCCGGATTCTCTTCTGATCTCCTGCTGAGGCAGCTTCAGGTGGCTCCTTTCTTTTCACCTGAACAAAAGACACAATTAGCATTTCTAAAAGTTTAGAAAGGCAGAAATCAACTTCTTAAGCAAATTGCTCCTGCTTTACTTTGCCATGGTGATTTACACCCAGAAACCAAGAGCCACTTCCCCACCTCTTGATGCCTTTATTTCCTTGCAAACAGAATTTCACTGTGAATGAAATTCTACCCTTTCAATTTGCACCAAAACACTTCGGCTACCAGCATGGTTGGGGTCATCACGGGGTACTTTGAAACTGGCAGAGAAAACTCTTGACAAATGGATGAGTGAGAATGTAGCAGAACAGAAAGGAGAGGCTGAGTAAATCAAGTTTAACTCTAAATGCAGGCTGCAGAATCTCTCATCCCAAACCTTCACTTACACCTTCAGTGAATTCAGGGAAGCCTTCTGCCCTCCCTCACCCTGCCCTTGCCCTTTTTAAAGATACTTTTCATTTTTTATGCAAATACTTGCTAAAATAGGTGACCCTGTGCTTGCAAGTCTGAATCTATAAACTCACATGAGGCAAAGAACACTTTAAATCAAATTTCAGGTGAGATTCTGCTGTCAAACTGCAAGAAATTCTAAGCAAGGAAATAACTGAGTGAAGCACTATGAGCACAGGCACATTTTTACAGCCACACTGAAATGCTGTGTCCTAAACACAAATAAATGTCCCAAACACCTTGCAGAAAAGGGAGGTCCTGTAGAACCTACTCAGATTAGTGGGAGATGAAAAGGAAAGAGGATCCTTGCACTTAAGAATGTACTGTGGGTTAGGAGGGATGCTGGCAGGAGAACCCTGACAGTGAACCCACGGTGGCTGAGCAGCCTGCAGAGCTTTGGGGCACAAACCCAGGGAGGTCTGTCCTCCAAAAGCTCCTTTAGGGAATGTCACCACACCAGAGACAGCTCTTTGTTTTTACCTTGAAGGATGGCAACCGGATGGCCCCTCGTAACCCGATGCCCAAGCCAATTCCTTCATATCCCAGGCCTTCTCCTTTGTTCCAGTTCTCCAAAAGACAAGATGTGATTCGATCCTTTGGCTTTGGTTTGTCCTCCACTTCTCCTCCAGACTTCACTGGAGTGAGAGATGCCTGCAACAGAGAAAGCACATTTGAGAGGGAAACTTTCCTGGGTAGCACACAGACTCTGGAAACCATTTAGACAGTTGAGGTTTGTGAATTATCATTGCCTTGCCCAGGCACCAGTTTCTCTGAAGGCAAGGGAAGGGCACCTACCACACAACCACACACCTGAAAGGAAGAAGGTGCAGTGGCTCTTCTTCATAATGAGACCTTTCCATTCCTGAGAAGCCTTTTCCCCTTTACATTTTAAGAACTTACTTTCTCTGCACAGGGCACTAAAACTGCTGGAGACAAACCTGCTGGGACTCCCAGAGCAGTGGCATGGCCTGGGACACCAAGGGTGTGTGTAACATTTTAAAAAGGTGGGTTTCTTCTACAGATGTTAAGAGCTGACTTGCTGAAACTGGCTGTAATCACTGAAGAGGAAGTGTGAGCTCAGCTCCCCTGTTAATCAGGGACAAGACTAATGGGAATATCAAGCAGAGAATGGAGATGGTGGCACTCAAGGCCAGGACTGGCTGGTTATTCCTGACACTGCTTAATGCATCTTGCTTAGCTTTCAAATTTAAACCTGTCACAAGAGTGAGGAACAGGGAGAAGCTTTCCCTTAGTTCAGGCAGACAAGGTCCATGGTCCTTGCTGCCTTCCCTAGCAACAGGCTGCTTAGTGGCTTTCCACCCCATATCTTTTCCATCCTGCCTGACCTAGGACACCCCTGAACTTTCCCACTTTTCACCCAGGGTGATGACACTTTTTGGCAGTCAATCAACTGCCCAAATTGACTCCTTTGAAGGAATACAGCAGCCAAAACACAGAGAGAAGAGAGAGAAACTGAGGCACATGAGGTGATGTGTGCTGCCTTTTTGTGCATCATGGGAGGCTCAGGGGCTGCCAGCAGCCTCAGGTAGGTATTTGCTGTCCTACTAAACTTGAACATTGTCAGTCAGTCAGGAAAAAATAAAACCCACACTGTTTCCTGCTCTTTTGCTTGGGGAAGGTCAGGGAGATGGCAGACCTGCAAAGCCTCTGACCAAAGAGGGACACACCTGCTGTAGGAACCAGCATGTGGTGGAGCTCATGAGCTTCAATCTCCCCTATGAAATAACAGGAGGGCTGCTGCAGCTGATGGGCCAAGGATAGGAGATATTAAAAGATGTTATCTCTCCCTATAAGTCTGTCTCATTTCTTTCTAAAGAAAGAAAAAAAGATGTAAGCAAGCACATCTTGCTTATACTTCCAAACCTCTGAAAAGAATACAGTTTCTTTCACTCGTGTCAGCCAGCAAGGAAAACCATAAGGAGCTTCAATCAAAACCAATAAGAGAGGAAATAGGGATGCAGAGCCTGTTTTTCAGGGTTATTTCAGCTCAAACAGTGTCTAGAGGTCTTGGTTCATTCTGGAAAAATCTGTGTGATGGCAAATTACAGGGGAACTGACCTCCAGCTGCCACAAAAAAGCTCCAGCAGCTCATTCTCACGTGTGCATAAAGACACCAGCAACAGGAAGGTGCTGTTGAAGCTGAATACTTGTATTTTGTTCTCCTTTTGCAAAAGGAGGCAGCTTATGACTGAGAAGGAATGGTGATGCCCAGACCTAGCAGAAAGGAGGCTCTGAAATCTGTGTGATTTTTCTGCCTGGCAGAAGGCTCCTCCAGGCATGCCCTGAAGCAGCAATGGTTCTGGCATTTCTGTTCCAGGACAGAAAGCACAAGTGTTATTCCATGCAACAGCTCTGTATTTTCAATTTGGCTGCTCACATCCAACATAACCTGTGGCAAGGACTCCAGCAAGCTGCTGTGGCAGCTTCCCTTCCCAAAGTGGGTTGCAAATTCCAGGTGAGGGAGGAACACAGTAAATCCAACCATAGCTCAGGATAAAAAAGAGCCTGAGCAGCTGCTGAAGACCTGCCTCAACTTGCTTCTTGATTCTTCACTGTCAATGTCTGGTTCAGAACAATTTATTGGATACTTCTGTTGCTGCTTTTGCAATCATTTACTGGATTTGTTTGCCCCACTGCCCCAAAAACTCAAGGGCTTCCTCCAAAATTGTCAGTACACTCTGACTGGTGGGAAGCAGAAGCTCTGAGCATTAGTCAGGAGGAGAGGGACCACGTTTCTCACCACATGTCACACCAGCCAGCTCTAAGCCAGAGCAAATTACACTGTCATAAAACAGCTGCTAAGCAGCAGCATTACCAACCTCTCCACAAAGCCAAGGAGTTCTTCCAGGCACTGGAGCTAAAATACAACTGCCTTACAAAAGCAGGTAGTGAAGATACTGCCCTAAAAACTGGCATCTGAAAGAGATGTAGCTGCAGGCTGTGGTGTTGGTTTTGGTTTGTTGGTTTTTTACAATAATTTACTGTAAGACTAATTTTGAGGCTGGCATAAACCTCTCTATAGTGTTAGCCTTTTTTTTTTTTTTTCTTTTTTGTAGTGACAAATTCAGCACATATTAGATCACAGAGCCATTTTCTGGCTGAAATACACTTTAAATTGGCTGAGAAAGGATCAGACGATTCACGCAAAGCTGTTTTCCCAGCTAATCCCTGGAACTCCTTGTGTATTTGGCCAATGTTCAGCTTTTGAGTTAATTGCTGCTGTGTACAGGTGGGAGGAGCAGAGAGAACTGGAAATACTCACAGAGCTCACCACACAAACTGGGGAACACAAAATAGTAGCTTGGTGGTTTCCAACACTCCTGTTGCATCTGATTTAATTTTTTTAGAGCTGAAGTTCAGCTTCCTCTTAGGCATGAGAAGTCCTTACACATTGGTCTCCTGATCTTGGGGTCATTTCCTCTTGCAAACCCCTTCCTGGAAGCAGCCAGCAGTGCCCAAGGCCACACAGAAAAAAATATCTGCTAAACTTTTCAAATTTCAGGCCTGCACTGAGGAGGAAAACAGGAAGAAGATTGGGGAGGAAGTGAATAATGCTGAGCTTTCAGGGTGTAAGGCATTTTGAGATGTTCTTGAAGGCTTCCCAAAAGAAGTACAGTGGACAGGACTGTGCCACGTGTGTGTGTGCTCCACCTGCAGCAGCTGGTCTTGTTCTATGAATACTGCTCAGGGGACATCAGCTTTAATAGGAGCATGAAAGCCCAACCCAGCAGGAAAAGCCTGCAAACATGCACCCCAGGGCTGCAGTGACACATGGGTCACCTATCCTGTCACCCTGCTCTGGGGCAGCAGTGGCTGCTGTGATGCTCTTCCTCAGAGATGCCTGTATAAGGACACTACAGCCCCCTGAATCACAGCTGGAAGAACACCTTGTGTGCAGATCCCTCCTGGATCATGCTCCAGAGTGGCTGATGAGTGAAGCAGCCATTCAGGATGGCCTGGACAACGAGCTGCCAAAGGCCAACGTGGTCTCCAAGGTGCTTATGAGGTGCAAGCTACACCTAGTCCCTCACAGAAAAAGGGCTGTCCTGAGGTGGGGACAAAAAGCTGGAGATAATGAAGAGATCCCCCCCAAAGCACAGGGAGACCACTGAAAACTACACACTTCTTCCTCAGGCCCATGTTCAAATCAGCAGCTACAGTTACCATAGAACTTCATGGTTGCAGGGCTTTTTAAAGGGAGGTGCAGCTTCCTGCATGCCCATGCACAAGCACTATGGACTCCATAGGGACTCCATGCAGTATGTGCCAGCCTACCTTAGCCAGACGTTCCTTCTTGTCCCACCAGTCATCGAATGCCCGGAACGCCACCACTTCCACCATCTTCCGGTTCAGGTCCCTTTTCATGATGGCCTTGAGTTCCTTCACTATGACCAAGAGGACTCCATCCACGGTAGCTTTGTGGGGATCTTCTTTCTTAGGCTCATAACCCGGAGGTGGAACCGAGGGGTCAAACTTGGGCAGTGGTGGCCACTGCTGTCCACGACCGAGAGCTGCTCCCATGGAGAAAGGGCGGTAGGGTGGAAGATTCACGAACTGCATCCGTCCCGTCATGAAGGGAGGATACTGGTAGGTGTTCTGTGCCTGCATCATGCGGCTCAGCATCTGAGTTTGCATCTGGAAGGACATTGGCATGCCACCCCACTGGTTGCCCAAGACACTTATCATATCCACTTGCATGACAGGGAACATGCCAGGGTGGAACGGAGGGAGAGGAGGTAAGATATGAGGCGGAGGGACCCCTGGTGGGGCAGGGAGAGGGGGCGGAGGGACAGTGACAGCGGGGTGAGTGGGTGGAGGTGGAGGAGGTAGCGGTGGAGGCATGGGGAAGGCTGGCTGTGGAGGTGGTGGAGGAGGAAGAGGAGGGAATCCTGGTGGTGGCAAGGGGGGGATCGATGGGGCCATCACAGCTGAGTTGCTGACAGAGGAGTTCACCACAATGGTTTTGGCACATTCCGCACTGGTGATGGGCGCGGGGTTGGTCTCGTCGTCAGAGATTTCCATGTCCTCTCCCGAAGAATGCTGACCCTGTGACAAAAGAGAGGAAAAAGGTGAGGAGCAAATTCTTTTTTTTTACATTACATACCACCTCAGTGCTGCCTGCTTCAAACAAAAGCTAAGTTTAACACAACGTTTTAATTAGGGATGGAGAAAAGCGAGCAGTGCTCTGAAAAGACAGGGCCCATGGAGCAGCTGGTGCCTATTGAAGCTTTTCTCTTCCATGTCAGACCTCAGGAAGCAAAGAGGTAAAAGCTTTCTAAAAGAGCATCAGTACCAACTGAACAAAAACCTCAGCTTCTGTGGAATAGGAGGAATTGCTTCCGTGCTCTGCAAAATACACTCAGTCCAAATGTCTTTCACTGCAAGATACATTATCTCTGATTTGCATCCAATACTGACAGTGCATTACACCATGAGTTTTTATTCTTGAGTTTTCACCACACACAAAGAATTTCCCTGCTTTTAAATTATAATCCCTGGCTCATTTGCTGTCAACTCTTAACCTCTAATTGTGGGAAGACAATACATCCACATGGTTGGTGCTACTAAAAATTGTCTTGACTAGACCACAGCAATTCACATGGCTAAGAAGAACCCCAAATCTGCTTAAATTGCCTTTAAACATCAGCCATAAATGTTGGGACTGAGACACAGCATGTGTCGTGCTCCTGGGCAAAATGAATACTTTACTAGCCACAAGGAATACAGATGTAAGAGTTACAGAAAATGTTAAAATGATGTCCCACCTCCACTGTCAAAGGGATGGAAACTGGATTAAAACAGAGAGTATCTGCTCACTGTGAAGTCTCAAAAGTTGCCTGATTAGGTCCCTTACAACAGAAAGGCCTCACCAGCAAGCTCCATCCCCGATGGCAAATGGTCCCACCTGCACACTATGTCCTACAGGCACTTCATTCCTGAAGGTGTCTCCAGCACAAAGAAGCCACTTGTGTGACTGTCACATCCCTCAGGTATTGTTATAATAAAACCTGGTAAGAATCACAGCAGCCAAATACTGCTGGAAGACATATCCAACACTCATGCAATTTATCTAGGAAACATGAGTGGTGTTGACCTTTTACTACTGGGATGCCAGGAAAGATAGGACAGGGTGCCAAATACATTCTCCAAAACTATTTTCCCCATTCTTCCTTGTTTTCCAGGTAAAATCATCAAAACCCACTGCTCTTGTGACAGCAAACACCCCTCCACTACTTCCAGGACTGAAAAGCAGAAGCACTTCTCACAACCTTCTCTCCCAGGCTCTCTACAAGTACAACTGGCTTGCCTTCTTCCAAGCACTTCCTTCCTCACCACAGCTTTGCACTAAAAAGCCAGACAAACAGTTTGTATGATCAGTTATCAGCTGATCTAAACACAGAGTATCCCCAGAGCACAGCAGTGATGCTCCACCTCTGCTGAGCATTCCTGCCCCCCCTGGGTGCCGTGGGGCAGTAAGAGACCACGATCAAGTGGTCTTTAAGTGCCTCTCTGTATCTCAGTCCTGGCAAGAGTTTTGGAACCTGCTGGCTGGTTTCAGCCAGATGTGACTGAAGATCCCAAAGATGTTTATTTCTTCCACGTTTCATGCCAGCAGGTGCCTCTTCTGTCTGCTCTCTTACTAGTCTCCCCAGTCTGGAAGAAAGAAAGGAGCAACAAAGCTCAGCCTGTATCAGACACTGGAGAACCTGCGCTGGGGAGAGCTGCTGGGGAACAAGCTTTGTTGGCAGTTCTCCTCCTCAAGCTGCCATGATTTGATTTTTAACCTGTGAATTTTGCACAGGGCTAAGAAAAGCAAAGCAAGAGCAGCCAAGTTGACAACTCTGCTGTGAACTGTAGCCATAGGGAGCCGAGCGACCACAAGTGTCCAAATTAAACCAAATGCTTCACGTTTTATCAAAGGTCATCGCTGGTACAGCAGCTACCACCAGGGAGCAGGCTGAGCACAACGCTTGCAACAGCAGCTTTGCAAATCCTCCTGTCCTAGCACCTCCCCTTGCCCTGGCTTCCCCACATTCCACTGCTGCAGCATGAACCCGGGTGGGTCACCCCCAAAAAGCCACTCAGGGTTTTAACGGATGGAAAACACCCACTCCCTCAGCTCCAGGAGGAGACCACCCTTTAGGCATGCAGAGGGTTGAAAGGAAAACCCTGGCAAACCCTGCAGTGAGTGGTACCAACCCCCTGTGAATGGTACAGAGCTGAGTTGCTTTAGTGCATCCCTACGTACACCTGAAAATGAAGAGCTAAAAAAAAACAAAACAGGAAAAAAAAGAAAAAAAAAAAGAGAAATAACAACCCATTGCACTTGAGTGGAAGCCAAATTGTATCATCTCCTCCTTAAGCTCTGCACATCTGGCTAATGTTTCACACCCTGCATCCTCTCCCCAGCTGCTCTACTGCAGTCACGTCCCACACCGGAGATGCTGGGGAATGAAAGGACATTCTGCAGTTTCAGCTACTGCAGCTCCAGTGGAAGGGGCAAAGGAAGAAGGAAGATGACAACTGTGGCAGGCGTTAACAAGTTTCCCACAAAACAGACCCCATTTTTCAGTAAATGAACACAAAAGGCACTGTCAAAAGCACTGGCCCCAGTTACAAAGGCTGGAGGATGCCCATGGTCAGTGATGGTCAGGAAGCCAGGAGTGTTCAGGTTACCCAACATAAGACCAAATCAGCTTAATTTTCATATTTATCTCATCTGATGGGGTGTGGAGGAAGAATCACCCCCTGAAGTCTCAGAGGAGAACCAGTACTGCCATGGGGAGCTCCAACTCAAAAATTCTCCTGGGTCCCTCCATCCCTCCCACAGGATCCTGCACCAACCCAGTGCCACCCAACACCCATCTGAGTCACAGCTTAAGATTGGTCACTGGTGAGCACACAGCACCAGTCCCAAAGTGCCTGCCTGAGCCAACACATCCTCCTTTCCTGGCCCATTTCAGCCAGTCCTGCCAGAGGATCCCCACAGGATCCTGCCCATCACACCCAGACTGTGCTCCAGTCTACACCATCCCTTTACTTGGTTTCAGTACCAATAAATCCTGCCTGATAAATGAGGTTGGTTTTCTCTCCTGAAGGAAATATCAGATAAGAAAAAGCTGATCCTGAAATTGCAGAGTGGTAGCAGGACCAGCCAGACTCCATGCTGTAGTGCACAGTACTTTTCTTCATTCACACATGCATTTATTTTTACTTAAGCCTTTTTTTTTTTTAATATTAAATTTTTCTTTTATTATTATTACTGTTCTGGTCCTCAGATGGGTCTTCAGGTAGCAGCAACAAATCCCCAGCTTCCTACAATGTTGGGCTGACAACTCACCTGCACTTTTACAGTGAACACAATCTGTGCTCCAGTTTTATCCCAAGCAAGATGGAAAGGGAAACAGATCAAGCGTCAGTGAGAAAAAGATCAAAAAGGCAGGGGTGGGAGGGAAGAACGCACAAAGTTAGGAAAGAGGTCAAACCAAAAGAAGATCATCTACAAGGAAGTCTTTAAAGCAAGTTAAAAGGAATGAATATTTAAAGCGGATGAGCAGATATATTTAAGGGGGAAAAACAGGGGCACCAACTGAGTGAGAAAGATCAAGCTACAGAAGGAAGAATCAAGAGGAAACATAGAAAGATCTTTTGTTATATGGATTTCTTTTCATTCACCTGTCTGAACCTGGATTTACTGTGGCTGCTACCAAATACCCCTTGGGGTAGAGCTGAAAAGTAGCTACACTGTCCTCCCAAAGAAAACCACCTTCTAATGGCCTCCCTCTTTGCCCTCACAAGGGGAAAAAAGTGAGCAGGCATATGTCCTGCTCAGAGGATGTCATTGACATCACTGTCAAAAAAAACTGTGTCAATCAGTCCTGGACTTCACCTGCACATTTCTGAGGGCATCTGGTACAATGCCTCCAGAAAAACCCCCTTCAGCCTACTGAGAGGAAAGCCATTTCCAACAAAATTGATTCGTGCTGCCACCTCTACTTTGCATTAATTAAATTAAGAGTTAGCAAAACAGGTATTTAATTATACACATGACACATTTTTCCAAAGGTGTTTTAATGATGCAGATTTGTTGGGAGAGATTCACGTCAGTGTAACTGGTTATAAATGGCCTCATTCATTGTTCATCCAAAATGCCACCTTTAAAACCAGCACAGTGAGTGTGCTTTAGCACAGGCAGAGCCTCTTGACACAAGTGAAGGGAACATCCTGAAATCTCACTCCTGGATCACTCGGAATAGTGACAGGGCAAAGAGCCACTGAATGCAGGGTATCAGCCTTACCTCAGGGTAATGCCCAGCATTTAGCAAGGAAATTTTCACTCCTGCTGAAAACAAAATAAACTACATCCTAATATTTGCATGCAGAATTGGCAGTTTCCAGATGTGAAGAGGCTGTTCTCTCCCCATCCCTGAGGAGCACTGACAGTGAGGCAGCAGTTGGGAGTTTGATTGTAGGTGCCACTCAGTACCTCTCCTACAGGCAGAGGAACTTCACATACTTTCATTTCCTTTTAAAAAGGCCATCAGATAAAGAATTCACTCTGAATTTCAGAATGCATTTTAAATACTGCCAGCTTACAGATAATTTCACTGAAATATTCTGCTGGACACCAAGTTACTTATATCTGAGGTAGGGAACTTCTATGAGTGGATGTAGCAGTTACAGTAGTCTGACTGTGCTCTGTGCATCAAAATAATGAAATGTAGGATCAGTGGCATCCAGGTCATTAGCTGTAATGAAGTGAAGCATCCTATGCTTGCAAGAAGTAGCAAACCTTTAAGCCTGGTGCAACTTGTACTCACAGCAACCACAGAAAATCAAAAAAGTTGACTCTTTAAGCCCTTGAACTTGGAAAACTCTGTATTTAAATCCTGACAATGTTTGCCATCTAAAATGCTAAAAAACAGCTCTTCCATAGAGCTCAAGCTAAAATCAGAAGTGGCTCTTGGACAAGAAGTTTTCATAATCTGGTCAAACAGGCCCCACTTGTTTTGCATTAAGTCCATCCAAGGATTAAAAAAAAATTTAAAAAAAAAAAAGTGAGCAAAAGTGTCACCTTTTATCCATACAAGAAAAATGGGGAAAGAAAAACTTCCAGAGGTGAGGGAGAGAGGAGAACTGACTGAGCAAGGTCACACTGCAAGTTGCTGACAGAGTTGAGAAGAGATTCCATGTCCTTCTGACTTCCTATTCCCCAGCTCTGGCTGCATCCCTAGCAGAGCTCATGCTGTGCTCCTCACTGTGTTTGAGAGGGGAAACAGCCCTTGAGTGATTTACTGAGATTCCAGGGTGAAAATAACCCAAGTTCCCCAAAACACAATTCTCTCTTCCCAGACTCCTATGGCAGAACACGTAAAAGAGAATGAGATGTTTCAAATGTGCCACATCTCCTACAATGCTATCCACAACAAAAAGGAAGCTTGAGGAAGCAGCCAGCCACCTGCAACTCTTCCTCAAAGACACCACTTCAATTGAAAACTTCTTTAAAAAAAAAAATTAAAAAATACAAGGCCATTCAAGTATGGCTCAGGGAATCCCACCATTCACTTTGCTAACACATTGCAATACCCCTTGCTGTCCAAAATCCACATACTGGAGCACAGTGACAGCTTCAGAGAGTTTTGCTTTGTTCATTTTTAGCTGGAGAAGAGCTTGCAGGTTCCACACGTTCTTGGCAAAGCACGTGAAGAAGAGCTGTGCCTCTGAACTGCCCTCTTGGCTTACTGGCAGTGTGTGACACTTGGGCACAGTGACATGGCAGAGGGACTGTGCTAAGCATTCACACCTCGTGGTGTCAGGCGTGAAGGAGGCAGACTCCATACTGTATTTACAATAGACACAATATTTTTATTTTGCTGACTATAATTACAGCTCTCCCTATACTTTGCTGGGTGTTGCAGAAGCAGAGCACAGGAGGGCAGAGCTACCCAAGGTGGTTTGCCACCAGTTTAGCTAGAACAGCAAAAGAAACACAGAGCAGACAGCTGCCTGTGCCTTCCCAAGTGAGCTTTCAGGCCTGTTCAGATAACTCTGCCATCCCCAGCACCTGTGGTGGCTTGGACTGGCCAGCACAACACTGCTGCAGCCTGGATGGATGCTGAAGTCTGTTCCCTGGATGCCCCAGGCTGGTTACTCACATCTCTCTACCTCCTCTGGGCAGCCAAGAGAGCACCCATCCTCCTCCTGCTGCTGTCAGAGCTTGCAATCACAATCACAGCAGCTTTTACTTGGGACAGAGGTACCTCTCAGGAGTATTTGCCCTGTAATAAAATGCCCAGCTCAGGAATAGGCAAATGGAAAAATTAACATATTACAGATCAGTGATTATAAATATCTTCAGCAACATGTATTTCTATCTCGAAAACAGAAGACTGCAATGTTTTTATATAGCTGTGTATTTATACAACACTTTGCAAAGCTAACTGGCAGGCAAAGGTTGCAAATGGAGCAGAGCAGAACAGAGAGCTGGGTGATGGACTCACCACTGTGTCCCACAGAGAGGGGCACCCAAAAAGGCTGCAGTGGAGGAGGGATTTCTCACAGAAGGAAACATGTTACATGGGAGTTTTGGGTTTTTTTATTATTGACTGCTGAAGCATCTCTCACTGCTCAAAAAAGAGAAGTGAAGCTCTGTGAGGTGACCATTTCCTACCTGACACATGCACTGCCTTGGCTCAGCTGCTGTTTTGGTCTGGTACTTGCAGTGCCTCTTGGCACAGCCCTACACCTCTCCACACCTACAGGGCTGCACAACGAGTAAAACAAGTGACAATAATATTCAAGAGCTCACTATAAACAAACAACACTGACACCAGCTTAACTTATGACACTCCTTGGATTTTTTTCTTCTAATGCCAAGAGGGAACTTGAAGTTGATGCCCCAAACCACAGAAGGATAGAGGGAGAATTCCCCAGAAGTCCCTGTTAGTCCCAGAAGAGGGGGACAGGGGTGCAGAAAAGCCACCACAGTTCTTGTTTGTGTCTCGCAATGTGCTGCCTCAGGTGCTGGTGCCTAATTAGAATGTCCTGCACATGGGGAGATGCCCCAAGGAGGGATGGAAGCATGTGAGGAAGGAGCTCACCTGGGCTTTCAGAGCACAGCAGGAAGGGCTCTCAAGAGGGTAAAGCACATGGAGCTAATGCTCACAAAGGGAAAAAGCCTCCTTGCTCATTGCTGGTGTTCTCTGGCACCAGGAACATAAGTAAACTGACCTTTGGCTTAAGGACAATGAGGGAATTGGAAGGCTGCATACCAGCCCATGACTTAATTAAAAATTCTAATGAATTAAGAACATAAAATGAACTACATTACAGAAGTGCCAAAGATCCTCTCTCAGACTTGTGTTAATCTGCAGCATCAGTTTCCTGCAGGTCCTCGGATGATGGCTCAAGCACCTGAGATGGATCTCAACACCTTGGGCAAGAGATGGGAAGCAAATGTGGGATTAGTGGGCTGAGGTAACCAGATCTTCACTGATCCAGAAAAAAGATGACTTGAGAAACTTGGTCCCAAAGGGAGAAAAACTAACCAGCATTCAGAACTTTCAAAAATCCCTTCTCTTGGCAAGAGAGCACCATACTTTATTTTTCAACCCAACTTCCAAGAGCTTCCTAGGATAGCAAGGCTCAGAGCCTTAAATCAACCCACAGGGGAAACAATTGCCAGATTTACTTCAACAGAAAGCCTAAAGAGATGAATTGGCAAAGAGGGCAATAACTTGCCAAGGCATTTGCTCTGTTAATGTTGAGTTCATTGCCTTCCAGAAAAGGGGTGGTTTAATTCAGATCTTTTTCCCTTCACTAAGGGAAAGTTTCACACCATATGATGTAGTTACAGCATTACTGCTGGCAAGATCACTGAAGGGATATTTGGAGAAGCCAAAAGCCCCTGGGCTCCATCATGCACAAGCCTCTCTGGTGTTTTCATTGACAGCTCTGGAAAAGGCACAAGGCAACATCTTTTGAGTCCACATTCATTAACACCAAGCTTAGAAGCTCCCATGTGTAGCTCCATGACTACACAGATCTGGGCCAAGACAAACATGATCATACAACTGGACACATCACAAAACACAGTCCCAGTACAAGACAGGGGGACACTGGCCCCCCACCTGAGCTCAGGAGTCCATGTGTGCCCCAATGTGATGCTTGCCTGGACAGTCACCCATTCTGCATTAGATGAACAAATCCCACCTGGCAGGGTGAATGTGTGCCAATTCAGAGCTGTGTCATGTGGCCATAGTGTTTTTCATCACATATGGAACACCCTAAAATTGGATTTGCCATCTCATGGAACCACGGCCTTTCCCCTCAAGTCTTAAGTGGATCTTAAAGGGAAAAAAAAAAAAAAAAAGGTTTCTTTTTGTGGGGGAGGAAGATGTAGGGAAAAGGAAGGAGGAAAAGAGAGAGGGATATTAGCATTGGGGAGCCATGAAACAAGGCAAGCTCTTCCCATAGCAATGGTTGTTCTGGTTTCCCTATTTTAGATGGGGGAAGGGATAGCTGAAGAGCTATTTGCAGTCTAACTTCAAAGGCTTTAGTCGGCTGGGAAGCTAAGTCATGCATAAAAGGATGGTGGAGTGGCAAGAAAATACCCCCTACAGATAAATTAGTCAGGGAGTGTTCTCTGCTTCTCCCAAAGACTTTCATACAGCCAGACTGGCTTTAGCCAGGTAAAGCCCTTTTCAGACACCAGGTTCAGTGATGCAGAGTCCTGGGAACAAACCAGCCAAATCCAACAGAGGAACTAAACAGTCTCCCTGCAAAAGAGAAAGGTGGCAGTAAGCATGCAATGGGCTTCTCTGTCATTTCCTGCCATCTCAACTGTTACCAGTAAATTTTATTCTAAGGTCTGTCCACACACAAAAGATGCAGAGCTTGAGGCAGAATCTCCCTCTCTGAAGATGCAAATAAAGGCAAGGAATTCAGGAGTTCATTTCCCAACTGATTCCCAAATGTTCTGTTTTGCTCTTCACACTGGCGTGCAGAAATGCACACACATTTCTAGAGAGCAGAAGGTACTTTACAATCACAAGATAAAGGGAACTGACAACATTAGATCAGAGTCCATCTATAAGTTAAAAAAAGTGCAATAACTCTGCACAATAACTGTGCAGAGTACACAGATACCTTACAGTTCAGTGCCAGGAGGGAGCTCGTGCCATCCCCTGAGCTTACCCTCAACCCTCAGGTCAAATGGAGCCACGAATTCAGATCTTGCTTACCAACAGGGAGATAAGAAAGCAGATAAGCTTGGAAAAAAGTCTAGTGTCCCAGCTGATAACAGCCTACTGAAGAACAGGCTGTACACACATTGTATTTGAACAAGTTCTGATCAGCAGAACCAGGCCAGTTTGATATTTTTCCCCTATTATGTATCACTACTATACCCTCAGATTCTGAAATCATCTGGCATTTTCAGTGCTCTCTGCAGTTTCAGACTTAGAAGCAAGAGCAGTTTCATTTGCAAGACCTGGATGTGTGCAACACAACCTGTGCAATGTTGAGCTTCCTCAGAAGGAAGAAATGAAGGAATTGAGGCCTTGAAGGACAAAGGGCAGAAGGAAAAAAAGAATAGATTTTGTTAGATCATTCATCAGTATCATCTTTTAATGCTCTTCTGCTTGCTGCCATCTGCTCTCAGACCCAGGTGCCATTAAGTATATCCTGAGGCAGCAGCTCAACACTTGCCTTCCTTTTCCAGAGGCATCCCAAACGATGAGCCTGGCTCCTCCCTCTGCTATGCAAGAGCTGGAGCTACTCTTGCCCTGAATTTCTAGGGTGCAGTCCTGATCTGTTCCTGCAGCTGGGAAGCAGAGCAGCTCGACTGTTTTTGGCACCTGTAAGAAAACCCAGGGACCTGTAGCACACAGCTTAATGAATTAGCCCACAACAGCCCTTTCCAAACAGGTGCAGCTTTTACCCTCTAAAAAAGTGTGGAATAAGCAAGATAAACTCCTGATTTTTATGTGAACATTTTCTGAACATTTCTGCTGAGATTTCATGAGCCCTCCCTCCACTGCTGGCCTTGGAAGTCACACAAACTTAGCACTACTCTCCTATCCCAGGACCAACTCTGATAAGAAATAAGAAAGCATGACAGAGGGAAAATACTGTTAATGTGATCTTTAGGATCTTGTCTGCAGATCATGACCCTGGGCAACAAGAGGCTCAAGAGACAAAAACTTCTCTCTAAGATGCTGTGGCCAGACTGTGAGCCCTTTGCTGCAGTGATCACAAATGATGACTGACACCCTAATGAGCTTAGCAGGCTCCACTCATTTTCTGAGCATTACAACACAAGTTAACAAGCCCTTCCCAGCAAAGTGCCACAGATGCATTAAAACCCAGCTAGACCACAGCAGATGCTTCACTCCAAGGAGCCTATTTCAAAGCAGCTGAAGGAGCTGAGTAGAGATGTCCTTACTCAAAAGTACAGGCAAGGCCAGCAAGAAACAGCTCCCCTTTGCTAACGTTTTTCTTCTCTTACAGATCTTCTCTCTGGAGGCATCTTCAATTTTTCACCGCTTTATTTCATGCTTAGATTTTCTTTCTCTTGCTGTACTTTAATTTAACCAAGTGGAGTCAAAGAGGACAGACTCAAGCACATCAGCTGAGATACACATTTATGAAAACATTAAAAATCTTCCTCTTTTTCAGACAAAGACTAAAGTGATATCCAGCCAGAAATACCTTCAAGTTGTACCTCTCCAAAACCTGCTCAATAAAGAAAAGGCAACACTTTACCCACACCACTCCTCTTGGGTGATGGAAACATAACCCTTGTGGCTGCCAACTGTTGACTGATCCCCTAACAAAAATAATCTCTGTACAGAACACAACATTTCCCATGGTCTTCTAGAATATACCAAACTTTTGTTATTAGACTATCCCCACTATATGCAAAATAATTTGCATAGCTGCAACTATTCTAAATTACCAAGTGGAAATAGCCCACAGCTTGGCTGCATTCACACTGCCACTTGTGCAGGCATAAAATATGAAAAAAAGAGAGAAGAGGTGAAGTATGCTGATTTGCCCACCTGTCTCCTAATTAGCAAGCAGGGGGTTTAAAACAAACACATGGAAACACTTTTCACCTAGAGCAAAATTCAGCTGTGCACCTCACTGCCACAGGATACAGCAAAGACTCAGAAGTGCAGATGGCTTTAAAAAAGGATTAGATGTGGAAGACAGGCCTACCAGCAACTCCAGGAACAAGATCACATCCTAATCCACCGGTCATGAATAGCAGAGGGACATCCTCTTGCAGCAAAGCCACCATCAAGCTCGACCACTGAGGTCCTGCTCAAGAGGAAGGGTTGCAGGCACCCAGGCAGAAGACCCGTGCTCTGCTCCTTGGACTCACCAGCCCAGCCCTTAGGTTCCTTCAGGCCTCCTCATATTGGTGACACTTACTCACTTGATTTTAAAAGCTTTGCTAAAATGATCAAGATGATTTACTGGATGTGATACTAAGTTTGTGCCTCACTAGAACTGAGTTACACGGGAATATGCCTCAAGTTTGCAAAGCCATCTGCTGTTACCACATTTCTGATGTAATGTGGGAGATACATCCCACCTGATATTGTATTAACAAGCAAATAAATTCAATGAGATTCCCTTGTCAAAACACATCCTTTTGCACACATTTCCACGGCACATACTCATATGGTAGATTGCCCTTTTTTTTTTTACTGTAATTTAAATAATATTATGCAGTACTAAAGATTTTCATATTTTGCAAGTACTATTTTTTGCTGGACAATAGCAAAATGCTTGTAGCACCACGATAACAGTTGCTCACATTTATCTGCATACTTCAAAGACAGTATTTCAATTATCTGCACTGGAAATTCTCAGCCACATCTGCTGACCAAAATGCCCCGTTTGGCAACTGCTTAGCAACAAGGACTGGATTGGGAAACTGTCCTCAGAGCTGTGTGCCCACATTAAACCAGCTCCTGCTTCCACCAAGTAACACTGCTATCACCTGAAACATATATATATATATATGTTTTGTTTTGAATGGGACACACAAGGCACCAGAAATAACAAGCTCCTCTGGGAGAAGAAAAACCTGGAAAGAAGCCGCCTACTTCAGCAACCCCTCCCCGGGCTGCAGAGGGAATGGCTCCTCAACATGTGCAAGGCATGTTAATCCTGCACAGCAGGGAGGAGGACACACCACTTGGATATAAACATAAAACTGTACAGCTCATGGTGAAACACAGCTCTGCTTGGAAAAAATCTGGAAGCAGCTCTCACACCACACCACCCACAAAAGCAGCAGACATCCGATTCCTTGGTCAGGCCAGCAAAGGGCTGTGTCAAACCCAGCAACAACAAAACCCAGTCCTTCCCCCACGTCACCCAACCTGTAACACCATCCTCTGCCCTCTTCTTCCTATAGCTCCACACCACTGGACTCATCAATAGAGGGAATCTGGCCAGTGATAAGTGTCATGACATCTCACCTTGAATGCTTGAAGGTACAGGCAAGGAAGAGAGATGGGAAGGACTGGACCCTGGTAAACCCATCTCTGCTTCTCTCCTTCTGCTCCTCACCATTCTCAGAGACATTTTCCTAATGACCTCCCTGACTTACTGCCCAATATGGAGAGAGAGATGAAGCAAAACACAGGTGAGTGCACAGCTATCAACTCCACAGAAATACAGACTCCACAAACCACACACGTCCAGAGCAGCCAGCAAATCCAAATGCCAGTAGAAAGAGCCTAAGTTGAAACACCCAAGTCTCAACAAGTGAAAATTGGAAGTTCTGCATCTGGCCCTTCTGCAACCAAGCCTCCAAACCACAAGAACTGCTGCCAGCTTTGAGTTCAAGCAGCAGTTTTGCTTCCTCCCCACACCGTGCCTGCACCATGTTCGTGGTGCCTTCTATGCAAAGGGCGATTGCTGAAGCCCAAGCCACCAACAACTTCCTCTACTCAAACTGCTCCTCAAGCAACACTTCTGCAGTGCCCAGAGGAGTGAACCTATTCCAACCTGGGAAGAAATTAGAAACCCCAACTTGCCATCTTGTTATTTTACATGCATCTTAACCTCATTGTGCCTCTCTGCACTGCTGGAAACTGGTGAAAGCAGCCACTGGCTTTATTTTAGCCCTAAGCAAATAAAAAAGATTTTAAAACTTTTTTTTTTTTTTTTTAAATATGTTATTTTTAGGGGCTGAGGAATTTTAGCAACCTTTTCCTCATGATGAGTGGGCATTTCCAAAAGCAAGCATTGCACTTTCATAATAAATCCTGAGCCAGCAGTAATGTGTCTGAGTCAAAGGAGCCCTCCTTGGCAGGTACGTGATGTGCAGAGTTAACCACTCACAAGTTTCATTTTGAGTTCTGCCCCATCTTCACAAGGTACAAACAAGTACCCTAAACTGAAAATTAAAATTAATAGAAGGGGCTGGCAAAGTCATGGGACTCAAAACCGATGCATACAAAAAAAAAAAACCCCAAAATGTTCTACTGATGGACTGCATCTATTTAGAGAACTCCAGGAAAGGCAACAGCCAGCAGAGATTTGAATAAGCACTCGTCTGTTCACTGCTCTGTGTCAGACACAGACACATATAGAACACAGTGGCTGCTCCTTCAAAATCAGACCCAGAAATTATTGCTGTTCTGGTGGCTGCCAGCACAATATGTTAACAGCAATTATTTTCTCAGTATTTCTACTGATTACCTAACACACTGGCACATTTTCTCAGTGTCACTGTGTGTTGCAACACATGCTGCCATCCAGTAACTTGCCTGCATTCCCCCTTGGTCACTTTTCAAAACCACCAGATACAAAATGAAACCAGAATGATAATGGGCTGGAGAAACTGTGAGGAGAATGTGTCACTTCAATATGAGGCTTCACAGGCTGCATTTGTGATGTCTGAACATTCAATATTGGCACTGCAAAAACCTGAGTGTTGAAAAGAATAGGAAGAACCCTGTAAACAGCAACAGGGAGATGCCAAGGGCTTTCTAACTGTAAATGGTCTGCAGGCTTGCAAATACTATTCCACCAGAAGCTATATGTTAATGTTAAACATTGTAATTTTGTAATTTGGATTCAAGTGTCCAGTGCAGCAGAGCACCTATAGATTAAATAAACACAAAATAAGCAGTGCTCTACCTGTTAACAAACAATTATACAGACCCAGTTCACCAGGAACTGAAAATTTACAGGAAGTCACTGGTGGCAAAAGAGACAACAAGCTGAGCTTGTGGCAAGAGTATAACCTGCAACAGTGATTTATAAAAAGGGATGGCAATGTCATTTCTATTAGGTATGCAAAATGGAAAAGCCTCAAAGTTTTGGCCTGGTGTGAAGAGAGTGAAAGAACAACTCAACCTCCCAACCACAGCCTGCTTTCTATTTTTTACTCTGTAGCATTTCACCATTTGTAGCTCTGTTATCAAAAAGAAATATGTTCTTTCATTCTACTGGATGTTGTTAGGCATGCAAACACCCCAAACCATTAACAGTCAAGTATTTCTCTTTTTTTTTTTATTCCCTACCATGAGCCTTCCCCACCTAGGACGGGTGTGCTTCACCAGGAACACCAAGAGAATCCTATCCAATTCTGTGCTAAAAAAGTGACTGTAAAAACTCACACTGGGCTTGATACCTCTTGCTGCTTCCTATATTGAACACATTTAGCTGGTCAAACCCTCTGCTCAGCCTTGTGAGCACTCCAAGAACCAAACTGGAGCCAAACACAAAGTCAAAAATCAAATACAATTCAGAAAACATGAACAGACTTCTTTACTTCACAAAAAAATTTGTAGAAGCAGCAGTATGCCATGTGATAAATGAATCAGATGTACAAGGAAGCAGTCCCTGCCTGTGGTCTTCCAGTATCAGCTCTGGAAAAAAAGAAAAAACATAACAATACCCTGCATTTCCACTGCTTCAGGAGCCAGGATTCCTTGGCATGGTTTATGGGAACTGACCCTCAGCTCTGAGAATCCCCAGAAGGATGCAGGGCTGCAGCCCTATCCCAGTGTGCTCCCTCCTCTGCACAGATCTCCAAGGTCCAGGGCAGTGTCATATTTAAATCACCTCTGGAGGGATTTGTGTGCTGCCTTTCTTTTCTGAACAAGCTTAAACTCTGTAAGATCCCCTGAAGTCCCTGTGGCCTCTCACTGCTGTTGCACCTGGGTCAGGGAGGGCAGAACCGAACCCACAGTTTAAGCAGCTCACTCTCATTTTAATTTCACAGGTTTAGGATTGCTGGTGTAATTCACATGTAAAACCACAGCAGTCATCCACATCTTTGCTGCCTGGGCATTGGCTGGCGGCATCACTGGAAATTCATGGTCATAACATATACCTATTTTTTGAGTTTCCATTAGGAACCGGTTCTGTCAGGCATGATCACATTTGCAAGAGCTCAGGAGGCAGGAAAATTTGAAAAAGTGTTTATGAGACTGGGCATAAATCACAGCTCTCGGGTTTTTCTCCCTTTGTCAATTAAAAAACTACATTCAGAGCAACCATTCCCCATATCTGCTCCCCCCATCTCCCTCCAGAAATGATGAATCTCTAGTTATAAATTGGATCCCAGGTGTACCCATATATATTATACATACATAACAGCTACTTATGGGCATAAGGGCTCTTACACAGTTACTCTGGAAACCAAGGTATCAAATTTCCTTGCTCTTAAGGCTCTACCTTCTCTGCCTTAACGTGCAGTTACCCTGAATAAATCACTTTCTGCACTCCCCAGCCCATAGCAGAATGTGTCTGGGATGATCTTTAGGAGGGTCCATCTAACCCATTGTCAACATTCCAAGAACACAAGGATTCCTCTGACCCTACACAACCCTCAGATGGGAGTGGGGTACAGGAGAAGAAAGCATCCTTCTGCAGGCAGAGACCAACACACCCCTGTACAGCACAGCTCCAAGGGGCAACAATTGCAGGTACTGCTGGCAAAGAAAGCCCTGGCAGTTCTCCTCCCTGCCTGGACATCACTGGGGCACTGCTTTCTCTCTCAGCTGCTCATGACAGCTAAAGGTTCAACTTGGCTCTGTAGGAAAGGGGAATCATCCACCAGCTACTGAAACACGGCCTGGTCTGGCTGGGGATGCAGAGGTGTGGAGCAGCACAAGACACCCTGCAGTGCCTTGAGGAGAATGTCACTGCATCCTGCTAAGGCTCTGGAGGGACAATGTGACACTTTAATATCAATTTCTTCCAGTTCTGGCCACAATCAGAGAAGAACCCATAGACACTTCAATGCAAAGTGCAAATTCAGCCCAGATGTAACCTCAGGGACTTCAGCAGAGCTCACTATAGAGCTGAGCCTGACCCACCTCATCTATGTGTAAGCACAGCTCAGAAATGCTCCCTGGGTCACAAACTGCCAGAGGATCCACTGCACACACACATCTTGTCACGGGGATGTCAATGCTGTCCTGTAAGAGACACCTCAGCATCCAGCACAGCATTGGAAACTTTCACAACAGCTGAGTAAGACACTGAATGTGCTGCTGAGAGCAGTTGCTTTGGGGGTCTCCAGTGCTCCAGTCACTGTGTGACTTCCAGTTTGCTTCCCAAACTATTTGCTAAAATTCACAGCAAGCAGCAGAACAGTTCTTGCCTCATTCTTGTTTCAGGATCTTAATTTTTATGATTATCTTTGGCATTTTTAAGGCACTCCCCCCTCCCACCACAGTACCAGGTGCTTAGCCAAACTACCAAAAAGACAGTAGTGAGGTGATCCATTAATTAGAATTATTTTTCATTGTAAATCAGGAAAAATACCCCTGTCAATCATCCTGTTACACACTGGCTATGCACACACACTAATATGTTCAAAAGATGAAACACAAAAGGCATCATCAATACACAACCAAGTGACCTGTTGTAAAGCTGCTGCCCTCCCCAGCACACACAGGCAGGGCCTCTTCCTGTAACAAGCCAAGCAAAACCAAGACCTGGCTCAAATGGGATGTCAAAACTTCAAACTGTACTTACTTAGCCTCTGCACTTCTAAAACAGTAAAGATCCTGTAAAAAAGAAATTATTGCAATTCTTTCCTTGTTATCTCTCAGGAACATCGGAAGGAAAGTTTGTACATTGCTACCCTCAATTTTTTTCCTAGAATAACAACACAGCTCAGCTGTTTTCTTTCCTTGCCATCTTCTAGTTTCTTGGAAAAGCCTTCTCTGCCTTGTCTCTTGGCTGGCAGGTTGTGCTGTTTGTCAAGGATCTCTTTTCTCCTCTTACCTTGTACTGTCCACGTCCTGCTCTGTTCCATCTCTCAGCACTCATCCCTTGGCTAAGCTTAGCAGGACTTTCTCTGCAGACCATAATCACTGCCCTGAGATTAGCTGGAGTTGGGTGTTGCAGACAGATGGACACAGCCCTTCCTCTCCCACTCCCAAACTCCCTGCCAAGCTCTGGCTTAGGAGAATGATACCGGATCTTGAAATCAAACTCTGGGGTCTTGCATGATACATCAGAGCAGTCTCTGGGGCTTGGCTGTACCTCCTTTACTTGTGGCAAGCCTGGGGTGGTTAACTTCCCTGAAAATTAGACAGCACTTCACCTATAAAACAAATGTTACCACATTCTCTATCGTGGACAAAAATCATCCTTGTTTTCATAGGAAACAGGAGTAGGTCCTTGAAAAGCACCCACTGTCTCAGGAAAAACTTCCCTGCAACTTACGATCCTTATGAATCCTAAATTTTTCCCAGCTAGAGCACCCACCCAGGGAGAGCTGGCCCAGGGCTGCTCCAACCCTTGGAAAGCCAAATATGAAGTAAATAAGTTCAGACTCTCTGCCTGTTACTGCTTCCTTGTGATATTTAACAAGGTCTCCCCATGCTACTGTATCATTTCTGCTGTGTACCCCACACCACAGAGTCACTAGAAATATTCAGGTCTGCCTGCCCTCTGTTTTGCAGGAGGATTGTCTGAAGGACTGGAAGTTGAATAGTGGGATCACAATAGGCTGAAGCCGGAGGTTCAGCTTTCCAGCCCTTAGACAGACTCAATGCCTCTCTCTAACTCAGTTGGAAAGCTGCAGCTCAAATTTCAGCCTATGTGAAGTCACTGTTAGCTCTGTTCCTTCAGCAGAAGAGAGAGAAGCCAGGAGAGCCTTTTTCTAAAGCAAAAAACTGTGGGGGGATAAGGGTGGGGGAAGGAAGCAAAAACACATGGAGATCGTTTTTAGTGCATCAGAAGGAGCAATGAAAGGCACAGGCAACTTTTCAAACATGCCAGAACAGTTTAGTGTGATTTGTAACCAAGAGGAGGGCTGACTAAACAGCTCCAACAACAAACATCAAACTTTTCTGGGGGGCAGGAGACAATTAAGGCAGCAGTGACCTGCACGGAGACCCTGTCACCATCTTTCTGACTTCTGCAGAGGATCCAGGCATTTCTATCGTTTTGTACCACAGAACCATTGATGTGAACTTCTGACACCAGCATCTCATTAAGGGGAGACAAAGACTTAACATGGGCTTCAACGTCAGCACACTGCTGCCCCATATCACAACCTACAAATATAACATCCCAGCCAGTCCCCTCAACACTGATCTCAGCTACAGAGAGTGCCTGACCCCACATACCACGCTGGCATTCATCCATCTTCCTAAACATGCTCAGAATTGGCTGCAATTCACTTGCACCAGAGAAAGGACAGCAGGTACAAGCCCAGAATGGCAACGAGAAGAGGGACGTCTTCATAATTTTTTCAGACAAACTACAAGTATCCCCTCTTCAACCGCCAGACAGAGCTCAAGGAATCAAAACTTCATTCCTAATTAATACATCATCAGGTCGCACCCGCCAAGGACTTGCCTCCCAAGAGGGGAGCCTAGGCCAGCCGAGTTGATGAATGAGACCTCAAGCAGCTGAATTGTTTCAAAGGCTAAACTGGCAACTTCAAGGACAATCAGGTTTGGAAAGGGTTGTAGAAAAAACAAAATATCCAGTACTGTTACATTTTTTTCCCTGAGACCTGCACTATGTCACTGCTGCAGCTTTTCCTCCAGTGAAGCCCTCAGCAAAGCCTGCACCTCCAGCAGCAGCTCCCCCTCTCCTGAAACAAAGCCACTTCCAGGCCTAAACCCTGGACCACTGCAGACCACTGGAGGGAAATCCACACTGTCAGCTCAACCCCAGCAAACTTTCCTGAGAAAATTAAATTGATCTGCCACACTTGGGACATTTACAAAAGCTGGCTGAAGTCCCCTTACTGCTGAATTCTTGCACACCAGGGAAAGCAGTTTAATTTGCTTGCACAAGTATTACAAACACTGAGGAGAAAGGGTCTGGCATTTGTAAACATTATTTTGACGGTTCCTTGACACAGCAGAGCAGGACTGACACATCCACTGCAGGGATACTCACATTTATTGCCACAGACCTCCCAAAGAGACAGGACATGCAACATCATTTCTCTGTCTGCTGGCACCGCTCTATCCAATTCCTCTCCTGCTGCCCCTTGAGCAACAAATACCCCAGCAGAGGCAGCAAGCTCGGCTTCATTATTGAAGAGCCAGTGGAGCACATACTCTACAAGCCAAATACATTCCCCTTACAACAGGGCAAAGTGAGTATTAAAACCCAGCAACCATCTCCTGTTCAAACCAGATGGCATAAATAGCTGGAGAGCTATCAAACCAAGTGTACACTCAATACATCAGTGTAACATGAAAGCCCCATCCAGCAAGTGTGTGCATACACCCCCCACATACACACTCAGGGACCAAAGCAATGGCAAAAAAGTGCTTGATTAACTTCTCCAGTGGCTTAAGTGTCTGTCGACACTCAGGACATCCACACAGCATAAGCACTGGCCAAACTTCCGTGGTTTGTGCAGTCCTTGAGCTCTCCTGAAGCTATAAATTGCAGCAGGCTGCTATTATAAACAAGGAAAGCTGGACACTGGCAATTTAATTAAGACCATCACTTTGTATCTCGTTTCCAGCCCGCTTGAGTAAAAGAAAAAGCCACCAGAAACTCTACGTTCTAATGACACCAAAAGAAAAAAGCAACTCCCTGCCCTGCCCGGCGCCGGGGGTACACACAAAGCTTTGTAACTCAGTTCCGACTCACTTACCTCGTCCATTTTTTCTGAAGTTGGAGTCTGGTCACCAGGCACCATTTCTTTAGCCTCCAAGGTCTCAATTTTGGAGGTCCGGCTCAGCTGATCAATGGGAGTCATGCTGGCCTCTGATGTCCCCCTGGAATTCTGACTCAGAGAAGCTGTCCCAGGGATGGGCTCGTCGTCATCAGAGTCAGGTAACGGTGTTGGACTGATGTCCTCCAAGCCTGTGCTGGAAGGGCGTGAGGAAGGAGTCTGACCTCTGTAACCAGGCTGAGAGTTTGAACCGTACATTGGGATGGGAGAGAGCTGGGAAGAAGAAGAGGAGATAGGGCTACCTTCCATTCGGACCTCGTTATCCGAGTCGTGCTCGTTAAGAAAGGGTAACTTTGTTCTTTGCTCTTTTAAGAGCATCTCAATCCTTGAGTCTAAACTGTTATGCTGCATTTCAGACTCCATGGTGGGGGTGCCAGGGGTCTCACTTCTCTCTGGGGTCTGAGAGAAGGATGCTGTGCTCGGTTCAGGAGCAGAGTTCGAATCAGGCAAGGGAGGAGGCTCCTCCTGTTTCTCCTTCACTGGGACAAAATCAATGTTGGTGGCAGCACTGCTTTCCACGACCATCTCAGCGGGAGGAGGTGCGGGTCTTCGGTACTCCGTTTCCCTAGAAGTCTGGGGAAACTGCTGCTCATCAGACTGGGGAAAAACAGCTGGTGCTTGGTAGGGAGAGAAGGCAGATTTGTAGCTTGAAGAACTAGAGTGGCTCAGGGGAGGAGTGATTGAGAACTGGACTGGCTCTTGCTGATGGGATTTGAAGGTACTGAACTGATGCTCCGTCCCTCGGTAAGCACCGGCTGAGTTATGAACATAGTGATGTCCTGGGCGACGGTTGTAAGCATCTGTAAATTTTGTGTCATGTCTCCTGGATTTGTACCCACTGTCCTGTCCAAAATGGTACACGGGTGTTGTCTGACGACTTGAATAGGTGGAATCCTGGGAAAACGGCGTCCCTAACCGTGGGGTGTGAGGTGTTCCTTGGGACTGAGGGGTAAATTGGCTGTAGGAGTTTGGGGTGTCTTGCCGACAGCTGGAATAGGCTGTGTCATGGGAAAAGGGTGTGCTGCTGTTGGGGGTAACAGATGATCCAGCAGAGGAAAGGTTGCTGTCTTTCAAACGCTTCAGGGAATCTGTCAGCTATAAAAACAGAAGAGAGAAAAGCACCTAAACACAACCTTTTCCAAAAATAGTTGTTGAATCTGTTTGGTTTTCAGGGGATTGAGTTATCCAGGAGTTTGCACTAACTGCCATGGTAAAAAAAAAAAAAAAAAATGCAACAGAAAAAGCTTACAGCATCCCTGAAAACACAAACCATTATTCATCATCAACAGTTCTCTTTGATTTAAAAGAAAAGCACAAGTAAAGAGAAACTTCTCTAATAAGAGGAAGAAGAAAGCAGATACAACAGTGAACCTTAAAAGCTATCCCCAGGAGCATCAGGTGAGCAGGGGATTTGCACAATACTTTTAGCTAAAAGAGCTTCAGTTTCTATCAACTATGCAAGGCTTGTCTAAATAGCAAATAGGAAAGATAATGCAGAAAATTCTGAGATATGAAACTATCAGTTTAACTTCTTTTTGTGAACAAATCAGAACACACAAATCAGCAAACTGCCAGCCTGCAACCAAACCTATGGAGCAGGCCTTTGTGCAGGGCCAACCGAGGAAGCTGACCCACCACCCTCTCTACCACGTGTTCATCAGTAACAAGAAGGGAGAAGGTGATAAAAGAAGGTACATCTCTTTTATACCAAGAAGGTATAAAAGGCACAAAAGTTCTCAACTGCTAAAATCCCATTTCAAATCCCTTCTCAAAGAAAAAAGTCCAGGTACAGCGCCACCGATTATGGCATTTCAAACTAAAACCCTTAAAAAGCCTGCAAAGCAGTCAAATAATTGCTCTGCAACTCACTTTACAGGCACATTCAGGGGGTTTTCTAGGAGCAGCCCTGCTCCAGCTCAGTCTCTGTTGAGTCACAACAGTGCCAAGCTGTTGTGTCACATCAGCGCCAGAATCAATTTTCCATAATGCAAAGCAAGAGCTCAGGGAGAATCCTCCAGGTGGCAAAAAAAGCCAGGACTGAGCTTCAGCTCCCCAAAACCACCCCAGAATAGCAAACTGGTGAGATTATAAACTGACTGCTCTTTTCCCAAGGACAGGTAAATAGAGAGACCCTTAAAGCAACCTGACTGTAACAGGGTGCATGTGATGTGGATTGCTTTTCAGTGGGGTTTGGATATGACCTGGAGGCAGGGATTGTGGCTTGCAGCACTGTCAGATTTTGCTGCTCTGCATGAGGGGGAAAGCAAATGTCAGTAGTTTACTAAATTACAACAGCAAACAAGCTTGTTGGCAGATTCTAGTGACAAGAACATGATGCAAACAGTTAAAGTTACCCACAACACAATAATTTTGGTGGTAATTGGGAAAAAATCAATTCAAGATACTAATATAATACACGAAGACAATAACTAGAGAAACAATCTTAAAGATAATTACAGCAAGAACTACTCTGGGGCATACTGTCAATTAAGTGTTTTGCTGTTAACCCTGAAAAAGGAGTAAGAACAAATCTGTCTGGTTTTATTTGAGATGTGCTGTAACCAGCAGAAACGAAAAGCCAGGTCCTGCTTGTAGCAGATTCATAGCAAAATCATTACTTGCCCCCCTCCTGGCACTAAAAACACCTTGCTGGGAAGTAAGGAAGAACCAGCCTCTTCACAATTTTGTTAAGAGGAATCTGGGGGTTTGCCTTGTTCCTGTTGAGGTGATTGGTGGGAAAAGAGAATAATTTTTCTTTTTTCAGATCAATGGGATTTTCACATTCAGCATACAGCTCTTACCTGTCCTGAAAACACTTGATCACAGAATTAATGAAATTATGGCATTTTATGAAGTCATAAGAGTGCAGAGAAGTAGAAAGAATTAAAAAAAATTAAATCTGCCAATGTCTTTTTCAAATTTGATGTCTTAAAGTGAGTGCCTAAGTCAGGAAACCGAAGTACATTTTGACAAGCCACAGGGGCTGATGACTTTACAGAAACAGGTTTCACTTCCCCCCATCCCTTCATCTCCCAGTGGGTTTTGCAGGGGACCAGGGAACTGTACAAAGCCATTTAGAGAATCGTACCCTAAATATAGAGGGACCTCTGGAAGCCCTCAGGAATGCTGCCTGCTGCTTTTATTAACAACTGATTCCAGTGACTAATTAAGATCCTGGAAAATCAATGCCACTATTCAAGATTAGACACCTTCCATCTTTTAGCCTTTGAGCAAGGCTGAAGAATGTACATGCTAAGGATTACACACTGCAGATGCTAGGCCAAATGTACTACTGTAAATCATTCCCCCTGACTTCAAGGGAATAATCTCATCTCAGGGACAGATCTGATCCAGTCCTCTTAACTGCAGGAATTTCTAATGTTAATAGGGCACACACTGTCAGTTCTGTAGGTATTTTTCATTCCAAGAGACAAAAAGCACTTACCATGCTATGCAGACACTGGCATACAGATGAGCCACACGCACTGCATTTGCTGGGAGTTACAATTGCAATGGCAATTAGGAGCAAGTTACATTTAAATGTGAATTAGTAACATCCCCTGAAACTATGGCAAGACCAAAAAAAGCAGCTAAATTAAAAGTGTTAAATTAATGTTAATGATGCATTTATTTGGAGTTTTCTAGAAGATTATTCTTAAAAAAAAAAAAAAAAAAAAAAAAGCCAAGCAAACCTACCTGGAGAGTTTCATTGACAGTTGGTGATACATCCTGTTCAGTGCCCACAGGAAGGGTCTGAGGAGTGTAAAGACCATTAACGAGCAGCTCATAGAATCTCATGCGGGTCTCACCTGCACAGGGCACAATGGAAGAGTTGATTAAAACAGAAATCTCACAGCAGAGGTGAAAATACACATTCCTGGCATCCACATGACCTCCCTACCTCTCCCAACCTCTATCTGACAGAGGAGCAGGTATCACCTCTGAAGATCCTAAGGATCATTTTTAAAATAATCTTCTGGGCAAGTGAAGCCAGACACTCCCTGCTCCAGCCAAGAGAAGGAGGTTTCTAAATGTTTTTTCCTCTTCTCAGCCTGCTTGGCAGCTCTGCTCTTCACCATGCTTTCTGGAGAGCAGCAGTTTCCCTCCTCCCAAAAATGTCAAGCAAATAGCTTGCAGATTTGAGAAGTGAAACTCCCATCCAAAGGACAAGCCTCTGCCAACACCCATAGCCACTTCAGAAAGCTCTCCCAACACACCTTTCTAGTAGAAACTGGCTGTTGTTAATGCAAACACAATTCCTGGGAATGTCGAGGACAAAACCGTTAGTGCTGCTTTTCCAGAAAGACACTGACTGATCCTTTTTTTCCCCTCCCCTACTCTAAACTGTGCTCAGTGGCATGCTCTGTAGAATAAAAACCAGAGAAGCAAACTCTCCCCTATATTGCTGCTGAGCCCAAGCCTTTTCATTCCTAAATTCTAAAGACCCAGTTTCTTAATACTGGATTTTTCATCACTACAAAACCCCAATCCTACTTCTTTTGCAGTCTCTAAGAAATCTGTCATTAGCTTCAAAGGCAACAGAATCAGACCCTGAAACTGAATTTTGCTCCGAAAGATAAAAAAATGCATAGAAAAATTGACAGCTCCAGCATATGAGCCCAGAAAATTAATTCAGACAAGATGTCCCTCAAAACAGGCCTTCTTTAATGACAAAGTCCTTCAGGATCAAACCCCAGACTCCCTGTGAATCCTGTGAAAGCACACCTTAGTGTGTACTGGAAAACATTCATTTATCTTCAACAAATGCTGCAGGTGAGGTTATTTGGTTATCAGCTCTCATTTCACAAAGTCTTGAGCCCCATCTTCAACTATGTGAACTGCTTTAGTATCACCGAATCTGACAAAACAGGTCTCTTCAAGACAAGATGTTAAAATGTTAACATGCACTAACCCTGCAGTAAGGCCATGGAGACAGAAGTGTTGAGTTACTTTAAAACTTGCTTTTAAATACAGAGTAATTGTTAGAAAGTTTCATTATCCTTCCTGGATCCCAAATATAATTCAGTAAGTGTTACAATGTTGTTTTTAAAGTATCTATTTCTCTGAGGACAGGTAATTACTAAGTGTATCCATTCTGTAGATGGATAAACTCAGGTAGAGAAGTTGTTTTAAACTAGCCTGCCATAGAGGAGGAGGCTGGATTTATTAGTTCCAGATCCCAGGCATGGCCAGACAACAATTTTGCTTTGAGTATTTATTTTGCTAGACTATAACAATCAAGTTAACCAACCTTTCACTCCCTTAATAAGCTGAATATGAAGTTCTGAAAACTATACATATATATATCTTAAGAACATCCCTCAGCTGCTAATGCTATTTTCGAATTAACATTTTTACTTGATTCTGACAGATTATAGCACACTGACAGTCTTACTCTTTTAGAAAGAAAGAGATGAAACTGTGGAAAAAAAATATATTAGAAGCACAGAGCTGGCAAATGAAACAAAAATTCATTGTGGAACAAAGTCTTCAACATTTTCTCCCAAGAAACAGAAGCATAAAACCTCCTCACTTCCCTGATGTGCAGCTCACTTTCTTGAACAGCTGCTTGTTCTAGACTTGCAGAGCAGTTTATAAACAGAGTAGAACAGGGAGGAATGTAGAACAATCAGCTTGTATTTAAAAAGCCTCTCATCCCCCACTTACGAGTTTGCTTTAGTTTACATTATTAAATCTAGAAATGGTTAATTTGTTCTGAAATGTAATTTTTACCTTCAAAATTCAAAGTAATCAGAGGAAGCAGCTCATAAGTAAAAATTAATGACACTAGAATTTCAAAGTATGGACACGTAAGGTCTAGCATAGCTCAGAATAGAAAATATACTATTTCTGTGATTTTTCTTCTAAAGGTGATCAGTCACGTCAATAAACATCCTACTATATGCCCTGTTACCACATATGGCACACCAACTGCTGTATAGATTGTGCACTAAATTGTTGATACCTTTTAATACAGAACAAAGACACCAGTATTTTTAAGAAAATTCTGTTAGCAGTGTTTTCTTCCCAAGAAAGAGTGCAGTGAGTCAGTTTTAAACTAGAAACTCCATGTTTGCAATGAAGAAATGCAAGCAACTGATCTACACTGCTTCAGCTTCAGACATTTTCTAAAATTTAGGCACATTTTAACAAAGCCTTTCACCAGCATGCTTGGAGGAAAGAGAAAAGACAAAGCAGTGAAATGCAAGGCTTCCACACTTCCAGAAACTTTATTGGGTTCCCCAGGGCTGGGCTGTGAGGCTGAGAGCTGGTTCCCTCCAGGACTGGGAGCTCCTGTCACTTTAAGAGCCAGTCTCACACTTACACACTCACACACACACTGACAAGTGCTGCGTGTGCACTCTTTTGCTGCCAGCCTCGAGTTTGCTGTGAAGTATCAATGAAATGCCAGGCACGCAGAGGACAGCACCCAGCCCCGATGCTGCTGCAGCCACCTCAACCCGGAGGTTTGGAGCCCAGGAAATCCCAAAGTTTGCAAAAGCCAAGTGCCACCGGGTCCGGCTGCCCTGAGGGGTGGGGGAGCGGGGCCATCTTGGGACACAGAGATAGGGGTCTGGGGAGGCATCTGAGGGCAGGGTAGAGGCAGAGTAGAGGCAAGGGATGGGCAGGATGGCAGCATTTTGCAAATTACAGGGCTGTCTCCTAGCAACAGACAACACATTTGGCTCCACGTGACTTGCAAAGGCCCCAGAAACCAGACCCGCTCGCAGGGGGACAGGAGCAATCCCTTCGTATTTTTAATCCCCACGGTCTGCACAAGCCTCTGGTTTCAGGAGAGGGATGGACAAGGGCACTGCAAACCACAAACACGTGAGGCCAAACTGTGCCCCCTCACCTTTCGTATCCAGCTCCACGTGGATGATGTTGCCCATGACAGAGGTGTTGTGAAGGTGCTGGACAGCCTCCCGGGCACCCTTGACAGTGGCAAAAATGACTTTGGCGATGCCCAGGTGCTTCTTGTTCTTGGGGTTGTAGAGAATCTCCACCTCTTCCACTTCACCATACTTCTTGCACATGTCGGTCAAAAAGTTTTCACGGATGTTGTCATTCAGCTTGGCAAAGGTGACCTGCTTGGGAGGCACTGGCCCCACGTAAAATTCATCAATCTGGAACCGGGCACAAGGTGGGGAGCGATAAAATAATTGTTATCATTAATGAGCTAAGGTGGAAGGAGGGGGGAGGGCATAAGAACAGCATGGGAAGGAGAGGGTTAAAGTATCCTGCAAAGTTTGGGTAAAGAAAACTGCCTCCAGGGCTGTGGGATGAACCCCAGAGCTGAGCAGAGCCTCTGCCCTGTCAGCCATTCATTCAGACCGGCTCCTTTCTGGGCTCAAAATAGGTATCTTGAGCAGAACTGTCAGCAAAGAGCCCCCCTCCACCATCCCTCAACCAAGGAGCCCCCAAGACACAGCTCCAAAACCTTCAGGTGATCTCATTAGACAGATGCATTGATTTCTTGTTATCTTTATAGGATTATTGTTTAACAGTTTGCCAAATAATAATGTTAATAGGAATATGACTGTCATTTAAATGGTCCATTGAACTATTCAGAACTGAAGCTTCACTCCTGGATAAACAATATAGAAATAAACCCAAAAGCTGGGGGCAATACCTTGAATTTGGGGACAGACAGCTCCAACTCCTTAGTTTTGGTCCATATTCGCCCTATTCTGGGATCCCTGACACAATCCACAGGAGCGATTCCCGAGTTCTGGGAGGAGGAGGAGAAAAAGCACAAACCCAGCAATAACAGGGCTTAAAATTTAAGACATAAATACAAGTAAAAATAAACCCCAAGGAAGCAGGGGCTGCCTCAAGGGAAGTGGAAAGCTCGAACACACACACATACATACACACACGTGTCAAATTGCAATACTGCTGGGAAATGCACACAGATTGGAAACAGAAATAAAGCCGCAGGTTTGGGCTCCTCGGGCTCCTGACAGTTGAATACATAGTGTCAGGTGGCAGTAACTTTGGTGGCTCTGTATGTGTCCCCCCGGACCCCCCTCCCACACACATGTGCTACGGCAGGGATTATCACGACCCGGAGGGACCCCCTAACCCCCAAAACGCCGGTAATACGGAGGCGAGGGGGGGGGGGGGGGAAGCACAACACAATGGGGGAAACCCACGACCCCCACACTCACAGGCATGCTGAAATGTTGCCCATCGTAACGGTAGAGTTTGTGCTGTCCTTTTTTCAGAGCCGGGTCAATTATCAACTTGTAACTTCTCCAATGGTGATTTCTTTTCTCGACAGAAGTGCTGGCTTGCGTGCTGTTCTCCATTCCGTTGATCCAACCTGGACGAAGGGGGGAAAGGAAGGGGAAAGGGGGAAAAGAAGGGAAAAAAATCCACACGGAAAAGCATAAAGTTAAAAAAAATATTCAACAAAGACCCTTTTTCTCTTTTCTTTTCCTTTTTCTTTTTTTTTTTTTTTTTTTTTTTTTTTTTTAAACGAGCCGCCCGATCTACACACCCAGACAGGGAGGAAATCCACCGCGAAGCGAGCCCTAAAATGGGGGAATTGCCAGCCGGGTCCCCCCCTCCACCCCAGCCAGACAAGAGCAGGGAGGGAGGAGGAGAAGAGGAGGAGGGGAAAAAAAGGAAAAAAACAAAAAAAAAAAAAAAAGAAAAAGAGAGAGAGAGAGGAAAAAAAGACCCAATCTCACTTGAACTCTGCTTTTTGCCATGGTCTTCAGGGTGCTTGGCTTTTTCCCCCGCCTTGATCTCTCGGAAAGACATCGCGCTCGGCGGCCGATCGTCTCCGGGCGGCGAAAGGCGAGCTCCCGTCTCACATGGGGCCGGTTACCGGCGCGGGCTGGCCGCCAGGCTCCTGCCTCCCGTTTTCGCGAGCCACCACATATTGTGTGTGTGTGTGCTCGCTGCTGGCGGCGGCGGCCTCCCACAATACACCGCTGCGAGCGCCGCGAACGCCTAACCGCCCTCCGCCGCCTGCACATTCACGGCGGCCGCGCCGCGCAGCCCCCGGCCCGCGGCCGCCCGCCGCCGCCCCGCCGCCGCCGAGCCCCGCCGCATGGGCCGTCGCCGGGCTGGCTTGATTTTTTTTTTCTCCCCGCCCCAGAGTTAAGGGCATGCGGGGGGGCGAGTGGAATCTGCCCGCTGCATTTACCTTAGCGCAAACTGTTTCTAAACAAGATGGACCTATAGGTGGGACAAGTTGTTGGGTTTTTTTGTTGTTTTTTTTTTTTCTTTAAAAAAAAAAAGGGAAAGACTTCGGCGAGACCGGGGCGGGCGGGCGGAGCGCGGAGCCCGCCGCCCTGCTGCGGCGAGGGGGGGTGGCGAGGGGTGCTGCCGTTCTGAGACACACGACCGGAGAGGAGGAAGGAGGGGGGGTGAGAGGAGGGAGCAGTTTTGCTTATTAAAGGTCCGGGCCCGGCGGCAGCCAATCAGCGGGAAGCTTCCATTTTGTTTTAGGTATTAAAAGCCGGTCGGCGGGGTCCCCCCGCCGCTCGCCGGGGCGCGGAACCGGGCGGAGCGCGGAGCTGGGTTGCGCGGGGCGGCTGCGCCCGGTCGGCGGGTCCGCGGCGGCAGCAGCTCGGCCGCGGTCGGGCAATTGGCTGGTGAGAGGCAGCGGGGCGGCCGCAGCCAATGGACGAGCAGCTTCCATGGGGCTTGAGTTATTAGACGGCGGTGTAAAAACATCCTTCAGCAGAGAGCTGAAGAAGGCCAACAGACCAGGCAGCCATTTTTCTGCAATGGAGCGAAATGGCCAACTGGGCTTTTTCCTTTGTTCCAAAACGGGGGATCCGCCATGTGAATTTCACACCGTCCACTCGCGGGGAGCGGCTCGGGGTGGTGGTAATGTTTGGCACCATGCTAGAGGAACTCTATGAAGAAGGAAGATTAAAACAAAAAAAAAAACAAAACAAAAAAAACCCCAACCAAAACCAACAAAAAAAAAAAAAAAAATGCGGATTTTTTTTTTTTTCCCTTATGATTCGGAATCCATCTTTGTCTTGTGTAACTAGGTCATGGCACACCCTATGTCAGCAGTTAGCAATTTCGAATGCCAAAAGAAAAGTAAATACATTATTTTTAATTTTTTGTTGTTGTTGTTTTGGGGGTTTTTAAGCTTTATACAGCTCTCCAATGACCGAGCAATTAAATTTTAGGGAGTAGTTCCTGAATTAAACAATTGATTCCTGACCATTTTTATGAACTACTTTGGTGCTTAAAAGGTAATGTTTTAAATATAGGCATAGGAATAGTGAATTCTGGCAAAAAAAAGGGGGCGTTTTATTATTATAAGCTTTTTTCCTTTCTTTTTTCTTACGTTGTAAGTACCCAATCCATTCTGTCCTTGCTAAGTGTAGTTTTCATGTTAATGTTACTGCAGTGGTCCTTATTGCTAAGCCTTCATTTGCATGTCTTACGTTCTTGTCTGTTTCTCTAAACCAATTCATGCTTTTTCAGATATTTTACTTAAAAGCAGAATATCTAGCTAAGAGATGCTTACAAGTTGTTTACAACCAGCAAATGTTAGCCAGGTGTTTTCACACTAACATGTGCAGCCTTAAACTAGAATATTTTTACTGCCTGCGTGCTCTGTGGAAAAACACTGAACGTCCTTTTTATGTAGAGAATAAATCTACCACAGGAAGGTAGATTAAAGCCTCGAGTAGGAGTCCACTGTGTACGGTCAATCGACATAGCTGGACAACTTTATACCTTTTTTCTTTTTTCTTTTTTTTTTGGGGGTGCTAGACCACTGCCATACAAAGACCCATTAACTATCTTAACAAGATCCGCTTTGACTTGCAAACTTACGGGAGAAGTGATACAAATCATATATATTTATAGCCGTTATTTTAAAAAAAGCATAACAACTTCACCTTCAGAGCTGCATTCAACTATGGTGCGTGGGTAAGTAAACCCTTTTGCCCTTGCAGAGAAACATATAGACCAGGCCTGTGCTGCTAATGGTATTGTCCTGGGTGGAAAGATCCTAATGGTCGTCTGTATGAGCGGTGGCGATCTCCTTCTCCTCTGATACATCTAACAGCGGCTCTGAAATGTCTATTTTTCAGGGAGGGTTTTCTTTTTCTGCACAAAGCGCTTGGTCGTCCGCAGCCCTGGTGGTTTGAGTTTGTCTTAGGGGTTTTTTTTTGTTTGGTTTTTTGTTGGTTTTTGGTTTGGTTTTTTTTTTTGGCGGAGAGACGCTGTGAATCCATTGCAGGCATTACGTGACTGTTCTATTGAATGCACCAAAAAAAAAAAAAAAACAACAAACCCAAAACTGCCTGTGAACAGTAAGATGTTAACTGAGGTTGATTTTTAAAGAGGCAAGAAGGCGGTAGTGGTGGTGGTAGGGATCCCTTACATGTTTTATCCGTCTAATTACTGAAGCTCGACACACACATACACAAAAAAAAAAAAAAAAGCAACAAGATGGGGAAGGGGGGAGGTTTCAAGACGGTGAGTCTTAATGGCGGATGTCTTACTAAAAAGCACTGTAAAATCCTTCATACCGAGAGGCAGTGACTTGGAGAGGGGGAGAAAAAAAGGTCTGGAAGTAAATCCAAAATGAGGGAGTTTCCTTCCAAGTGAAGGACCCTTTGCAGCCTGAGTTTTACAGCTGGAGAGCCGTGACGCAGTTGATATTCACAGGAGTTGTGCTTTAGTGCAGCCACCCAGCCCATGAAATGGCCTCCCCGCCGAAGTCTGGTGGGTTTATTATGTGAAAGCCTGTGGAAGCACCGTGTCCCGGGCGCCGGGAGAGGTGGCTGGCAGCGGACAAGGCGCTCCCGGTAGCACTCCATGTTGTGTGAGGGTAGCCGCCATCATGGCTTCTCCTTCGGCGCCGCATTCTCCTCAGGGCTGGCGGTGAGGCGGGCTCTCCCCCACTGCCTGACGGCGCTTCGTGTCCCGATCACTGAAGGGAAATGGCCTTTTTTTTTGTCTTTCCCCCCCCCCCTTCCTTTCCCGCCCCCCCCTTCCCCCACCGCTTCATGAGGGGTTATGGAAGACGAAGCCGAGGAGGGAGTGGGGCGCCTGGCGGGTTTTTCTCCTCGCGGCTGCTGCGCACAACATGGCCGCGCCGGGGAGCGCCCTACAGCTGCGGAAGGCAGCGCTGCGGGCGGCGGGGCGGGATGGCCGCGCTCCAGCCCGGACGGGGGAGGGGAGAGCCGGGCAGGGAGGACAAAGGCAGCTCGTATAATGCAGGCGAAGCCCTGGGTGCCTATAAATAACGCCGCCCGCCCACCGCCGTCCTCCCTTCCCCCCACCGCAGCCTCTTGCTCGGTTTTATAAATACCAAAATATGAAAGTAGCCCAATGCAGAGGGGGAAAAAAAAAAAAAAAAAAAGAAAGGAACAAACAACACCCCCCCCTCAAAAATAAAGAAAAAAGAAAAAAAACCAAGCAGCTGGGGGGATGGATGGAGGGGGGGGAAGCCAGGCAAATGAGCAGGCAGTTCTGGCCACGGGAGGAGCAGGGCGGCGTCGGCAGCCTGGAGCGCGCTGCGCTGCGCCTCGCCAACGCGCGGGGGGAGCGGGGCTGCCGCTCGTCACATGGCTCTTTGTTGTTTTTCTTCTCCTGCCCCTCCTGGGCTTTCTCCCCCCCTCCGCCATCGCCCAGCAGCTCCGCTGGGGCAGCCGCTGCCCTGCCTCCTCCCGCCCGCAGCCGGGGTGCGATGGCCCGGCCTGCAGAGCCCAGCTCCCCGGGCCCGCAGCCTGAGCTGGGTTGGCGCCGAGCCGGCTGCTGTGCTGCAGTCACAGCCGCCATGGCCGTATGAGGTGTTACATGTGCCTTCTTTTATTTTTTTCTTGCTTTTTTTTTCTTCCTTGCCTTTTTTATTATTTTTTTTTCTTCTTCCGAGCAGATTTTTCTGCAGCTCGCTTTGGGTGGAGGCGTGGGGGTTATTTCGGAGCTTCACAAGCCTTGTGCTCTGCGGGGAGTTTGTACTTTGTGCTCCACTGCAGACCCACATTAGGTGAGGTAGGAAAGCCTGGCTTGAGCAACCACTTCAGAGGGCAGGACAGGGATGAAAAGCAAACACTTGTAGAGAGGTGGCCTCCCTGGTAAGGCTAGAGCAGGACCGTCCTGCGGACTCTGTGGGAGGGAGAAGGTAAGTGGCTACTTGGCAGAGGCTGCCTGCGGGAGCGGCATGTGCCGGGCTGGGTGCGCCCTGCCTGCCCGTTCCTGCGGCTCAGGACCAGCCGCTCCGTGGGTTTGTAAAACCTGTACTGTGGTATGTGCCGAAGCTCAGGGGTGTTTTCCTGCGAGGGAGCAGGGTGCTGCCGCGAAGGAGGCACCGTAGCCAGCGCCTTTCGCAACGACGCGAGGGCTGAATCTCTCCTCTTTTCCCCCTTCTCGGTCCTCACCGGGTCAGGCTCTGTCGAGAACAAGCGACAAACCGTCCGCACAAAACATAACACGTTTCCACGGAGGGGAAAAGAAAAAATATCTTCGTACTGCCAGGCTGGCTTTAAAAAGCTCTTATCAGCGCTCTGCACCCTGCTCAGGGTGCAGCTCCTGGAGCCATGGTGGTCCGCAGCCACCAGAACTCGCTGGGTCACTGAGAGACTTGCCTTGTCCAGCCAGACCATCCTGAATCTCCTGGCCCTTACTCCTGCCAGTACTGCAACAGCCTTCCTGGTTTACAATTGCTTTAAATAACAATCTGCTGGTAAACTTGGAAGAAACGGTGACATTATTCTTAGCTAAACGCCATTAAAATGCTCCTCTGGTATTTCTCAATAGAGGTGAAAAGCATTTTAGCTTCCTGGAAATGGCCGAAACAGACGACGTGTAGATCAAAGTATGGAGTAGATCTGTTCTTGGTTTTGCAGGGCTTTTTTTGAATTGTAATGAAAACGTTTCTGCAGCTTGCATCATAATGGGTTCAGCCAGCACGTAAAGAGATTTAAGGAAAAAAAAAAAAAAAAAAAAAAAGCAGATTTAAACAGCATCGGGTATTAACTTCCCTGGGATTTAAAATTTATGTTTAAATAGAGATTTGGATATCATATCTTAACGTTGGTCTGTTTAACCCTGAAGCAAACTAGCTCGTGCCTTTGAAACGACTCAGCCAGACCATAATACTGTGGGAGCTCAGACAGCTTTGTCTGCACTTGCACCTCTCTGCGCATTTTTTTCCAGGACTATAATCTTTGTCTGCAATTAATCATTGTTCAGGACGGCTGTTCCCGATGGCAGAGTCCATGAACTGCTCCAGCTGGGAGAGGTCCTGACGCCTGTGCCTGGTGTGCCGCGTACGTGCAAACCAGGGCCAGAAATTGCTGGGGCAGCAGGCATTGTACAGCGAATTGTGTGGGTCCTCAGTACTTCTGGAAATTGTTTTTGTAAGTCTGAGCTGAAAATTTTCTTTCCGTTTTTCGAGTTTCTAAATGACTGTAATGTTGAGTGTAGTTTAAAAGTCACCAAGGCAGTTGAGACCGGTTTGCACTCTCAGAGTGGGTGGTTTCATGGCTGAACGTCGTATCTGAAAAGCTAAATGTTCTTGTACAGCGTGTTTTAAATCCCAGAAAGGTCAAACCAGACTTTCATACTTGAGTTAGATTGACCCTGGTTTACTGCGTGAGACTTTAGAGAAAGAAAGAGATCTTTCAGGGGAAAAAGGACAAAAAAAAAAAAAAATAAATTTTTTTTTTTTTTTTGTCTGAACAGCTTGTGGTGACTCTATGCACATTCTTGAAGCAAAGAGGTTTGTTCTTGTCCCTCCCCTGCATTGTTGAGTGGAAAACTCTCATGCTAATTATTTCACTGTCTGTTATCAATAAGAAGTGATTTAATTTCTTTGGCAAAGTGTTGCAACAAGAGCAAATTAGATTGAGAGGCAAAGAGAGAAAAAAAATATGCAGCTGTTCTGCCAAACAATGATCATGCCTGTTTACAACATTTTGTTTTAGGCTGGCTTGTACACAGAATCCTTTATATTGAAGGTTTTCCTGTCACAATCCACTGCTTGTGTAAGGAAACTAGATTAATAGATTATAAAGGACAAAAGAGACTTAGGTTCATCTTGCTGGACTTCATGCATTGTGCAGGTCATAAGACCTTTGTGAATTTGTTGTTTTTTCTCATTTAAAAGAATTTAACTACAGCATGCCTGCCTCTTAGAGAAACAACCGATACTCGTTTTAAAATTGGCTTTGAGAGAGAGAAAGGTGAGAATTGGTAAATTGTTTCCATCGAAATCTACCTGACAGACTAGAAATCTAAATACCTCTTTAAACTTGTCTAGTTTCTGCTTTCAGTTTCTGGATGTTGCCGTATCTCTGTCTGCTTGTTGGAGGAACACTCCATTACCCGATTTCCGTCCCTGTGTAGCTGTGTTCAGGCTGATCAGCCAAGCATTTAGCACGCATTGCAGACTTGCAGAGCTCCCCCTCGAGTCCATCTTTTCCTGAATCCTGAATCCTGTCACTGCTCCTCTCGTGGTTCCCCGTGAACGCTCCAGGTTTTCACCATTTTGATCTGGACAGAAGGGGACAGCGTGCTCAGCAGTGATCAAACCCACTCCAACAGCTCTCCTGGCTGAGATATCTCTGTTAGGCACCCAGGGATTACACCAGCCCATGCTCAGGGCTGTTTCCCAGCACGGCTCCTAAAATACTTTCAGATCTGTTCCATCTTGGGATGGCATCCCCATCCTGGTGGTTTGTGGTCTTCATTCACCGTGTGTGGCTTTACACTTGGGCCCTCTTGAAAAGGAGTTCTTAGATAGCACTCTTGCTTGCAATGTAAATTTATTTTTTTTTATACCCCCTCCTGCAGCTGTTGAGTGTCACCTACAAACTTGATTGGTAATGACTTTATATTCCAGATAAACCTCTGCTGCTGTCTCCACTGTGGGAGTTCCCTGGTTTGGGGTGTGTATACACCTCAGGCACCTCAATGTTGTGTCAGGAGGTCTGATGTGCACCACCCTTTTGCCACAACCCAGTTTCGTGGAAGAAAGCTCAGTCCAGGAGCTGGAAAGGAGCCAGGAAGCACGCTGGAGTATTTGCATGCCCTGGCGTCTACAATGTAGCTATTAAGTAAGGTGGAGCCCAAAACAGGTAGTTGTGGGATCCACAAAAGAATCACAGTGGTTACAGCTGCATCTTGAGACCTTCCTGTTGGATCAAGTTTTAATCCATTGGATTATGTCTGCCTGCTCTTACATTCTTCTACTCATATTCATGTAAGTGCTTGACAGGAGCTGAAGTAAGAACATCAGTGCTCTTATAGAAATCTATTCGGGCTACTACCACCAAACCTTGCAGGTTTCAAAGTTTCACTCTTTGCAACTAAACTAACAAAGCTTTGTCTGACACAGATTTGTGTCCCTAAATGCTCCCAGATACATCTCCCAGCTCTTTCCCAGCTCTGCGTGCCCTGCCTGGCTGAGGAAAGGATGTTGTGCTAGCTGGGAGCATCTCAGGTGCCAACCAGGCAGCAGTTCTGCCCCATGGTACAAGCAAGGGATAAATTCTTGCCTTTCCTTTCCCCTAGACCAAGGTGGTACCTCTGCTACCTGCCCTGCTACTCAGCTGTTCATTCAAGACCTAAATATGCTTGGGACTTCTTCCCAATTTGTTTGAGAATGGGAGAAGGAGAGGAAAAATTACATAAACCAACACAGTCACATTAGACTGTTCTATTTCTAGGAAACCAGGCTAAGAATATCAAAGGAATATTGAGTAGGAATACGGACAGGGTATTTGCTGTTCAGTTTTGGTTTGGGGTGGGGTTTTTTTTGCCATGAATATTTTTCATTTCTTCCTAAGAACAGCAGATGATCTGTCTATGCAGTTTCTCAGCCAAAATAAGCAACTTCCTGACAGATTTCACCTGTGTCCCAGCCTGCTCTGAGGATGGATGGGATGTAAGCATTGAACAGTGACAGGGAATCACTGGTCTGCTGTGTTGTTTGGCTGCAAAGATGTACAGCAATACCCACTAGTGGAACAAACATTAATTTTGTTTAAGACTCGTATAGCTTTTGATGGACATGGTGGGTATTTGCCAGGGATGGGGGTATTTTGTTTCTTTTAAAACTGCATCTTTTTTTCTTAATTATTATTGCTTGTATTATGACAAAACCACCTCTGTAAGATAGGTAGCAAATGCTTTCAGAGCTGTAATCATTCTTGAGCTATAAAGGAATAAAGGAGCTGTTTTAACACCTGACTTGCAGATTGTTTTGTGTTACTTCTTGACTCCAGCTGCTATTGAAGTGCTATGATCCCAGCAGAATGCAGAACTGGCTATTTTTTAGAGTATTTTCAAGCTTAGGAAAATCATAAAATAAATCAAGTTGGCAATTCCAGTCAACATTCTAAAGCCATCCAATTAGTAAACATTTCAGTTCAGTGCTTAATGGCCTAAACAGTAAGGTTCAAACAAACAAACAAAAAGAATGTACCATGTAAAGAATGTGGGCACTCACAGAGCTTGAATCAAAACAAAATGAAGACAAGTTATGTGGAGGGACATTTATGCAATAAAATACTTGTGTGTCTGGACACTTACCATTAAATTGTCTAGAGGTAATGGTTGCTGGAGACCTGTGAGCCTTTTTAACAAATGCAGCACACGCAGGGACCTTTGGATCATAAGTGATGGAGTATAAAAGGTTGCAGCCAGAAAAGTGGTGACAAAGATCAAATGGAATGAGTTTAGCTTACAAATTGGAGCAGTTGCTTCTAACTGGTGTGATGCAAACAGCATATGACAAAAAACCAAGACAGTTTTGCCCTTGACATTGTCACCATTGCTCTTGAATCTGCAGTTAAGGACTTGCATCTTGATTTATTTTTTGACAGGACGAGGAGTGTCCCAGCTGCTCCACTAAGCAATGGGTTTCAGCCGAGTGGACCAGAACACAGTGAATTGGGGAATGCTGTGCCATCCGCTGCCTTTCTACTCTGCTGCATAACAGCAGCTCCCAGTTGCTAAGCAGCTGCAGAGCAGCCTTTGCCTTCGCTACCAATCAGCTGTACTACTGGAGCAACATGGGTTCCCCTTGATCGGCAGAGAGGAGCTGTCAGCATTCAAACAGTACCAGTGGCCGTAGCAAAACTGTTCTTTTTCTGGCTGGCTGATAGCCCCCCCCGGGCAAAAACGCTGGAGTCAAGCAAAGGGACACTCGGTGGCCCAGAAGCAGGGGGTGGTGGGGAGGGGAGAGCCAGCATATGTGCACAGCAGAGGTTACAAAGACAGCAGATCTTTGCAAAGCAGGGGGCACACACTGAGGAGAAAGGAATGGGAGAGAGGCCAAAAGCACAGTTCAGAATTAAAAAAAAAAAAAAAAAACAAAACACAAAACAGGAGGAGGGAGCGGCATATGGAAGGGGAAATAAAGCAGAACTTGCACAGCCTGTGAATAATAGAAAATATGGGAAAAGAGGAAAGCAGCTTGATTCATTACTGCCCCTCACCTTGTGGAAACAGCTACACCCGGGAAGAGGAGGTGTGGAATACAACTTCAGCTTTCATGTTTTGCAGTGAACTGTAGGTTTTACATTTCAACCCCTGCCATTTGTGGTCTTCTCAATGTACAGCCCCTGCCTTTTGTTTAGACTTGATTCCTGCAGGATCTGTTTTTGTCTTTGCCTAGTTTTTAATTTATTTTCATTCTTGCTTTAGATTTTTCTGTGTTTTCAAGGTAAGTTAAATTAAAATACTTCTTCCAGATACTTTAATAGTCTTACCCCTCAAGAGGTCAGGCCATTGCTAATTCCTAACTGAAGTGAGCTTTTACTAAGTCCCCAGAGCCTTTGCAGCTTTTCTCCCTTTTGCAGGACCTGCTTGTGCAGAACAGGGTTTCCTTTACACCCCAACACCTTCCCCTGCACATTGTCTTGCCTTTTCTCCATGCAATACCTGCCAGCAGTCCAGGGAGACCTGATGCTAGCAGCCTGCAGGAAGCAGTTCCTGTGGCAGTAAATTATCACAAACGCCTGCTGTGTTGCCTCAGGGAGTGTTACCAACATCTCCGGGGGGGAGTTGTGACCAAAAGAGATTCCAGTTCCACCACTGCTCAGCTGTCCACATGGAAAAAATACTTTCTGGCCTCAGTGCCTAACATGCAGTTGGCAGCATAATAGGAAATGCCAGTGGAGCTGGCAGGGAAGCAGGGGAGCTGCACGTTCTCTCTAGCTCCACCAGCAAGAAGATTGAGGAGCACATTTGTGCAGAAGGGTGGGGAGAGGAATTAAAACTCACGCAGCTGTTCTCTATGGCCAGCCCTGGCTTGCTTGGAGGCTTGATGACTGAGAACATTTGACTTCAGGTCCAAAACTGAGTCCCTAAAAGGAAAACTGGGATGCCCACCCAAATCTACAGTGGAGAGGATTTGCTACGGGCTCTGTGTGTGTATTTCAAGCCAATAAAAAACTTAACAAATACACATCCAGATGTGTTTTGTACTTGAAAGATTTCTGTTTAAGATGTCTGATTTGGAAGCATGCTAAATCTGCTTCCTTTCTCCATTTGTCTGGAGTCCTGTATCTTTGAACAGGCACTTTCTGTACTATTGTTAGATTCCTAAGACCATGACAGTTCTAGGGGCACTGACATTTTACAAGTAGCTTCAGCTGCCTTTCACACAGGCATTTTTAGCCTTATGAGAGATACAAGTCTAAGTAGAATAGTCTTAACCAGGAAATCTCCCCTCCTTAAGAAATCAGAGCTACTCTGTTAATCCCAGAAAGCAACTGGGAGGTTGTCAGCGTGCCTGTTGTTACCATGGGAGTCAGGAAGAGTGAAATGTGTGTAGGAAGGGAGAAACTCACAGGAAACAAGCCTTGAAGGGCAGAGGTGTGGAGCTCAAGCAGGCAGCATGCCAGCCTCAGCCTGGTGCTGACCCATGGGCTGGAGCTGCTGCCCCCTATGTGCCTGTGCACAACAGACCGTGCCACCACCACCAGGATTGCTCAAATGCCTTCCTGACCCACTCTGGTGGCTTGGAGCAAGGATCTCCAGCCAAGCTCTTCTCCACTGTCAACCTGTCCAGCTCCCACAAGTGTGGCACAGGCCAAAAATCACAGCTCTAAAGCAAACATGACACAATTACAACTGGGTTTATTTCCAGCCCTCAGGTTATTAATTAGCCTGCTCTGTGCATCTCTGTTTCTTTGCAGAGTTTGCTCTGTCTGGGTTGATGGCCACTCAGGTCTGAGATAAACTCAGCCAGGGCCTGTCCTTTGTCTTGCAATGCTCTGAAAAGCCACAAACCTCTCTGGTTCCTGCCAAACCTCCATCCCTACATATGAGCTCCTTCCCAGCCTGCCAACAACAGACCAAGTGCTTCCTGCTTAGCTCTCCCTGTACTCAACAAAAAACAGGCAGAAGTTATGGTGTCTCCCATAGGGATATAAACAGAGTATTTTATCATCTCTTCAGTTTGCAGTTCCTGCCTTCCTGCAGGAAGTCTGCACAACTATCAGAGAGGAAGATGGGAGCTTCATGTATTAACTGCCCTTTACTATCAGTGCCATGCATTACTCAGCAAAAGCCTGCTTTTATTTCACTTACAGACCTTTGTCTTATTGCCTACTTTGCCACACTTTTTCCCCTGGTGTGACTATTCCCAGCTTCTCCACATTCTTGTCCAAAAGGTTTGAGAGTTTCCTGCCTGAGCCAGGTGCAAGGTGTTGGCTGTCACGTATCCAGTGCAGCAACCAAGTGTTGATCAAAGCCTGACTCTTGTAATGGCTCTGGAAAACACCTGCTTGTTCAGGTTGCATTCTAGGTCACACAGTGGGAAGCATATTTAGCAAGCCAGACCTGGGATCATTTAAACTTCAGGTTCTCAAAAGCCTTACCAAAAAAGCATAACTCTACCTCTTTAATGATTAGTGGAATCTACCAAGCAACTTCTGGAAAGTGTAACCCAGATTTGGCCACTCCCAGTGGATCCACCAACTCCAGACTTATCCCTGTTGTGTAAACTGGTGAAGTTGTACACAGCTCCTGCTCTGGTGCTGTGGTCATCCTAATTAACATACATTCCTACTGCTCTCAGTCCTCCCTTGTCTCTAAACCAGCAAGTAGGTTAAAAGAAAACCTCTGCCAGGAATTACCTATTTTGGGAATGGTAGAGGGGAAAAGTAATCTGAAGAAAGCAGATACTGCATAGAGCACTCTGATTTTTTTTTTTTTTTTTAAATTTCATCTTGGTGCTTATTGGGTCAGGTGGAGTGCTGGGTAATGAAAACACAGGCAGGCATAAGCCAGAGGGATTTTAGGGTGTATACTAAAGAGAGGGGATGGATATCAGGCAAAACCACATAGTTTTGGAAGGAAAGCTATTTACAGCCCCTTTTCCTATGTTTCCCAAAATTATTTCCTGATGGGATTGTTCTCTGCTGCAGATTTGGATGCATAAAAGCATCTGAGCTGATTAATTCCATGCAGATCTGTAGCAGAGCTCTGTGCTCAGGCTGAGCCACAAGCAAGCCTGCACATCACTCCTGAACTCACTGCTGCTGCCTGTTCCCATGGAAAAACCAACCCCAGCTACCAATGCAAACACAACCTGCAGATCTTGCCTGAAACCAGGCATTCTGAAGCCCTCTCTCTCTCCAGAGAATTTCCAGATTCACTGCTGAGCACAGAGGTAGAGGGACAAGATCCAGCATCAGTGTGATGGCTCTGCCAGCCTTCCTTGACAGATTCCTCCCCATTGCTCAGCTGTGCCAGCACATCTGGGAGACACACACACACCCCAGATCCATGGGGTAGAGTTATGGTGGTGCTGCCAGACACTTGCTTGTTCATTTCATGCTTTTCAGAGATCACTCAATTGTGTTTGATGTTCCAGAAAAGCATAAGATGATCTTAACCTTGTATAACACGTTTTTTTACAACAGAACTCAGCTTAAGAATTCAGACTCCAGTGAGGAACAGAAACTTGAAACTGCCCCTATGCACCCACTCTATCTGGCTGAGATGTTACTGTCTTGATTTACACACCCTTCAAATTTCTGAAGTGGAGGGTGTTTTCCCCCACAACTGCAAAGCCAAGAATTCTGTTTGTAATGAAAGCTGAGATTCAAAATACATCACTTTGGCCATGCACACATCAGGTAGGCCCTGGTTTGGCCCTCATAGCTGGCACTCCTGATTTAAAGCATACCAGAGAAAACAACCCAAGAAACAGTATGTGATCTCTATAAATAGCTGCTCTCCAGGTAGTAGTCAGTTTGTGGTTTATGAACAAAAATCTGTCCAAACTACATCAAAGTGCCTGAATATTTGCTGCCTGATTTTGCTGAGTTGTGTGTCTAATTTGGCTGACACCTCCTGTTGCAGACTTGTCCTGTTTTCTTTCATAGCACTCTGAACTCTATGGTAGCTTTTGGACAGATTTTATGTAGAGTTTATTGAAAATTTTTTGCACTGATTTAGTGCACGGGCTACTCAAGCCAAGTGAAACAGGAACTGTATTTCTAGGGCACAAAAAGGCAGAAAGGAAATTTTCTTATTGAAATATAATTTTTCCACATTACTTAATAGTCTAGCAAGTTAATACCTTTCTGGCAGCGCTTCCAACTGGGAAAAAAAATATGGTTCCTGCTCAGCCAAACAACAACAATGCAATAATGGTTTAGGTTGGGTTAAATATCTTTGAAACTGGCAGGTGTTACAGCCACCTTGCCTTCAGTGAAAAAGGCAGTTGAGAGCCCTTATGAAACAAGGGATTTACATCAGTGGGGCTACTACACAAAAAACAGGCACATGGCAAGGTCTGAATAGATGGTGAATCATGTGGCCCAAGGGATTTTTTTCGGGGTGGGGGCGTGTGTGTAAAATATCAGGCCATGAGGAGCAGATGGTTGAGCTCTGCATGTGCAAGAGGAACAGCAAGAAACACTGCAGAAATGGATACTGAGAAGCAGCTGAAAGTGAAGGAAACTGGGAGCTTTCATTTTCAAAAGGGATATTTCAAGGTTGAGTGCGAGTCAAAAGAGTGTGAGCAAAAACAATCTCTCACAGTGAGAAAAAACCAATTCTGTACAGCTGTTGTTTAAACAAATTGAATTACCTTGAGTATACACCTAGCTTTGTTACAGGGTTCTCCTCTTACACTGGTATTGTCACCCATAACTTCTTTGTTTGTGCAAGGTACAGTTCAGCTCTCCTACACTACAGTTTCCTCTTCCCTGTCTGCCCTGCCAGTTGACACTAAATTCTGTAGGGCAGAATTTCTTTTTCAGTAGGGGGCTGTGCACACAAAAAACAATTGTTGTCCTTGTGTAACACCTGAAATTTCTCAGAAATTCACTCATCTTACATGCAAAATCCAGTTCTTTAGGGTCTCTCCTTCATCTTGTAAACTCTTCAGGGCATTGTCTTTTGCTCTGTATGTCTGTGGTGTAATAGGAATTCATAGATGAAAACAAAAAATAATTAATATCACTGATAATGTTAAAAATCAAATATTTAAGGTTCTGTCTTGTTATGCACCTTTTTAACTAAGTTTATGAGTATTTCCTTTGACATAAATGCTGCTACTTCTTGTTATGTTCAAATCTTTGCAAAGCTGGGATCTGTATTAACAAGAAGGAAGTTCTTAAGTGTATTTCAAAAACATAGTTCTCAAGATATTTAGGAACAGGACCCCCCATTCTTGTCTAGTTTATATTACCAGATAAACTAATAATATGAGCATACAGCAGATGGCATGTGCTGTTACTCCTCTCTGCAGCTGTGGCTATGAGGAAGAACCAGTAGTCTGAGACCATGCTGGTGGGCTACAGTGGTTGTATTTTCCACTAGAAATACTCTTGCAAGCCACACTTGTCTGCCCGAGGCCATGCACTATGATAGAGCTTAAATAGCCAGAACTTGGACAGTATTCTGAGTTCCTCCACATGGAAGAACATAGGTAATCAGAATATTTTGTCCAATCTGTTAACACATTTACTACATGAACCAGGATTTTTTGAGCAGAAATGGTTACAATTATGCATCTCTTCCTCCACCTGACTCTATAGTTTCCTTCTCTTTTTCAGGTACACCACAAGAGACAGAGAGGCAGCACAAGTGTGTTGGTGTTTTCTTAAGAAGTCAGGTTAAGGATATGCCTTGAGGTTCTTCCATTGTACCACAGCTGTCCAGGAGGTTGCAAGCACTTTTCCCCAGGCTTGGTATTTTAAGAAATGGAAATATAAGCTTATTTCATCACCCTGAATTGTTAGAAGGCCACAGCTTCAATATTAAAGTTACTCAGTGAGTCTTTTTTGGATGTCCTAGTAAGTAACTGAAATTACCCACTGATACCATCTAAAGCACTAAAGCATCTTTTAAAAATCCTACACACTTCCAGCAGTTTTACAGTGCTCAACTTTTACTCATTTCTACTAGTTTCCTTGGCAACCATGAAGCAACAAATTGGTAACAAGATTGGAGTACAGGTATTTACCATACCCCATTAAAGTCTTGATTTTTTTTACTCTGACTGTAAATCTCTTGCAAAAAACCAACCAAACAAACAAAAACTGGCAAAACACCCCAAACGTAGCAATGACCCACAGAATACTTTTATCTCCCCCCCAAAAAACTTCGATGGCAATAATTAACTTGGGAAGAAACAAAACCAAAGCCAACTGAATTACAGTACTCAGTTACAGGAAGACTACCAAGTCTATTTGCTGATTGTCTCACACATAGTGTGATGCTGGTTTTGCTCCAGGTCCAAATAAATCTGTTCAGGGTAAAACAATTATTTCCCGGACTATAATTCCTGTGGGATACTGGAACTACAGTCAACAGGAACTGACAGCTTTTACCATGTCCCAGATGCCTAAGATTGCAGTTCATAAAGCCTCTTTTTGACAACTTGTGTATTCTACACGCTCGCACCAACTTATTCCTGGCTGCTTAGCTTCAAACAGGTGTGAAATTGGTTGCTTCATTATTATTCGAATTATATGACACTTCCTTGGGTGTTTACTCGTCCTTCCTGTCGCTAAAATCCCCTTTTCTTGCTTTTTGTTTGCTCTCTGCACAAAGCAGGCCCGTCCTCGGAAGAGATGCAGTTTGCAGTCGGTCTGGAAGGCCATCTAGTGACACAACTGCGCAGAAGTTACAAGAAAACCCCATCTAAATGGTGATTTGTTGGTTTGGTTTTTTTTCCTCTTTAGTTGAATTAAATGATCCTGCAACACTCAAAACACTGAGTTGTTAGTATTCCCACAACACTCAAAACACTGAGGAGTTGTTAGTATTCCCACAAGTGGCGTTTCAAACATTTTCGGGTCACTTTCTGATTTCTGAAGAACTGAGCTGGGTTTATTTGAGATGGAGCAGAGCGTTTTAGCCCTGCTAGGACAGAAACACAGGGCTGTGGGGGTTTTTCTGGTTTTTTTTTTTCTGCAGTATGGTGGCAGATTGGCACCTGAGCAAGTCTGTCACGACACAGTTACCTCAGGGGGTCTCTGCTTCCCGCCCCTCAGCCGTCAGGACCGGGATCCGCCACTGCAGACACCGAACTGGAAGATTTCTCCTCAGCCGCTGGTGATCTGGGGTTAACCAACAAGGCGCCAAAGGGGCTCCCTGGGGGAATAAATGAGGAGTGAGGCAGCAGGAGAGGCCATTGGCGCCATAGTTGCTGGAAGAGGATGAGCACCCAAGATGGCAGCGGGAGCTGAGAGAGAATGGAGAGGGCCAAACGTCCTGAGGTGGATGGAGGCTCCCCGGAGAGGACAGGCGGGAGCAGCCCCTCGGAGTTTGGGCGGGAAAAGTCCTGAGGGGAGCCCTGTGGTGTCCACCGGGGCTGCGTTCGCCTCAGCGCCGGGGCCCCACGGTGGGCAGCCGCACACCCGTGAGGAACCGATGCCCCAGGCCCCTGAGGGAATCCCCGCCGCCCCGGGGCTTCCGCGGCGTGAGGCGGCGGCACCGCCCCGGGAGAGGCCCGGAGGCACCTGAGGCGCTGGTGCCCGCGGGGCGGGGCGCGGGTGGTACGGGGCCGCCCCGGGGTGCCCGGAGCGCGGCTGAGGGGGATCCGCGTCCCGGCGGCGCTGAGCCCGGTCCGGTCCCGCTCCCCTCCATGGAGGCGGCCAACGGGGCTGTGCCCGAGGGAGCGGCGGGGAGTTCCCGCGGCAGCGCGGCCGCCCCGTCGGGCAAGAAGGAGGTGAAGGTGGTGATCGTCGGGGACGGCGGCTGCGGGAAGACTTCGCTGCTGATGGTTTACGCCAAGGGCTCCTTCCCCGAGGTGAGGGCCCGCCCGGGGTTCTGAAAGGGGCTGCTGGGGACCGCCCGGTAAAGCGGCGGGTGCTGGGTGCTCGGTGCTGGTCCCCATCTAGAGCTGCTTCTCCTCCCTTTGCAGCAATATGCGCCGTCCGTCTTCGAGAAGTATACAACCAGCGTTACGGTGGGCAAAAAGGAGATCACCCTGAACCTGTACGATACCGCAGGTAAGGGTTGGTTTCACACCATTTCCATTTTCCCAGTTCCAACAGTATCGGTTCTGTGCGGCCGCTGCGATGGGACTGCACCCAAACCCACCCCTGGGTTTTCAGAATTTCAGATAAATAGGCAGAAACTGCTTTTACCAGTGCAAAATGCTGCTCCTGTGTTTCTGTTCCTTCAGCTTTTGCTGTATCTACTTAAACCAGACTGATACTTGCAGACTGTAAAGCTGGATATATCCTCAAATTGCTTTTCTGCTACACTTTTAGCCTAATGTTGCAGTCAAGACTGATAGAGACTGAAGTACTACACACAAAAAAAATCTGTTACCTGTTGCGTGCATGAATGTGCATTCCAGAAATAAAAAGGGTTGCTCATCTAATGGCATTTCTAGCCATGGGGTCATTATCTAGTTCCTATCTAGTTCACTGTCTTCACAACACAGTTTATTAAGAAAATCCCATCAATTAGCAAACGTATCTGAAGGTATTGAAACCCAGTTCCCAGCTGCAAAGCATACATAATACAATCCACCAGGAGAATATTTTAATCTCCTGCCATGTGTGATCGAATAGCAAAGGAGAAAAAGGCTGGTTTGTGTTTGAAATAAAAGGCCTTATAGCAGTAAAGGGTATTTGAAAACGCTGGTAGTTTGTTCAGGTTTATTTCAAGAACTTGTGAAATTGTTTGTGTTCAACTTCATTCAAAGGTCCCAAACTGTTATCCAGCTGCATTCCTAAATGAACCCTAAACCTGACACGTGCTCTGTTTCAGCTCTGTGTAAATAATCTGTTTCAGTACAAGACTGTGGAGCTGTTCCAAATTTAATCCAAGACAAATAAGACTGGAATGCAGTCCATATTAATCTTTAATAGTAGTAAAACACACTTACCTTCTTGCATACCATACGTGATATCTGAATAAATAATTTAAAGGTTTTTAATCTAAAAGTAAATTTTATTGGTAATCTTTACTGCAGTGTAGCAAGATCCTGAGCACTCAATTTGCCAATCATGTTCTTGTGTCAATATTACTGTTCTCTAATCCAGTAATTTTGATAATGTAGCTTCTACTGAATGACAAGGGTTTTGTGATTAAGTGTCAAAGGAGAAGAGAAGGGCTGAAATCCAGTGTGAAAGATGGATTTCCTTAATACAGGGTGTTGGCACAAAGAACTTGTCACAGTGAACTTGCTGAGTTTTTATGTTTATTCGCTGTCAGTGTGGAATTTTTGCCTGTCACAGGGTTCTTGGTACTTGTCTGGCTCATTTAAAGTCAAGCTGCAGCTTCCAGCATTTGCCTTAGGAGTCTTTTCTAGGATTTAAGGAATGTGGGCTTGATCCAGACAGGTTCTGTGTGCACTCAGCTCTCTCAAGCCTGACATAAGTGCCCAGATTCTTGCATCATGTGAGGGGTTCAGCTCAGTGCAAGACCTGCAGCCCAGACAACACTGAACTCTGTGCTGGTGGCTTGTCTTGTTTCCTTGTTCAGGCATTTAACTTCAGCAGAAAGTGTCTACCCTTCCACATTTAGTTCACAGATATAAATACTGTCTCAGACTAAAGCAGTGCCCCACAGAGGAACAGAGCAGGGTGTATTTTGTGTTAGGGAAAGGCTGGAGTTTTGGTTCTGTTTCTGAGCTGCTTACATAGTTTTATGTTACAGATCTGTGTCACACTCAGTCATTCAAGCAGCTTTTTATCCCCTTTCTGAAACTGGAAGTTACACTAGAGGAAGAACTCACTTGAGCACACATTTTAATCTCATCCTGTTTTTAATAACACAGAGCTGATGATGAGTTCCTTCTGGGTTATAAAGGACTAAGAGTGGTGTCCTGTCCTTCCAAATTCAAGTACTGCAGTAGGAGAAGAGCACGGGGAGTGTCCAGTTGAGGAGACAAGAGAACTCCAGTCCCTCTGCCATGTGGATGCAGCATGGCTGATGCAGTTTTGGAATGGGGGTTTCACTCTGCTGAATTACTTTTGTCATCTCATGCAGCAGCAGCTCATTAAATGCCTCTCTCAGCTGGGGTGGGAAAACAGCAGCAACTTCAGCTTAAAGAGGAGTCTAAACATACAATTTATTACTGGATGTACAGTGGTTTAACAGTGCAGCATATTGCCAATAGTCTGTGAATCATCCTCTGACTTACTCAACTGCCTGAGTTGGTCTTGCTCTTCCCTGAAATCCTGACACAGCTTTGTACTTGTGTTTTGCTTCTCAGCCTGAAAGGTTCCCAAGTCAGATTAGCATAAAGTTACTTAACTGGGATCCAAAGGATGTAGATTGATTTCTAAGGAGAAGGGAGTCAGCTAAGTGCCATGTAGCAGTGTAGGGGAGGAGAAGGCAAAGCTGCTTTTCTAAGAAGTGTCACTGGATCTTAATGTTGCACCCACTGCAGAAAGGACTTTGATATTTTCAGGATCTTGCTAAGAGCAACACTGAATAGAGCTGCATGTGCTTCAGCATCACAGAAAGGCAAAGGACAGGTTCAGCTCTGTGGGTTGTTTAAAGGCAGAAGGATTCTTTGTATTGTTAAGTCCCGAGCAGCTTGAGACTCTGAGCTTGTCCTACTTACTAAAGGAGGACACAAACAAAACGCCTAAGAATCAAACATTCCAAGCTTCCAAAGGTATTTTTTTCTTGAGAAGAATTTTGGTTACAAATGAAGCTAATGAGTTAGTTTAAAATATGCTAGAGTAACAATTTTCTGTGTGACTTTTCTACTGTGCTACTCTGTCTTCCTCATGAGGACACCTCTTGCTGCTGCAGGAAGTTGGTGGTGTACGCATGCAATGTGTAAAGGCTTTGTAACACCACTTGTCCCATCCACAAACAGGCTCTGCAGCTGCTCGTTCAGTTCAGAGTTTCCCACTCCTTGCTGTGCTCCAGAGAGGCAGAGGCATTCAGAGGTAAATTAACTCTGTCATTTTTTACATACTAAGAGAGCAGCATTGATGCTTTAGCTGCAGCTCAGACACAAGGCTCAGTTTCAGATGCTGTTTGGTGCAGGACTTTCTGAGACCAAAGAAAAGAGCTCTGCTGGGCTGGGGAGGAAGTTATGCCTCATCTTTGTGGGTGCTTGCTCTGACTTGCAGGAAGCACACGCAAAGCCTTCAAGGGGGGGTTTCAGGTCTGTAATGACAGATGTTCAGCAGTCTGAGGCCTTAAGAGAAATTTTTAAAGCCAGTACATGCACAAGTAATTTTTCATAACTTTGAAAAGGAGGGTGTGCCCGGGGAAGAAAAAAAAACCCAACTTTTCCTTACAGTGTGTCTCCCCACCCCAAGTGTCCTACTGGCTCTGTTCCTGCCAAGAAAAAAGTCTGCCTCCCAATTTTTTTCTAACAATGGTATTCTCATGGAGCCTGCAGACTAACAAATCAAATAAAATCAGGTGCATTTCTCTGTGTCTGTGGGAGCTCCCCATGGTGCAGTTTCATGTTGATCCCAAACACAAGAGTGAACATGGGGATGTGTGTAGGAAGTGGTTGGCTGCTCTGCCCTGGGTGGCAGGATATTGCGTTCTTCCTTACCCCTTGGTGGTGGTGAACAGTGCTGCTGTACATTAAGACAGCTCTTACCAAGTGGACTTCTTATCATTTTTACCCTCTCCTGTTAGTGGCAGTGGGTGCTGAGCTCCTTAATGGACTGAGCAACACACAGGCTGGCACATCTTCAGTGGGGAATTGGTGAAGGGGGGAGGAAAAGCAGACCCAGACCTGTGGTTTTACTTCTTCCCCTGTTCTTCAGCCATCCCCAGGGACAGCATTCAGGTGGCAAATAGATCAGTAGATTAAGTCAGGGTTTCTTCTTCATTAAGTCTCCGAACAAAATCTCAAATGGAAAAGATTGTTTGTTTTTCTTCCTGAACTGCCAACTATATCTGGTAATTACTGCCTTCATGAACTTAATTTCTCAAAGCAAGACACCTTCAGCTCCAGCCTGGTGATTACTGCTAAGTCAGATCTACAGCAAAGGGAGTACAGGGCTGAATCAAATTAGTTTCCTCTTGTCAGATCATGTGCTAGAACATCCCTAATCAAAAATCTGACAAATCCACTGCTTTTCCAGAATTCAGCAGCAGCCCTAAGATCTGCTGTGTAGTCCTGCTTCAAAGACCACTTAAGCCTGGCTCACGTTGCAGCATGTTCTGTAAAATCATGTCTTGTAAAATCGTGTGTGTGCTGCTGCAGATAGGAACAGTGCTGGATTGCTGCTTCCTCTCAGCTCACTGGGCTGGCAAAAGCAAGTTTGCCACCAAATTTTTACTTCAGCATCCACATGTAGCAAATAAGGAGTTTCTTCTCCTCACAGCTCCACCTGTGCAGCTCCACTGCCCAATTGCAAATGTTTTAAGTGATGACTGTCAATTAAATTGGTAATTGTCAAGCAGACTCCTTCTGCTGATTTTGCTTTTGAGCAGCAAGTTGGCAATCAGCTATAGGAACAGTTCTTAGGAGCTGGACAAAGTTGGATATGTTTTATATTCTGAAACATTGGGTTTTTTTTCAGTGAAGAGGAATCTCCTGCATTTAAGGAAAGGAATTTTACCACGGAGAACTTTGTCTATGCAATTACAATACTGTTGTTCTCAAGTATACACCTTTATGTATTGCCATCATACTGCTTGTTAGAAACAGAGACTTATTTACCCAAAATATTCTCTGTGTTTCAGGGCAGGAGGACTACGATCGGTTACGGCCGCTTTCTTACCAGAACACAAACGTCGTGTTGATTTGTTACGATGTCATGAACCCCACTAGCTATGATAATGTAGCAGCTAAGGTAAGAGGCTTTCATAATTGCTTCAGCCTTTTAAATGAATTACATAGGCCTGATACATGGCAGGTTGTCAGATTTAAAAAAGCCAACACTTTAGTGACCTGAAGCCTGGGCGTGTAGGTGCACAGATCACTCATCGTGCACTGAGCTGCAGGTCACAGACCTCCTTACAGCTGAAGCTCACCCCTCCATGGCTCCTAAGTGCTGAGAACTCTGCAGTGCACTAAAAAGGTCACAAAGTGAAATTGCTGTTTTATTAATAGTGATGTCAAATGAACAAGACTACACACAGGCATTTAAGATTCAAGTCTACTTCCATCACACACATCTTCGTTCATGACATCCAAAATGCTGAGACTGCCCTGCGGATAAATGCTGGCTCTGTTCTTTATGTTTATAGTTTTGATTTCAGAAAAAGAAAGAAACAAAGAAAACCAAACCAGACTAAAAGGCTTTGTTTTTCTCCCATCAGTGGTATCCTGAAGTGAACCACTTCTGCCGAGGTGTCCCACTGGTGCTGATCGGCTGCAAGACGGACCTGAGGAAAGACAAAGAACAGCTCCGTAAGCTCAGGGCTGCTAAGCAGGAACCCATTACTTACAGCCAGGTAAATAACAGTGCATGTGAAGTGGGGTCCTCTTTCCAAGAGATGAAACACACTCCTTTTCAATGGCACCATTGCTCACAAGTGCAACCACAGATACTCCAAAATGAGGTGATTGCAGTGTCCAGGTAAAGAAATTCTTGACAGTCAGCACTAACAGGGCTTTCTGTAAGTCCTTTTTATAAGTGGCCAGATCACCACCCATTTTAGTACCTAAGTAAAGAGAAATTTGAACTGTTTTGCATATCTGAAAGGAAACCCATTACATCTCATTCTTGTTTCCTTTCACAGCCAAGCTAAAAATTTCTATGCCTCAACAAGTAGATCAACATCTAGATCACCATGGGGGAAAAACCATCCTAGTTACCAGTGCCTCAGTTTATTACCAATGTTTATTACCAATATTTATTACCAATTACTCAGTTTATTACCAATCCTGCACTCTACTCAGAGGCTGCTTCTTTCTTCCTGACCTCACAATACAAAGATGTACAAAATAATCCCCTTTCTTTCCCATTTCGCCTTCCTTCTCTCCCACATCAGGTTTACATTGTTTCTTACCTTTTGCTCTGTGCAGGGTGAAGCAGCTTGCCAGCAGATTAATGCAGAAATTTATCTGGAGTGCTCAGCAAAATGTCGTGAAAACATAGAAAATGTTTTTAAAAAAGCAACAACCATTGCACTGAATGCCATGAAAAAAGCCAAGCGCCGAAAGAAGCAGACAGTGTGCTCAGTGTTATGATCTGGACTGCAAGAGAGCACTGAGAGCCAAGCAATTCAGATTTTAAAACCAACTTAAAGACTTTTTTTTCCCGCCCCCCATTATTTGTTCATATTCCTGAAACAATTTTTATTTTAAATTTTTTATTATGTTCAATATTTTTGCACTTGTGTTGCACTGTGGTGATAAAGTTTTTAAAGCTCTTTATCAAGTGTGCCTTTGTCCATCTGGTTTCTGCTCTTAACTGCAAAATGACCACCAAGTCTTGGACTCCCTATTTGAACTGCAGGGAACAGCAACTGCTAGTATGTGACTTCATTAGTGGCATGATTTCCCTCTGAAAAATAAAAAGCACCTTTTGAGGAGACAAATGGCAGTTATCATAACATTTCCAAATTATTTTATTTGGTGCAAGTGTTACGAGTTAGCCCCAAGCTGCACCAGTGCAGAGGGAACATCCACTACTGCCCCTCTTCCACCCCTGACTTGTTTTGATTAAGACTTGCAAATCCCTAAAAGCTTAAAATGTAAAACTAAAAATAAGACAAGTTTGTGCACATCTTGGAATACAAAAAAAGAGAAGTGTGCAGCCCTTCCTCCACGAGAAATGTTTGTTAGTAAAAGCCAGCACCACGCAACACCTTACCCAGTACAAAACTGAAACATCAACATGCAGGAAGTTCCTGCACTTACCCTCAGCTCCACAGCAGAAATCTTTGTTTTTAGACCTGAGTTTCTCATTCTGCAGAACTGAAATGACTCAGCATGTGCAGAGCTCCCCAACTCTGGAGAACCAGGCCCACTGCTCAGATCCAGCAGGTTCCAGCATCGCTCTCAAAATAAAACAATTTACATTTCATAAATGGAGAGTTCAAAGGATGAAAGAACAACCCCACAGGGTGTACAGAAGTTAACATAGCAACACACAGCCCAGCTAATATGGAAGTTATTCAAAATATGCAAATTGCAATTTATTATTCATCCCTGCAGGACAGTGACACTGTGAAGGTAACTTTGCTAGCCTGGCAGCAACAGAACAACTGATGACACCATTTCAAGTCTGTAGTACACATAATTTCTACATGAGGACATGTACAGGGAGAAGGGCATAATTTTCAGCATCTTCCCAGTTTGGGCTTTGTGCTGGCTCTGAGGAAGCCACCCTTAGGAGGGACACTGCCTAAAGCAGCACACAAAGTATTGGCCTTAGAAGGTACAGGTGTTACAGCACCCAAACCAAGCTTATTTGGATGAGTAAGTTGAAGTACAAGCAGCACAAGGAATTAAGCAGGACAGCAGTCAGGATTTGTCCCCTGCCATCCTCCTGAGCCAGTGTTTACATTCTCTTAGTCATCAGTACAACTGCAGCATCTAAATAAAATGTTTAACATTTCTGCTGAGCCTGTCCTCACCTTTCCAGAACAGCACTGGGAGCAAGAAAATACTGAAACCAGAAACCAAAGTGCAAACGTGCTTAATGCCACTGATCAAGGAAAAGTGTTTTCTCAAAAATCAACCCAAAAGGCAGTGTAATTGTTATTAAAAAGGGGCTGAAGCAGTTCCATACTGAGTGGTTTATTTGAGGTCTTTTCCAGGCCTGGACAGATGACCTGGTCTCCCTGGAAGAGGACTAGCAGACTTCCATTTAAAAATGCCTTGCTTTTGTTTTCAAAAGAGGGTTTATCTATCTTTAAATAGCTTTTTTGAAGTATATTTAGCAGCAGTATGGTACAAAGATGGGTGTGTTGTTTTTTTTTCACAGTACAGACATGTTAATATTGCCACCAAAAATATGCCTTAAACAAATGCCTTTAAAAAACAGCATTCAGTCTGTATTACAGATCAACCTGGAGTGTTCATAAACCTTTGCAAATCCAATACCCAGAATTTAAATAATAAAACTGGAAAGTGTTAAATATCATTCCAGAATTGGAATTACAGTAGATCTCACATTCTCCCACTGCTGGCACTTCACCAGGCAGGTGCATGCTGCCCTATATACAGGGAAAAAAAAAGAAAAGAAAAAAAAAAAAGCAAATACATTCTGTATTAAATATACATAAATAGCAGGACTGCAGACTGGAGAGCCATGCTTGTGTAACACTGAGTCTGTGCTGGCAGAGTCCATGTCCTTCAGCAGACACAGGGATGGACAAGTCCTTCTGAGCCCATCCACAGGATCACTGAGGTTTAGTAGGATCTGTCCCAAAGCCAGTGGGGATGGGAGGAGATTTCACAGCTTCTTCATTTTGTCTTTTTTTTCTGGAGTTTAGTGTGCACCACTTTGAGAGTAGTGAGGAAGTTCCCGAGGAAGAGCAGCAGAAATGTAAATGCCAACACAAAAACCTGAGAAGGGGGGAAAAAAGGGTGAGAGTTGAGGGTGCTGCTTGGGCCACAGTGAAGGGAACTCTGAGGGGTCTTGGCAGACAAGTCCAGGGGGGCACCAGCACAAATATCACAGGCAAATATATGTCCCCACATCCACTGTGTGAGTTAATGGGAAGTGTATTTTTCATCAGCATTAGCATTCACTACTGTTTAATAATACAACACAAATTATTCTCCACATAAGTGGACTCTCAACAAGTACAATCATTAAGTCTTATCTAGTCAACAAGTACAATCATTAAGTCTTATCTAGTGGACTAACATTCAGCTACAAGCACTTTCACTCAACAGCTGTGGCATGGGGAAGGCCATATTCCTCCTGAACAAAGTAAGCACACCAGCTGCAGCAAGATCTGGCCAAAATAATGACCATCAGATTATCTGGACCACTGGATGCCTGATGGGGTCCAGTCTGAATCTACAGGAGCAATTCTATAGCTGGAAAATGCATGGACATGTTTGATGGATGACAGCAGTTGAGAAAGCAGATGGAAAGATGCCTGAAAGTGGGGCAATAAAGTGGATAATGTGTTTTTCAATTGATTCATTGCCATGGTTTTATTGTGATCATATTTTTAACACATGGATCAGCCATAAAGCACCACCAGCAGCTCAGCATTTTAAATGCCCATAAGCAGCAAGAACATGGTGAGATGTTCACCCACCTACACTTTCTTCCCTCTACACCCTCTGTCTTTCAGTTTGCATGGTCACCCGTGGGTGCAAGTTTCCTTACAGTAACTCACATTTATTTCAAGTCCTCTGATACTGGCTCTGTGCCACATCATCCTGAGATACTTAAGATGGGATCAGATGCCCAAAAGTCTTTAAGGCTGTGGCTAAGCAGCCCCCTCTCCCTGTAGCCATGCTTTTTCTGAGCAGAACCAACACCCACCTGCCATTCTTTGCACTCCTTATGCCTTGACAATCCAAATAGTGTGATTGCATTATATAGCTGCCAGAACTAAAAAAAAAGAAGAAGTTTAATTACAAGCAAAAGACCCAAACCTTAGAAGCATTTGCCATGGGTCCATGTGATCTAAAGCACCTTTAAAGCAGTGGCAGATCCTCCCAGTGCCCCAAAGTTAGGAACAGGATTGCTCAACTTACGTGCCCAAAGAACAAGAAAGGAAGGAGAAATGTCAGCCCCCGCCACATCCAGGACTGAAATCCTTCTGGAAAAGGTTAACAAAAAAGGCAGAGTGAGCAGAGAGGAGCCAGGACTGGAGCTGCAGCCCTCCCCACCCAGACCACCCCATAAGGGGCTGTTCCCATCCTGCTCTGCAATATCCAACCAATTTAAAAATACACACTTGAAGGTGTGGAAAAGGGAGGAGGATGAAGATGCCTAAAACTTCCATCTTAACCCTTTCAAGAGCTGAGGGAGATCAGAGCCCTCTACTCAGGACCTGCAAAGGTTAAAAACCTCCCTGCTGCAGGACACAGGCAGGAACTGGCAGCTCTGCAAAACTTGCTCTAGGAAGGCCTCTCCTTATCACCCTCTCCCTGTTACAGCAGCTAAAACCTGTGCAAACTTCACAAAGCCTCACCTACTGTAAGGTCCAAGTGGTTTCTCTCCCCCAAAGCACGAAGTCTATAAAGGCAGCCCCTTTGGTAATAATACTGTAGGAACTGAACACAACCTGGAGAGGAGAGAGGACACATCCTTGTGTTGGCTACTCAGAAGAGTGAGAGATGTAACAAACTATTTTAATAATGTGCAATCCAACAGCACTTAATTATTGTCTGTATTTGTACACTGTATATTTGCATGGCAGGATATACATTTGTATGGTTTAGTGCTCCAGTATTTACAAGCAGAAGTGTTTTCTTTTAAGCACACACTAAACTAATTTACTCCATGAATTACCAAGGCAAAATATACTCACTCTGAAAGATGGAAAATGCTAAAAATTGGCTGCGAAACATTTGATACATGAGTCCATCTGGCCTGAAAACAAAATACAGAGGAGGTCCATTTGTTTGGTAGAAAGCATCCAATGCAGTGAGTGCCCTTGCCCCTCATGGCCACACCAGATCCCACCAGCAAACAAAGCAAGTGCCCGGTACCCAGCCTGCTCCACCTCACTGGGAGCCCAGAGAGAGTGCTGCAGCCCCACAGCACAACCCTGGCTCAGAGGAAATGCTCTCACTGGTGAGGTTTCCCCTCTCCAACACACAAACGCTGTCCCCTCTCATTCATTTGTTTATTGTGGTTTTCTCCAGGCAGCCACCAACACCGTTCAGCAGCATCAGCATCAAGACTCCAAAGGGGTGGAGTTGGGTGGTTGTGCTCCTTATCCTGAGGGTAATTCAGGATAAACAAAGGACAGGGGATCTTCTGCTCCAGCCACTGCCTCATCCCTCATTTTTAAGCAGTTTTTAATTATTACCTAATCAGCTGAGACAGGGGCCACACATTGGTTGCATTGCTACGTTGCTTGACAAACCCATAGAAAGGTAGCTTGAGTTTTTGGCTTTTATACTGGTTGTAATCTGGGTTCAGTAAAGGCACCAAACAGATTCATTTTGTGGTGTCCTCCCTCTAAAGTGCTGCTTGCTTGCTTAGTTACACATAGAAACAGAAATTGGGAGATCTGAGAGATTTTACTACCATCAGCACAACTACAGCCCAGGGTTTGGTAGTGTTTTTGTGCTGGTTGGGGTTTTTTTTGGTTTTTTTTTTGGTTTTTTTTTTTAGCACAGCCTGCAGTGTTGTGTTATCACTGAAAACATCCCTAAGATCAAACAAATACCAGGTCTGACACTTTGCCATGTACCCATGCAGCTAAAGCTTCATACTGGATTTTAATGTTCAGATGATGCAAGGATGGTGAAACAGGCTTGAAACACCTTGAGCACACTTACCATGTTAACATAACTCCAGACAGGAATGTGGAGACGTAATGATGAGACACCCACCAGCCTTTGATCCTGAAGAGAAAAAAAAAACATGGCAGTTAGACCAAATCCATGGATTTTAGCATTTTAAATCCAACTTTATAGACAGAAAAATCATCCTGATTCGGGAGAACTTGGGGGGGATCCTGACAGGGAACAAAATCATTGGCTCAACTCTAGCAAAAGGGATGCTGTAGAAGTTTATATGATACCACAGCTTAATTGGGGCACAAATCCAGGACTGCTGGAGGGAGGTTGAGGACCAGGGTCCATCTCTCTTGCTCCCACAAGTTCTGCAGCACAGCAGGAAGCAGCAGTCTTCACAGCACAAGATGCCAGGGTGACTGATGACACACAAATTTCAGCCCACACACCCTTTTTTCCTCTGTGCCATGCAAACAGGTGATGTTTCCAAGTCCCTCCTTTGAGATGGCTCTCCCTTTCAGACACAAAAGCTGCAGAAAGCTTTGAAAATTACACTAAAATGAGCAAGGGCTGTAGTGAGCACCACAGCAGCAAGACCTCAGCACCCTGCCTTAGGATATCCCTGCTGTGGGTGCCATACAGAAACAAAGGTTTGGAGTAAGGATTGTGGAATGGTTTGAGTTGGAAGAGACCTTGAAGATCATCTAGTTCCAACTTTCATCATCTTTCAGTTACATTCCCCCAGGGTTTTACTTGTGTGCCCATTCTACAATAATCTCCTACCCACCAGCTTTCCCTCAACATGACTCTAGTTTAGCCCAATGCTTCATGAGATGTGTCAGTGACCCACGGGGTGTCAGCTCCAGGCACAGAGTCAGCACCTTGGGTCAGTCCTTTCACCAAAACCCCTCAAATCTCAAGTGGTCACATCTTGAAAGCAACCATGGAAACCAGAGACAAGAGACCTTGCAAAGAGGCATCAGCATCTTGGATTTGCTGGGCTTCAGCACAAAGATGAATTTGATTTTGGAGGTTGTTTTTCTTTTAAGGACATTTCATGCTTTAGATGAGATTTTTCAGGTGGCACAGTACCTTGATCCGTTGCTAATGAGAATGCTTTCCCGTATCGTCAGCGTGCAGTAATACCACACCAACAGAAAATTAAACACTTCATCTGTCACCCTGGTAAACAGAAAAAAAACCAACAACACACGGGAAAAAATATTCTGTTATAAATGCACATTGAAAAAAAATTATTTTTCCTCCCTCCCTTTAGGTGAATGAAAATATGGATGAGCAAGGCCACAGACAACAAGCCCCAGTCCTGAATATCTCTACTCCACACAAAGAACTACACACATGGGCAGCACTGTTGGGCTCAAGAGTCCTTTCTTCCAGTGAGAAGAGCCCCATGACACCACACTGCAGATCCTGAGCCAATAAGCAGGTATGCAGAGATGACACTAATTCCTTCTGAAGGAGAGAAAGCACCACAGAAGCTGCAGATGATCCAATTTAGAGAGGCATTTCCTGGCTAATTCAATGAGATTCCATGAGATCTATATAAACCCAATCAACTGAAAGAGCAGAAGAGCATTACACTCAGAATGGGGAAAAACCAAACCCAAAACAACTTCATTTTGCCACCTGCAAACCCCTGAAGCCAAGGGAATTTGGGGCAGCCTCTGTCCATGGCACCATCGTTCCCTGGTACAATCCTGCATTCACCCAGACTTGGGAGACCTCAGTGGAAGTGCCCAGATCCAACACCTTCCTGTTTTTCAAACAAAATGGCACAGTGGAAGCTTGTTGGTGCTCAGGTGACCTCGAGATAACGTTTCAGGTCTGATCATTTCATGCAAATCTTCTCTTGTTGTCTTTGCAAGCCCAGAGCTGCAGCACAGTGCCAGCCCCTGCCTGGGACAAACTGAGCAAAATCAACTGCTTGTTCCCAAGCACAGCATGAGGCCAGGAAAAGGATGAATCAGGAAACACCACGTTGCACTTCTCTAGTTACAAGAGACTCCAAAAGAAAGTAAACCAAGGAAAAAACAAGTAGCTAAAACCCAGGTCCTGTTGGTGTTGAGGTGCGAAAGCTGTCCCGCTGTCCAGCTACTCAAAGCCTAAACATTTCCAGAGCTCATGTCACCATCCTCAACAGAAGGGAACAGTGAGTTCAAAACCAACATGTTATTATTCAAAATACTTGATTAAAAGTAAAAAAAGCAGCTTACCTGTAGTGGAGAATAAACCTGCAGGCGATGGCCCCGAGTAACAAGATGATCGTCAGATAAAGTTTGAACTTCTCGTACTCATCCTTGTATGCAAACCTGGCAGGGAACAGCCTCTACCAGAACGTGGCTTCATTTTTTTCAAGCCAGATACAAATCCACATGCCCAGCCTCAGAGACATGAGTTTTTGCTTAAAACATGTAGAAAACCAGCAGCTGGCACTGAGAAGCAGCATTCTGCCTGCAGGGACCTTCGAGGCTGCACAGCTATTACACTGCAAGACAACTCAATAGCTTAAGCCCACAAAGGCTGATTTCTGGGTTGGCATGATAAGAATTAAAACTTGAAAAAAAAAACCCAAACCAAAAACCTCTCCATCTTCTGAAGCACTGTATGCCTACAAGCCACAATACCATTTTTCAATGCAAAATTTCATTTACAATTCAGGCAGCAGGCTGGGCTTGAAAGTAAGCAATGGACAGACTCCACCAGAGCTCATGAAACAAGAGCTTGGGCCCATGTCACAGTCCAAGCTGCCCATCCTCAACATTTCATCTCTTATCAGATCTAAAGAAACCCATCCCCATATCTGTACTTGAGTCCAAACCAACTGCTGGCTCCAGGTAACCCCAAAATTCACACGTGCAGAAACACTCACTTACTTTGCTTGGTTACTCAGGAGTGTGACATTCACGTTTCCCAGCACCAGATTTAAATACAGGCTGAAAGACAAAAAAAAATAAAAGCAGACCCAAGTAAGTCTGTTTATTTGGTTGCTGCAGGATCAAAGCTGAGACCAAAGCCACATTTGCTGGTGGTTTTTAATTAAGGCAAACTGGAGAGATAGACTACAGAAAAGGATTTAAACGTGGGAAGGTTGGTCAGCATTCCCAAGAAGTTAAGAGAAAAGGTTTATTTTCCTGGTGTCTTTTCTGTGCTACACTCTACTGGTGAGATAGTGTGCAGTGTCCAAAACCTGAAATAATGGGGAGAAACTGACAGAAAAGCTTCCGCTAGAACCTTCTGAGGGGTTGCAACATCACACAACCCTCACAAATTGAAAAAAAAAAGTGAAATAAATCAAGCAACCCCATTTGAAGCAAAGCACAAATTTTAAGTCCATTGAAAGCACTACTTCTTGTGCTGATTTAGTTTTTTAAAATTTCAGCACAGGGAAACATCAGTGCAGAACAGTGAACTGCACTGATCTCTTGCCAATGCAGTGTTAACTTTTATTTTTACAAGAAACCCCGTGCTGCCCAGGGGCAGTTCCATTTCCATCCACTGCCAGCTGATGAACTCAGTGTACAAGTGACACCATGGCTCAGCAAGAGATTCAGACTAATCCAGTCTTACATGCATTTCTTCAACATGCACATTTGTCCTTCAGGAACACCACCAACTGTGAACACTTGGAAAAAAAAAAGAAAAATCATCCTTCCTGGAGCATGTGTCTACCTGGTGAAGCACATACCCATTCTTCTTTGGCAAGTAGGCCTCCATGTCAAAGAAAGCATTTTGCCTCTCCTTGATCTGGGTGCTGAGCTCCTGAATGAGAGCAAACTCCTCAGGACTGGCTCTGGGCTTGCACCTGCAAGCACACAGAAACAAGATATTCCTGTTGGTGTTTTTATAGACTTTTCATTGAAAGGAAATTAACGTTGTCATAAAACCCAGGACTGTTAACGAGCTAACTCTGTGAGCTGATGCCATTGCCCTCTTTGCTTCTGTATTTCTGCAGCACCCCTTTGCTTACCATGACTTTATTTCACTGCTTGGTTTATGCCATTTTAAGTTATTTCTACCAGCTGGTTTATAAATCACCTTCTCTTTTCATCTCAGCTCAGTGACAGGATCCTGTACCTCTTCCCTAGCAAAGCCCTTAGGGAACACTATGCTTTTTTTTTGCAGGGACTCCTTTCAATTTGGGACTTTTGAGTGAGGGTTTAGGCACTGCCTTTGCAGAGGCATTAAACGTTTCAAGAGGCAACAAAGCACACAGCTGATGATTTACTAAGAAACTGTGGTTTTACCAACTAATGTATACCAGAGAGCAGTTGCATTAGCAACCTCAGGTGCTGGAGGTTGTGCTTCCAGACCTGCACACAAGGCATTTGGCCCCTGGGGATCAGCCAGAGACAGTTCCCTCCTGTAAATCCACCCAGGAGCAAGTTACACCTTCAGGTTCAAGGACTGATGCTGCTCTTCCCGTGCGGCTCACGGAGCAAAGCTTTGCTCACCTAGCAAAACACGTGGACCAAAAGCTGTGTGGTCCTGCAGCATATGGCACGTACTGCAAGGATGCAAACCCAAGCAGGCTCCCTCAGAGATCTTCTTTATTTACCGGGCTCCATCTCTCATGGGGTTACCAACGTTTTATCTGGCTGCGATAAACGGAGGTGACCCAAGATTAATACGGAGCAAAATTACCACTGTGACAAAGACTGAGCATTAAAATGCTAAAAATACAAAACGTTTCAAGCCTTTGGGAAGGAGAAATATCCCATCCCCACCTCCTCCACCCTCCAGGTCTCCTGTTACCGTTGCAGGCTGTGCTTCAGATCTCTCAGTGTTTTCTTCTGCCGGTGTATGGAGGTGCTGCAGGCTGTCTGCAAGTTGGTGACTTCCTCCAGTTTCTGCCTGTAAACTTTGTGTGTTTCCTGCAGGAGAAGAGAAGATAATTAGTAGAAAAAGCTTTTGGTCCTCTCCTCTGAAGGAAGTGTGTAAAAACTTGGGTTTCTGAGAGTCAACAGGCACGCATGGAAAACAAGCAAGGAGAGGGTGAAGCCAAACCACCATGGATCCAGCATGGATCCAACACTAATGAAGGTCCTGCAGAACAAAGAGCATCCTCTGTGCCTGCCTCCTTTCCTCTTTGTAACCAGCTTTCCCACTCAGGAGCTCCCCAGCCCCATCCCACCCCTGTAATGATGCTCTAATCCTCAATTGATCCCCATCAGACAGGTGGCTACACCACAGAGCAGAATCTGATTTCACAGCCAGATTACATGTGGTGGGGGGGGGAAAAAAGATGAAAGATAAGGACACAAAGAAAAAGACAGACCCAGCCCTGGCCACCACTGCCATCTCAGTGCAGGTTACATGGCTATTTGCCTGACTGCTTTATCTACCAGCACATCAATGACCACAGAAAATTACATCTTGTTGTCCCAGAGCATAAATATGGTGTTAAAACTATACAAAGCAAATCTTTGTTCTCCCCCTCATCAGAACCTGTTCATGATTTACAAGAGCAATGCAAAACAAGCTCTGGTATCTGATTTAAAAACCTTAATAACCAAACTAACCGTGTCCAGGAACCACAGTTCAGGAGGCTTCAGGATTGGTTTGGCTTTGCTAAACTTTGGGGTTCCCTGGAGTAACTCCTTCTTTGGATGTCACATAACAGCATCTTTTACAAGGCTGTTTTCAAAGGGTACAAGAAGCTTTTTGCCAAGAAAGTCTTTAAGTATTTATTAGAAACATAAACAGGCAAGCTAAGAGCTGGTAAATTCTATAGCCAGCAAAAAAACCATCAGGATAATGATTTCAAAATGACACTGGTATTTACAATAACCTTTGCTGGTAGAGCAGTTATTTATTCACCAGGAGAGGGGACTGTCTACAAAGTGGGCCCACCACCAGCACAGAATTTATATTAAGACATATGACCCATGGGGGAGGGGGAGCAAAGCACTTTTTCATTTGCAGGACATTCAAGGGGAGCCCTCACAGAGCTTTTTCCAAACCAAACCCTGGTTTACACATTCATATGCAGGGTATAAATTGATAAGCCCATTTTCCCATGTTTCTGCCCCAAAACTGCAACATCCTGCAGCCCCAAGCTTTCTCAGACTGCTGCTCCAGAGATGAGGCAGAACCCAAACACCAATCTGCAGAGGTGGCTGGTGAGATGCTTTTTGCAAACCTGGGTGTCCCTCAACCCCATCTCATGGCTGCTCCCCACAGCAGCTCCTTTGACACCCCCTCAAGTTGGAGCTCCCCAAACAGTTGGGATTTTTACCCTAAATATCAAGGTTTGACTCAAGCACAGTTGGGAGCACAGAGGTTTCCTCCAAAGCAAACTGAACCATCACCTGGAGCTGGAGCAGGGTTCACATCCTCAGGACCCCACGGATGTCACCTCAACTTGTCACCTCTATAGTAACAACCAGTGGACAACAACCATACCTCAGGCCACCATCAGCTGAGACCCACCAAGAAGCATTTCTACTTTTTTGGGGGGAAACTGAGGCAGGGTTAAGTCATTGACATTTGGTTGTGGTGTAAGTCAGACTTGAGCAGAGTGCTCTGCAAGGATGGTGCAAAAAGGTGACCAGCAAAACCACACCAGCACAATTCCCACAACACCCAACCACCACCTTCCCTCCTGAACTGCCTTTTAATTAAGACAACGAGCTAAACTGCATTATTGCATCGTTTTTGTTGTTTTTTTGCGGTGCACACTCTGTTTCCCACCCAGGCAGAGGAGAGCAGCCACTGGTGCTTTAAAACCAGCACAAAGCTTTCAAGCACATGTCGAGGCAGAGCAGCGATGCCAGGCAGGGGAGGGATGGCTTCTGGAGGGAAAAGCATTTGGGAGACACAGCTCTCAGCCTCTGCTCCGAACTCTTTCTGTCCCTCAAAGAATTTCTGCAAGGTTGACACGGAAATTAAACTCCGGCCAGGTGCTTCTTGCAGCACAGGCGTTACCCGCCTCACTCCTTGTGCCCTGGGTGCAGGAAAACGCCGGGTCACCCTTTGTCAACCTTCGTCACCCTTTGTCATCCTTGCTCCAGCGGCGGGAACCACGGTACCGCAGCCCCTCGGTGCCTAAGCGGACACACCCGGGGCCTCGGCCCCAGTTCGGTCCGGGACGTCCCGGGAGCGCACAGCACCCGGCTGCGCACCGGGGCCCGGGGGGGTTTCTGGGGTGCTGTGCTGGGTGCGCCCCGGGCCTGCGGCGAAGGCGCTGATCATGCGTGGCCCTGCCGGGCGCAGGGAGGAGGGGGCGAAGCGTTCCGCACCTCTGGAACCTCCTCGCCAAGGCTGCCCCGGGGGCAGCGCAGGGGAACCCCGGGATGCGCACCGCGCTTCTGAAGGTTGAGGGGCAGCCCACGGGCGAGCCCTGTGTGGCAGGGAGATGCAAAGCGGTGCCGGGCAAGGCAGCGCAGCTTTGCGCGGGGCGAGGGAAGTAGCGAACGCGGCGCAGGGCGGAAGACGATGCCGCGCAGCGTCGAAGGACCCCGGCGCGGAGCCGCGGAGCCCCCCGCCTCACCTGGAGCTGCCGGAACTCCTCCTCCAGCTCCTGCCACTCGCCGTGGCACCGCTCCAGCTGCACCCTCATGTCTGGGCGGGAGATGCGCGGGAGATGCGCGGCGCGGAGCACCCGGCGGCGCCAGCCCTTGCCGCCGGCACGAGCCCGCAGCCCGGCCCGGGGGCCGCGTGCGCCCCTGACGTCATCGCGCGGGGAGCCGAGCGCGGCGCCGCCGTGGCTCGCGCCACCCCTCCCGCCCCGCCCCGTCCTCCGCCCGCCTGAGGTGAGGAAACGCCTCAGCCCGACCCGAACCGACCCCACCTCGGTCCCGGTCACCTCCCGGGGACCCCAGCGCCTCCCCCGGCTCCCTCCTTGTTGTGGCGGAGCCTGAATGGCGGCGTGGAGCTGAGGGGGGAGATAAATCCCTCTGTGTGGCATTGGCGGAGCCGCCGTGCCGCGGGGATGATCCCCGCAGAGCGATCTGGTGGCTGAGGTGATGGCGGCCCCGCCCGGCTGGGAGCCGGGGCAGGGCGGGTGGCTGATAGCAAAGATAAAGTGAGGAGATGATTCCTTATCTTTTTCTGTTTGTCATGAGAACAAAAAGCCGCCTGGGGGTAGGACTGGCGAACTGAGAGCGGGGCCTGGTGGCCCCCGGGCTGAAGGAGAGGAAGAGCACACAGCTCTCGGGGGCGGAGGGTGAGGGAAAGGCGCGGAGCACAGGGCTGGGGGGGCTGGACCGGAGGTGAGAAGGCCGCAAAGTGTAGGAATTGAGCCTCCTGTAATAGTGGTGTGTTAGAGAAAGATGGAAATAGGCAAAGTGGAAGAAAAAAGAGAAAGGAAGGGGAAAAAAAAACAGAATGGGGAAGGGAGGAGTGAAGCCAAAGTAAAAAGTTGAGTGCAATGCTGTCGTTTCACAGAGAGTATCTGTAGGATCCCATTTCCTTGGATTCAGCACAAACGACAAAAAACATTTGACCCTTCTCTGCACACTGTCCTTTGTTCTTTCCTATGGCTGCATTAGCCCTGTCTGCACATTTTATGCTTTTTTTTTGTACTTTTCACACACGTACTTTTCATATTTCTGCTGATTTAACAGCCACCAAGGGCAGGGACATTGCATTGTCCATTCAGCACCTCCAGTGAGGTTTGCGGTTGTACAGAGATCAAACACATGAAAGTAGGATAATAAACTAAAAAAAAAGTGTAGTATAAATACCAGAGGAGTTTGTTATTTATGATTCTAGCATTTATCTGCAACACTGAACCTTGTGTTACAGGAAGCCCCAAGGATTTTGGATTCCAGAGAAAGAATTGCATCTCGGATCACAGCTTTAATTCTGAGCTGGATACATCCTGAACAGTTTAACATAAGGTTGGAGTAGTCCCTACTAGAAAAGTTATTTTCCCTTCCCACATGAAAATAATCCCTCTACCTTTGCAATTACTCTGTCATCTCAGTGCAGTTTATCACAGAGTCAACCCTAAGATGTGGCTACATTTGTTTAGGAAGTGCCCTGCTCATTACATCACACTCTGAAGTGGGCACACTGAATTCTTACAGAATTCATCATTACTTGCAGAATACATCATAAATTATAAAGAACTCTTAAGACTATTCAATTAACTCCTGAACTACATGCCTCAAAAGAACAGAAGAAACCTCTTAATATCAATTGTGGCTGTGTGCTCTGTGCCACAATTTTGCAGCCTTTTGACATGTTTTTGGGGCTGTGCTTCTCTTGGTGCTGCACATACAAAAGCAGGAAATGTGCATTTCCCATTCAGAGCTGTGCCTGGCCTGGAGCTCTTCCCAACAGCCTTGCACCTCACCAGATCTTTGTTTAAAGTTTTTAAGTTCTGAATAAACTTCCCTACAGCTCTTGACAAGGAACAATCCTTATACATATTGAGAGTGTTTCTAATTATAACCTCTAAAGATCTCTTTGGAAGTTTTTTAACAGAAGCATGCTAATTATACAAAGAGATCTATATTTTAATTGGAACAGAAAACATAAAATAATTTCATTAAAAACAAGTAATGTGAGTGTAGCACAGCTGGCCATACAGCTGGTTCTAGCAACAGTAAATGTTGTGTCATTATAAAAGTTTTCAGAAATACTTGTAATCTCTTTCCACTGCCTGGGAGATTACTGCTGCTCATATAAACTGGTTGTTTCAATCACATCTTTGTGAATAAAACCAAAGCAAGGTAAGATAACACTGAATTTTTATTTTTTTAACTAAAGAATTTGTTTAGTACGGTGTATATAATTTTACTTGCTAAACCATCCGTTTTTATTAGTCAGTTTAAAAAGGACTCTATTTTTTGAGTTAAGAGTCAGAAAACAACACATCACAGAACATATTTATATCACGGTCGATGGTCCTGAGTGATTTAAATTTCCTCCTGCACATTCTTGGCATTTGTTCTATTTCACTGTCAACTTCCCTTTCAGTTTTCAGGCTTCTTGCAATTTTTATTTCTACAACAACTTCAACGTGTTCCTTTTGGGGAAAGGACAAAATATAAATGTGGGTGAGTCTCTACTTTAACATCAGGTCACACCATGACTAGGTGACACACAAGCCATGATAAAATACTTGGCTCATGCTTCAGCTGGGAGTTGGTACTGCTGATTCATTTAGTGCTCTGGATTTATTCCACAATCAAGGACTTGAAGTGAGACATTAGCTCCAGTATGCCCAAATTTATCTGCCTGTTTTAAACAATATCCCTGCAAAGCACTCTAGAGTTGTGCAGTAAATAATTCTCAGCTTTGGGTGCCTTCACTCATTAACATCTGCAGCCTCTGTTTGAGCAGTCTTGTTGCAGGCTGTTAAGAAGAGACAATTAGCTGTAAATCTGCCACAAAAGAAGCTCAAGGGGAGAGGGGATCTCATAAGCATCAGCTTCAAAGTCTTCAACGTTTCACTTTGCATGACAATGTCAGCAAGTGCTCAAACATTTCAGCTAACCCAGGCTTCTCAGTTCAGGTTGTTTTGATGTAAAAACATGGGTTTTAAAGCTATTCTCAACAAAAAGGAGGAAACAGATGTAAAAAAACTGCTTTCCTGCAAGACTGCCTCTTAAGCAACAGCCAACCAGAAAAGTTTGCACCTCAAACTTTTCACTTCAGTTCCTCCTAAATGCTGGTAATAATAATTCTGGGAAAAAAAAACCCAAAACAACTAACCAACAACAACAACAACAAAAAAAAAACAACACCCTCCCTCCCCCCAAAAAAGACCCAACAACCCCAAAACAGAGCAGTAGAGAAGCTCCTTCAGCTTTGCACCCACTCTGCGTTCATCCGGCTGCACCCGACTCACGCTTGGTCGGAGTCCAAGACCCTCCCACCGCTTCCTCTGGTTTTTCTCCTGACTATAACAGCAATAAAACACACATCTGAGCATCCTACTGCCACAGTATGTTGTTGTCACCTTCTTCACCTTTAAAGAATCCCAACATATGTTTCTCTACATTTTTTTTTTTGTCTCTATTTATTCTACAAAGTTCCCAGAATAAACTTAAATTATTGATTCTCACAGTTATCAGTTGGTTTGGGCATTTCACTTGGGTAATTCCCCAAGCTCTGTGCGAGCAAACTCAGATTGGAGCAGCTGTCTCCTTTTGTTGTGAAAATGATCGGTTTCGGATGTAGACTGCTGAGGTCCTTTGTGTTTATTGGATTTTAAAATATCTTACACTTCGTAAAAAAAAAACAAAAATAAGGCACACCGAATGACATGGGATTTTTATCCCCGAATGACGTGTTTCTGGGCGTGTTTCCCTGAGCATTTTCCCTTCACTCCCAATTTCACTAGAAGAAATTGGGAGAGCTAAAAGTCCATTGCAAGGAATTGTATTGGCAGTATAACGAGCTGAGCAAAACCCGGATTTACACTGACCGATTTAACAGCTTCCTTTCAGTCTTAATAAATGATAAGTTTAATAAAACGCTGGACAACTGAAGCAACAAGGGCATGAATTGGAGCTCTGTTATGTCCTGGTGGAGCCGGCTTTGCTGGTTCTCCTCGGTGGCAGCGACCAGTACCTGTGAGAATCAAACAAGAAACCAATTTTTAAAACAAAACAAACAAACAAACAATTCCAAATAGCCAAGAAGGAGATTTTGGGCCAGATTTTAACTGGAAAGTCTGGAATGAGAGAAATCGCACCAAAGATAAACCTAATGCTAGCCCAGTATAACCTGGATTTTTACCCTAATTTTCTTTCATGTTTGTATTTTCCTACAGCTTGGATCTACCTCCACCATCTCCTTGCATGTTTCTCCATTCTCTTCCAAGACTGGCAAATTTGGAAGATTTCTCTGTTACCCACCAGCACTGTCATCAGTGCATTCATTTGCACCCTTCTGCTGCTACACTTAAATTAAAAAAAACCCCAAAACAACCAGAAGTGAAACACCTGTGAAACATTTTATGTTCTGCTGGATAGTCCTAACTTACAAGACCTGTACCTCCAGCGTGGCATGTGCTTAGCAGACCCACGGAGAAACCTGGCTCCAACTCCACCCCTCCTGCTCACCGTGGGACACCCGGGGTGAGCCCGTGTCCCGCCCGCAGCTCCCCGCTCCTCAGGTCTCCGGCCGCTCTCCCATCACCCTTCGCGCAGGAGTTTGGCAGAGTTGCCATGACGACCTCTCCGATGCAGCCGGCAGTACCCAGCCACACCGAGCACAGGTTGGTGTCCTGAGATGGCTCTTGGGGTGGGAGGTGACAGGAAAGCAGGGGCCAAACTCGAGGGTACTTTGCAAACCGAGCCCGTGGGTTCCCCCCCGCTGCCTGCTCCCATTGCTGCTCTGGCACCCTGAGGAGCAGCAAAAGGCACCCTGAGTGTGCCCTGCTCAGAGCCACCACTTCAGGGGCAGGGGGGGACCAGGGATGACTTGGCTGTGCTGTAGGGTACCTGCAGTGGGACCCCCCTGTAGGGCTGCATCGTGGGGCGGGGGGTGAACTCAGCTGTGACACCCTCAGGGCTGGGCTGTGGTCAGGCTGGGTGCTCCTGTGTGAGCAGAGCTGGTGTGGAGGTCACACACTGGGATGTGGTGGCAGGCAGGAAGCTGCCAGACACAGCCAGCAGCCTCTACTCTGCAGCCAGTTGAAATTGCCACCCTGGTTTTTATGAAGTTAATATGCATGGCTGGAAAAGAAAAAAAAAAAATAAATGCGTTGCTCTGAAGTCCTGTGAAGACCAGGGGAAAACAGTGTGCTTCCCATAGGGCTGCACAAACTAAAGCTGTGTTTTACCAGAATGCTGATGAAGCACAGGCTCCGGGATTCTGTGAGATCCTCCTTCCCGAGGGCAGCAGCACCGGTGGCAGAGCTGCACGGGAGCGGCAGCCTCTCCAGCCGCCAGTGCCGAGCTGCAGCAACACCGACTACATTAACACTTGGCATGGGCAGGGGAGTCCAGCTGCCAAATCCTCCTCTGCCCTCACGGACAACCCTAAGCCCTAAATATCTGCTTTGAGGGTTGGCAGCATTGTGGTCTTCATCTTCATCTCTTTTCTTGAGGCACCTGCGGTCAACAGATAAAGAGGGAGCAACCAGCCAGGAACTCACTCTCTTGCCCCTCTCCTTCCACGCTGCCTGGTAGGAACCTCCCTGGCTCTGAGCTCACAATGTAGCAGCCGGGCAGGTCCCCCAGCCCTGCCTGCACTTCCCTGGCTCTGCCTGCACTCCCCCAGCCCTTCCCGTGCCCACCACAGTCCCATGGTAAGGAGACACACGGGACACAAACTCCACAGCTGTGTTTGAGGGAGGAAGGCTAATCATGGGCACAGAAGTGGTGTTTTTTTAGCAGATATCACCCAAATAGCTGTTGAAAGACCGTTTCCCAAAGCTCCGAAAAAAATTGAGGCTGAGTGCTAATTATAATCTTAGATACAATTTCTAGCTTTTACTTCAGCAATGACACAAAGCACCTTCCTTTTCCCTTTACTCTAAACTTTCCCCCATGCCAGGGGCCCTGGCACCCGTGGCACAGCAGGAACAGAAGCTCTGCTCCCTCCCAAGAAGGGAGAGGTAAAGAAAAATCACCAGATACGGCTCAGTCCAGCGAATCAGGACAGAAGGGGGAGCCCAGGAGACAAAATCGGAGAGCATCCCACCCTGCTGGGCTCCAGCCAAGCTCTCAGTGTTGATGACATTCTTAGAAACTTGCTTTTTGTTTCTATAGCCACCTCTTGGCATTTATTTATGGTTTATAGGAGACCACTCTCACCTCCGAGTCCATGCTGACATTCTTGCTCTGCTGAACGGAGCTGTTCCATCAGCAATGCCCAGGAATCTCCACCATGCAGCATTCCACTGTTACCCTCTCTGTATTTATGGGCCAAACAAGCTTTTTCTCCCACCTTTTTCCCCTCGATGATCCTTTCTCTCCAGACCTCCAACACGTGAATCACCTCCCTGCTTTCAACAAGACACCTTTAGGACTAATACTTTGAGCAGAAAGGGGCCTGAGCTGCATTAACTGCTGGATGTATGAAGTGTCCCAGCTCCTGGGGACTCCTGCCAACTCTCTGACCCACTACATCTTTTGAATGCCTTCCAATGTCCTGAGATATTTCCTAGCAAACAAATAATTTTCTAATTTGCTTAAAGGACTGGTCCTGCCTCACACAGAGCTGGTGGTGGAGCAGCCATGGGAAAGAGCCTGGCAAGGTTTTGGCTCGACAGAGAGGGAGCTGCCTTTCCCTCTGCTCTCCAATACCTGCAGCAGGTGCAGAGAGCAGTGCCCACCAGAGACTCAACCTGCTGAGACTTATTTAACATTTCCCAACAGGCCAGTGCTGGTTTGTACTTCAGTATTTTTTTAATAGCTTGTTTGTGTATCTCTATTTAACCAGAAGCCAGACATCAATTACTGACCTGGGTGCATATTAAAACATAGCTGACAAATTGACTGTTCTGCCCATCCCTGCCTTGCAATTTCTCTCTAATTCTTTGCTGACAATTGTGTTCCTCTCCAGCCACAGAAAATATGCCCATTGAAAAATACCCCAGGACTACAGAGCCTCTCTGGCGTGAGTGGGACAGGAAAGCACAGAAATGTGGATTAAGACACACAATCTATGCTGTAAATGGGGATCAGTACACTGGAGAATGGCTGGACAACTTGAAACATGGTAAGACAATCCATTTTTGGGAAAAGTACCCATTTAAATGTCTTAATAAAAGCATCCAGGGGCAGGGAGCAGTTGTATATGCTCTTGGAAGACCATTCATTCATGTATGCCTGCATATATATATGTCTGTATATAAATGTCTCTGAAAAATGTAATGCAAAAATACTCTGTCCTGGTTTTGAGCAGCCAGAACAGGACAGGCTTGTTTACCAAGCCAAGAGTTGGAAGCCTCTGGTGGAGGAAGGTGGAGGGAGGGTGGAGAAAGGTGGAGAAAGGTGGAGAAAGGTGGAGAAAGGTGGAGAAGGGTGGAGAAGGGTGGAGGAGGCTGACAGAGGGTGGAAGAAAGCTGAGGAGGTTGAAGGAGGGTGGAGGAAGGTGGAGAAAGGTGGAGAAGGGTGGAGGAGGCTGACAGAGGGTGGAAGAAAGCTGAGGAGGTTGAAGGAGGGTGGAGCAGGGTGGAGAAAGGTGGAGGAGGCTGGAGCAGGGTGGAGGAGCATGGAGGTGGGTGGAGGAGGGTGTAGGAAGTTGGAGGAAGGATGAGGAGGTTGGAGGAGGGTGGAAGAAGGTGGAGGAAGGTGGAGGAAGGTGGAGGAAGGTGGAGGAGCGTGGACAAGGGTGGAGGAGGCTGGAGGAAGGTGGAGAAAGGTGGAGGAGGGTGGAGGAAGGCAGAGGAGGGTGGAGTAGGGTGGAGAAAGGTGGAGGAGGGTGGGGGTGGGCAGAGGAAGGTGGGAGAATATGGAGGAGGGTGGAGGAAGGTTGGAAGAAGGTTGGAAGAAGGTTGGAAGAAGGTGGAGCAGGGTGGAGGAGGGTGGAGGAAGGTTGAGGGAGGTGGAGGAGGGTGGAGGCGGGTGGAGGAGGGTGGAAGAGTGTGGAAGAATGTGGAGGAGGGTGGAGGTGGGTGGAGGAGGAGGTTGGAGGAGGGTGGAGGGAGGTGGAGAAAGGTGGAAGAGGATGGAGGAGTGTGGAGGAAGGCAGAGGAGGCTGGAGTAGGGTGGACAAAGGTGGAGGAAGGTGGAGGAGGGTGGAGCAGGGTGGAGGAGGGTGGAGGAGGGTGGAGGAGGGCAGAGGAAGGTTGAGGAGGTTGTAGGAGGGTGGAGGAAGGTAGAGGAGGCTGGAATAGGGTGGACAAAGGTGGAGGAAGGTGCAGGAGGGTGGAGGAGGGTAGAGGGAGGCAGAGGAAGGTGCAGGAGAGTGGAGGAAGGTTGAGGGAGGTGGAGGAGGGTGGAAGAGTGTGGAAGAATGTGCAGCAGGATGGAGGTGGGTGGAGGAGGGTGGAGGTGGGTGGAGGAGGGTGGAGGGAGGTGGAGAAGGGTGGAGGAAGGTGGAGGAAGCCAGAGGAACCTTTGATCAAGATTAACGATGCATCCAACTCAGAAATCCAAACTGAATCCCAGACATAAACCTGCCCAGGTCAGGCAATGCCACTTCACCTGGGATGGAGCTGTAGGAAGGCAGCCCCCTAAATCCTTCTCCTAACAACTGCAATGTTCTCCTTATCATTCCTCTTGCTTGTTAAACAGGTAAAGGCACCCAGATATGGAAAGCCACTGGAGCTGTTTATAGTGGTGACTGGAAATTTGGGAAGCGGGACGGTTATGGCTCCTACAGCATTCCTGACCCCGTAACCAAGGAATACAGGAAGGTGTATACAGGCTGGTGGGAAAACGACAAAAGATGTGTGAGTTTTCTTGCATCTGCAAGTTTTCCTGCAACAAGTCAGTGTCCCCCAGGGCATGGAGAAGAGTTGGGTGCACACATGCAAAAAAAAAAATCAGTTAAAGCACTGATTTTTCAAATATTTAGATTTAATTGAAGGGCCTGGGGGAAAATAATAGGTTGGAAAATGAAAGCAAGAGAATAAGCTCTGGTGTTAAGCCCTCTCCCCCAGCCATTCCCAATCTTGCTGCTCCTGGTGTTACCTCTCCACATCAGTTGCTGCAGGAGCTGCACCGTGTCCCTCATCTGGCAATAGTGAAGCAACACTGCAACTCTGAGCAGAAGCTACAGGAACAAACCTTCCTCCAGGCTTGGGTTCTCTTTAAAATCTTAATTTGAACGTTGTTCAGAGAACTTCAAGAGTAAAAAAATAATGTAATTCATAAAAAGACAAAAGTGGCTGAGAACGTGCTGTGATCCACTGTATCCTCTCTGGAGAGGGACTCATCCCACCCATCCACAGCAGTCACTGCCTGGTCTCACCCACTGCTTGGCCAAGCAGGATGAGAGGAATTGAATGCTGTGTCTTAATTGTTCCCATCTCTCTCATTCCTCTCATCCTTGAAAGAGTTGGAGGAAACAGTACTGTAAGCATTGCAGGAAAATGTACCTCCTTCTGGGAGTTCTATAGCATATCAGACAAATAACGATTTCTTTTGGAAATGAAGTCTGTCACATAAATCACTGATTTTTCTAAAGGAAACATAACAAGGAAGTTATCTGGTAAAAATGACTGCAATCTCCTGTGCAAAATCCTTGCAGGAATGTTTTTTTGATCTGCCAATGGAAACCTTGTGTTCACCTTTGTGTTAGCTCTTAAATGAAATTAATAGCTTTGTACACTTCTAATTGGGGTGTGGCTCTGTGGCTCCAGCCTCCTGGAGGGAGCTTCCCATCCCCTGCTTTGAGGACAAATACTGGATGATGGAGCTTTGCTGAAAGATTTATAACAACTTCCAAATATGACTAGGGCTGATTTGTTTTCTTCTACAAAACTTCTCCCTCAGCACTATAAATCTATATGTAATATAGATTTATTTATATATATAAAAATATCATTAATGCTAGGAAAAAACCAGTGATTTCCAGAACTGATTTTATTTTTTATTCGGAGATTAAGTAAAAGCTTTATTCCTATGGGAAAAACTGAGAGACAGGTCTTGTTTATACTGCATATCCACAGCCAGGCTTATATACAAGTAGAACCTGCTTCTAGCTAAATATTAGCAGTGACCTTGCCAATGATAACAGACCCTGACACAAACCCGAGGTTTTGTTGTGCGAATAAAACCATTTGCCGAAAAAAATCCCGTGCCATCACCTCCTGTTTCCTTCAGGACACAAACAGCCATATGTAAGAGCACTAAGAAAAGGAAAAAATTATCAAGAAAATAATAGACTCTTGAGGCTCCTAACTGGCCACCTCTGTGCTGCCCTCCAGGGCCCTGGGATGATGTTGTTCCCCGGCGGGGAGCGCTACGAGGGTGACTGGAGCGGTGGGCTGCGGAGTGGCTGGGGCCGGATGTACTACCAGGACAAATCCATCTATGAGGGACAGTGGCTGGAGGACAAGCCCCACGGGAAGGGGAGGCTGCGGCTGTGTAAGTACCAGCCCCCCTCACCCGATGCATCTGGTGGCCTTTTTCAAGGTCTTTGGTGTCACCCTGCTCTCCAGATATCTGGGTGCTACTTCACAGCTCCCGCTGCAGCCTGGCGTCAGGGTTGCAGCTGCTCCCCTGTGTCATCCCTCCCCTCCTGGTCTGGGGCAGGAGGCAGCACAGGCTGTGCAAGGACCAGGGTTGTGCTGCTCAAGCCCACAGGAATGAAAGCTTGTTTTTTGCTGTGATTTACATTTAAATGACTGGGATGGTTAGGGTTAGAGATAATATACTGTTGGGTCAGAGAAGAGCACATCTCTCTTTTCAAGTCAGGCACTTTGCCAGGCAGATTTTCTAGCTGCTGCATACCAAAGAGGAGTCCATTTTCCAGGGGGAAAAAAAAAATATTTTGGAGTTCACTCCATTCCCTTTCTTACTCCTGAAACTGGCTGACAAGGAGTGAACACAGGGGTTTCATAAATAGATGATCCCTTCTCAGAAATAACACCGAACACATTATAGACTGAGAACTTTGGGGGCAATCTCAGCATAAAACCAGAAACTTTAACTTTTTTTTCACCCTTATTTTGCTTGGATCTCAACACACTTTTCCCCCAAGCCAAAAATGCCAATCCTTTGCAGTGGAAAACACTGCAATCCAGGAATGTGTGAAGAAATATTATCTCTATATTATTATTCATCTATTCTCCTTTTTTTGCTTGAAAGTGATCTCAAGGCTAGTAATTAGCTAAGCAAAGCAGCTGGGAGGAATGAGCATGACCTTCACTAGACATCATATGCACGACTGCACTCTCTGATGACTGCAAAGTCACTTTGGACCGATGGCTCACTCAGATGAAATCAGCACCCGCTTTCAGGCAGAACTCCTTCCACTGATCTGCTTCACTCCCATCAAAGTCACCCTCAGCATTATAAAGTGGTGGCCCCTCGGGGCTGAGCTGCAGCTGATGTGGTTTCAGAGCCCGGTTGCCTCCAGCATAGCCTGCAACTGATGGTGAGCTGGATTCCTTTTGGTTAAATTTAGCAAGAGCCATTATTTTATACCCCCAACCTGAAAGTATTCAGCTCAGCCTCTGGAAAAGTGCCCACGTGGCCGGCAGCTTCGCAATGGTGAAAGAAAAAGGAGTTCTTCAGCGGAGGTCACGATGAGCTGCAGCTCAAGATTAAATTGCTTGTAGTGGCAGCACGCCCGGGGAGGGTGAGCTTGGTTGGCAGCACTGTGCTCATGTGCTGCCCCTGCTACAGCCCGGTGCCAAACGGCTTTGAAACCTGAGCAGTTTCTGTCCACCGAGCAGATCTGGTGTGTAGGCAACACAGGTCCTGGGATGCTGTGAGAGGAGAGGGGCTGGGAGCAGCCAGGGCTGCAGTGCAGCCAGAGCATTCCATGGCCCCTTCATCACAGATGGGTCTGTGAGCTTGGTGGTTTCTGAGTTGTCAGTGAATGGAGAACAGAAGCTGAGCTGATCCCACCTGTGGACAGGTCTGTGTGGCAGATGAGCACACCACCAGATGCAAGCTGAAAATAACCACCCCCATGGCTCCAGCCTGTAAACCAGACCATGCCTGAGAACCCTGGCAGCCATGCTCCCCCCCCAGGACATTTTTTGTTTAACTCTCTTGCCTTGCAGCTTCTGGCAAACCCCAGCTCCCTCTTCAGCACTGTACTGGGAACTCTGGTATTGTGGCCACCTCTTGCCATGAAGAAGGGCAAAGTTCAGCTGAGACACAAAGATATTTTCCACTTGGTCAGAAATTCCCTGTATTTTTTGGCTTAGAAACACTGTATCTGGGAAAAAGAGAGCAGAGGACTCTTCTAGTGAGAGCTGGGTGGCCTGGTTGTATCCTAGCCCAAACATCACCATAGGATGTCCCTTCTCAGCCTGTGTTCCTGGATGAGGCTGCTCTGCTTCCCCTTGCAGCTCTACTTTCCCTCTTGGTGATGGATTCTTGGAGAGCAGCAGAGAACCTGCAAAAACCTCTCTCAACTTGCAAGAAAAATCTAAGACATGGAATACAGCTGGGAGCACAGCCTGTAAATGATTCTCTGGGCCATTCAGACACTCACAGCAATTCCCACTCTGTAATTAATTGAAAAAACCCATAACTTTTAGTACTATTTGAAACCAAGATTATTTTGACTGGACAATGATCAGACAGTGCTGCTGTTTCTTGCCCAGACAAGAAAGCCTCTTCAAGCCAGAATTCCAGGGTGATTTGTTGCAGTGACAAATCCAAAACTTGCATCCTCTAATTTTTGATGTTTTAAAGAGTTACTCAGTGACTGCTCTGACCCTGAGTTCACTTGCTTGGCCTATCAGCAAAAAAATTAGGATCTCCAGGAGAAGAACACAGCAGGTGAATGCAGTTCCTGTTCTGAATGGGCAAACTTGAGCTCCTTCTGTAGCCTTTTGTCCTCTGTGGCATGGCAAACAGAGCACAGCAAAAGCAAACCAACACACTGTACTTCAGAGACCCCTGGAACTAAAAGGACCCAAACAGATGATCTCCTCTTCTGTCAGTTTGCTGTGTTGGTTGGTTTTGTTTGCAGCCCTTTCATGGAACAGTAAAAATTTCATGGAACAGTAAAAATTTCATGGTCTGTTCATGTGTTTAATTGCAGCAAATAAAAATTGGTACGAAGGAGGCTGGAAAGATGGAAAGAAGCATGGCCCAGGGAAATACTTCTACTTCAATAAGGGGCAGTTGTTTGAAGGTGTCTGGGCAGCTGATATACCAAAATGTGGAATTATGATTGACTTTGGCAGAAATGAAGCTCCTGCCCCTACTCAGTATCCAATCCCAAAGGTAATTGCTTGGAAATTTGGGTTTCACTGGAGCTGTTTGCATGCATCAGCTCAGGGCAGCTCTCCATGTAGCATTTCACTCTTCAAGTGATTACTCCCATGGGGTTCCCAACTCATGGGGTGTGTGCTCAGTCTTCTGGCCAGCAGTGTCCTAAATGGCCCCACAGGGACAAACAGCCCATCCAGCCACTGCTGGAGCCTCCCCATTGCTTACATCTGAAAAAATGCAGTTCTCAGGCACTGCTCAGAGACCTGGAGCAGCACAAAGGAAATGGGGACAATAGAAGCAGAGACAATAGTGGGATTTGCGTCAAAACCAGAGGATTCTGCCAAGTTGAACAGCTAAAGCTGATCAGACCTTACCCAAACCCAGGGGCTGCAGCAATTTCTTTCAGCCAGGCACCCCAACTCAGGGTCTCTTTCACATCCAGCAGCACTGGGGGCTCAGGGGTGTGGTAACTTCCCCACGTTGGGAGCCAGAGAGCTCTGATCCCCTTTTCTCTTAAGGCTGTCACGTGCTGCAGGAGGAGCCAGTCCCTGTCCCCATCCCTGTCCCCCTCCCAAAGACTGGGCAAGGTGTACAATGGGGCATCCTGGGCTGCCAGCCTGGCAGGTGAAGCTGCCCACCTTCCTCCTCTGCTCCAGGGATAAAGTTGTTGGAAATGACATGAGGCTTCTGCAGCTACCAAAGCTCACAGGTGTAAGATTTTTGCTTCCTTTATTTTTTTAAAGCTGGTTTCTATAGCAAGGGTCCTTGGAGCACAAGCATTTTTGTCAGCCAGTTAATCCTGTAAGTACCAGGCATACACATGGCACTGCAAAATAATAAACACCAAATACTCACCAGGGAAGAATAAAAAGGAGCAAAAAGAATAAAAGGAGCAGTACTTCTGTAGCTAAAAATATTTACTTTACAAGGTTTGTCAAAGGTCAGCTGAGAATGGCCTCCGGCAACCCAGCCCAGCAGCCCTGGGCCAAATTGCCATTTTGCTACAGCATATTAAAGCCTGGCTGTTTCTTTAACTCTCTGAAGACCAAGTTATGACCCAATTTTCGCTGGTCTTATGAGTAAAAAGAAAGCATCAACTTTCACTGCCTTTAATGTGCTTTCTATCAGAAGAGATTTCTTGATCTCAGAATGTGAAGGGACAGATAAAAAGAGAAAAATTGAACTCAGATTTTCATAAACCTTTTGCCCAATTACTGTCACAAAAGCAGACATAGGATGAATATTAGAAGCTGCCAAAACCAGAGATAAACTAAGTAGTCAGCTTGCACCTGGGAAGAGGCAAACAGTGAGGATCTGAGCTTCTGCATGGAAGCAGCATCACTGTGTGTCTTCTTAGCAGGTAAAAGGAACAAACAGTGGGGATGCACAGGACAGAAAATGGCTGAAAGCTTGAGAGTGATTATCACAAACTTGGAAGGAAATCAGTAGGTAGATGATGGGATTGCATCAAGGCAGAATTTGAATGTAACTGCAGATGGGGAAAGACTCAATGTGGTGGACGTGGTATATTTACAATTGTAATTATTGAAGCCAAGGCTTCAGAAAGGGTAACAAAGTAGGTATGGAAAGGACTGGATGTTTTCTGCCAACATCACAGACATGTGAACCCTCCCAGAAAGCATCAGGAGATAAAGCAGTTCAGAGACAAGTTCCTGGCAGGGTTTTGGCATTTCCTGCACAAGAATCTGCATCTTGTTACATGAATCCAGAGTCCTCCTTTCATGGTGCCTCTGATGCTCACTTGGGTGACTGCAATTACCTTTTGAAACAGCATGGGAAACTCAAGAGGCTACAAATCAAAGAAAATTTTGCCCAAAAATGTGTTTTGTTAAAGGAGAGTCAGTCTACTCCATACACACCTGTTTCAAGGAGATGAGCTGATGATCACAATAAAATTCAGGAGGCATTGCAATGTTTCTAAAACAGCAGCTGAAAGGCTGCAATATAAACTGAAGTCCTGATACATGGCACTCTGGTAATGCTCCAGTTATCAAGATCTACAAAACCTTAAACTTCAATTACACTGCTTAACTGATTTGTATTCTTTTTCTTTAGATTGAACTGGTGGATCCAGATGGTGTTTTAGCAGAGGCCCAGGCTATGTTTGATGACAGCCAAAATGAAGAATTGGATGCTGGGGACAAAAAAGAGATGTGAGATAAGAACATGATGCTGGGTTACTTATTTGAGTCCCAAACCCATACTGGGGTGCATTATATCATGGTCTGCCTTGCTTTTCCCTCAAGGCTGCACGTGTGTGCTTCACTCTGCAGGTGGCTGGGCTCAGTGGTTTCCTCCCACTAACCCTAACCTAACTCTAACCCAGTATTTAGGCAAGGAAAGGAAAAAAAAAAGGAAAAAGAAACACAAAAAGCTGGGAGAGAGTGACTCTGCCAAGCTCCTCTGTGTCATTTTTTCTGTGAAGAAAATTAGCACAATATATCCCAAGAAATAAGGGATAGAGAGAAAATAAGCATATTTTAGGCCTCTAGATAGAAAATAATCAGCAACAGTTTAGTTCATTTTATTTCATTAAGGTATTTTATATCTAAATAAGTGATATACAATAACCAATGTTTAAAATGCTTGAGGTAAATACATAATACCATTAGTATAAATAAGAGATAAAAACAAATTCTAAGTGCACTCTTATTTAGATCCATGTTCCTGGGTCTGGTTACTGTCTCTGGCACACAGTTATGAGACTGTGCCCAAGCTGTAACTTTAATGACCATTTCCACAGCTGGAAAAAGAGAGGAACTTACTCAGTATCATGACTTAAAGTGCAGAAAACAGTCAGAAAATCATCTGTAATAACAGCGCCATTAGCTCAGAACCTACCAGCTTGAGAAAATTAAAAACAAGGTTGTCCCACCAGCTTCCAATTCTGTGCTTCTTAAAGCCCCCCACACTTCCTTGTCACTTTGTAAAAGATCCACAGAATAAAAAGAAATTCAGCTAC